>NC_054068.1:10386810-10689310 GCF_017639655.2 Falco naumanni
CACAGCTGGTAGGTACCACTACGGAAAGCATCTGTTTTATCATCTGGCCTCCTATGCAGTTTGAGAACTTCAAGAACATTTACAAAAATAACGTGAAATTGCTTCAGGACTGTAAATTGTCTCTGTACGGACATTTGCTAATTAGTGATATTCTTCAAATCCTTCATCGAGATGTGGTGATGAATGGGTAGCTGATCTGCAGTCCCCTAAGTCAATGGGGAATTTTGCCTGAGTAAGGACAACAGAATCAGGTTCTGCATTTGCACAAAGAGTACGCTTGTACTTTCCTTGGCAAAACATTACAATATTTCTCATATCAAAAGCAAAATACCAAGGATATTACACAGCAGACTTGTGTTCATTTGATAAAAGGAAAATTGCATCCCCTTTGCTCAGCCAGAGATGGAATTCTCACCCACTACTTCAACTAATGCTTCTGAGCTGTTCACAATTACAAATCTGTCGGTATAGGAGCTATATCCCCAAGGGATAAAGTCCTTCCGTCAGGCCTGGTTACTCCTTCCTTGGACGCTATAAATCATAAATGATGAGCTAGAAACAGAATGTTTAGCATACACCCATTATGTTTTTCTCGAGGACCCCAAATCAGCACCAAGGATACAGATACCCCACATTGAACATCTCTTTGCTCAAGTCTGAAGTAAAGAAATTTGGTGTACCTTTGGCTCACACCAGCAACGTGCTTTCTCTCCATCTTTCAGGTAGCGGCTGAAGGCAGAGCAAAAGCGACACAATCTTTTGATTCACCATGCGATCAGATCTACTGCTTAGTGCACAAAGGGCAGTCAATGACTACAGTAGCCATAAATCTGCTATTAGTGGAAACAAAGCACGATGAAGCCAGAGATGCATTAGCGACTCACATTACAAAAATAGTGTTTACTGGTTTAATAAATTTACATCTCTATTTTTGTGACTGACAAGTGTTTATACCATACATGGAAGGCACCCTAGGTGAAGCAGTTTTTCGGTATTTGTTTACAATTCCGTGAAAAGACATACAAAGCGTCAACTTTCAAATCAAAATTGAACATTACAATGAGAAATAAATACATACTTTACTATTTTATTGTGGGTTCCTGAACCCTTACAAACTTCAACATATACAAATAGTTTCAAAATGACACTAACACAGAAGAGAGTAAGCCTAGACAGATATAATGATTAGCTAAGTCATTCGTTATATTATGTCATAAATGTTGTGTCTTAAGTATAGAAATCATTTTAAAATGCACTAGATTGGCCACAATATATAAATCAAAATATCTTCTTACTCCAGAACTGTGATGTATGAGTTAAAGCTGGATAAACTGTAGTGCTAAGATACACTCTCCCTCCACAATATCCAACAAGTAGAA
This sequence comes from Falco naumanni, assembly GCF_017639655.2. Lineage (NCBI taxonomy): Eukaryota > Metazoa > Chordata > Aves > Falconiformes > Falconidae > Falco > Falco naumanni. Next base: position 10,388,190 of record NC_054068.1, read on the forward strand.
ACCGGTAAACATTCAAGATTGAAGTATAAACAGTAGAAAAATGAAGGTAGCAATTGTTGTAATAAAAGGGTGCTAGCCAGAACTACTTTAACCTGGAGACATCAGGATAAATGTAACATTACTGAAAACATTTAGACAATAGTACTTTTGGGATTAAAAGGTTACCAAAAGTGGTAAATCAGCCTACTTAAGAGAGGGTATTTTCTTTCAAACACATGAAGGTTTTAATTAAATATGTCTATTGAGACATTTGTCCAAAGCAAAACAAATACAATACCCTGAAATTTCTCATATTCTAGACAATAGTCTGTGACAGTCAGAAGAGGCAGATGGTCTATTTCGTTCTGCTACTCACATCCAGATGTTATTAAAATAGCTGTAGGGACCAGCCCCAATCAAAAAATAAGGAAAACCCCAGATACTCTGTTAATACAATCTGGCTATTGCTTTTTAAAATGTTCCTATGTCCTCATCCTGAATTCATGGAGATACGTTTCATATCCTTCCATATATGCTAACTGGCTTCTTAAAATTTTACCCATGAAGTCCATGGTATACAGATAAAACCTTCATAGTAAACACAAAGCTCTATGTTATAAATATGTCAATCAAGGTAACTATGTATATTGTATATAAAATTAAATATCTTCTGTTTGCCAAGTATAATTTAAAAAGGAATATCTGCGGCTAGTTATAAAAAAATATTTATTAACCCATAGAGATTAAAAGGCAATTTCACTAACTCATCCATCCAGCGCATCTGGAAGTTGCACTGGGATTCTGGATAGGTAACTTTAATCACATTCTCATGATAAATAGACAACTTACATTTCTGGGCATATAAGACACTTTTGAAAGCTGCATATCCCAAAAGAAAATTAGATTGTGTTGTATACACTAAATTAAAGGTTATCATAAATCACAGTGTAAGCAGATTTTTTAAAGATTATTTTTAGAATACAAATGGTTAAATTATAGACAGATTTTAAAAAGACAATGCAAAAATAAGACCAAAACAACAAAGGAACCCTTTCAGGTTGGACAGCACCACTCTGACTCTGTCAAACAGATCTATCCAGGTGGCCAAGTGGCTAACAAAGGAAAACAATATACCAGGAAAAACTCTTCAGGGGCATTCAGAGTTTTCCTGAGTATCTGTAGAAATTCATTTTTCACTTACTCCCTCTGTTAAAATAAAGAGAGGAATATGGCATAATATTTCTACAACCTATTTTTAAACATTCTGCTGGGGTTTGTACCCATTTCAGCATCATTTTTAAATTCTTACTTTTGTTGCCATGAAAATTCATACACGCGACATACCTATCTGCACAGTCTTTTTGAGCTTTGTTGGCCCTCCAAACAATCCATTATTTTATGCTATAAACAAGACCCAAGTACCCAATTTTCAGAAATGCCACATGACAGCTCATTTCGGAGAGGCTGAGCAAAAGTTAGTCTGAAACTATCCTTTCTTCTAGATGCGGAGCCCCTTGTGACGCAAGGACCTACGTCCCGCAGGTCTCTGCGCCAGCTACCACACCTCAGCTTTTAAGATACATCATTAACAACATCAGCACAGAAGCCCCCCAGCTGTACTACAGAGCTAGCACAGCCCCAGAGTTTGGAACAGAGAAATTAGTTCCGATTCAAGGTGTCTCTCTTCCCTTCTCTATAAAGTCCAGAAGCCATCTTTCCTTCTGTGGTTGGGCATTATTAACGTTCACGTATTTTGAAAGCACTGGATTATTAAGCATAAAGTGTGGGTTTCTCTCTCCTTCTCACCCTTTATCACATCTCAAATTCATGATAGGATTGTGCCTTTTTATTTATCCTAAATAACGCTGAAGATATTTGGCTCCAGAACTTTCAGTGCAAGACCTGTTCTTTATGCTCCAATTTTCACGTACCAAGCTATTGAGTATCTTATCTGAGCAGGAGAGAGGATATTATTTGCTACACTATTTGAATGGCTGTTAAGTTGGGGAGGGGTTGTTTGTTTTTTTAAATTATGCCCTGAAAACTTATTTCTAATTTTGAGTTGGGGGGGGGGGGGGTCCTTATGAAAGAGAACAAGTAGGAATGTTGACAAAGTTGTCATGGGACAAGGAAGTAACAGACACAGAACAAGAATTAAGGGGGGGGGGGGGGGAGCTGCATTAATGAAACACGTATTAACACAAGCATCTGCTGTGCCCGCAACATCCCCAGAACAGCACAAAGGTGCCAAATACCGGATTTGTTTAGGGACCTTAAAATTCATGGAAAACTAGTGGTCAATTCAGTCTTAACAGTTCACATGCATCTTGTAGCACATAAAATTCTGCTGCTGTGTTTCACAGCATTTTCAGAACCGTGCAGCCTGCCGCATCGGGAAGGGGCAACCATCATACTGTGCACAGTAATTCATGAGGGGGGCAGGGAGTAAAGTAAGATTATCTTAGGGAAGACTGGAAACTTTCCCCAGTTCTCCCCTCGTCCTTCTAGAATCAACAATGAAATAGAAACAGATAAAACCATTGGAGATGGTATCAGGAGATGCACAGTGAAACGTAGATCACAAAACCTACGAAGAAGCACCCCACATTCCTGATATTATTGAATTGACATGTAAGAGACATCTTTAAGCAAAAAATAAGAAGCTGCTTCCAAGGCAAAGCTCGCTGCTGATGCAATGCTTCTGAATACAAAGCTCATCATGAGTAACACAGACTGGAATATAGGCATCAAGTCTCTATAAAGTCAGTACCTTGTCTCAGAAAAGGCAGAGGCAGATGGATCTCTAACCCTCTCGACCTCTGCGCATGCGGCTCCTACTGGAAAGCTTACAGACACACATGCTGTATACCAGCCAGTTTCCAAAGTCCGAGCAGAAATAATGTTTCCCCTGGCACATCTAGCCCAAACATCAAAAGCTATAACAAAGGGAAGAGTATCATAGTTAAGCAAAGGGCCGTATTCTTACCTTCCCTACACTGGAGCAGAAACTATAGAGATCAATAAAGAAGGCTTAAAAAAAATCAAATATTAAAACCTAAGATAGATGAGGCATGAATGTACAAAATGAAAGGATCAAGTGGAGAGTAAGAAGCAATCAACGTGTCAAATCAGTTCTTAATTATGGTTTCAGAAACTCCTATTTGTAGGCAGTTTGCACACCATTACAGGAATGTATGACAAACTTGAACTAAGGCTGACAATACTGAACATACATAGCATTAAGAGGAGAATCTTCATATAACACTACACAACAATATTATGCTGTTGCTCCAATCATATCTTACATTTAATCTTCTGATGTCTGTGCATAAGTTGCAAAATTTACCATCGTTTCTACATGCAGAAACACACAGACACTGCGCATCCCAGGGCTTAGTTTGACAAGAGGACTAATCGGAACCATTACAGATTCAAGCACCTCATTCCTCCAAGGTTCTAATTTAATTTAATCTAAATCAGTGTTTAGATTTGATTTAGTTTTAGTTATAGTGGGGTTTGAGTCCCCTTATAGAGCTAGACAGCACTCAAGGACTAAGAGAAGTTATCACTATATGCTTAGCAATTACAAGCAAGATTAACTGGCCGGGAGAAGCAATTAATGTCACTTTTCTAAGCACGTTTGAAAAAGAATTTAAACTTTCTACTCTATCTTCTTCCTTTGGAGTTTGTTGTTTGTTTGTTTTATAATGACTGTAGTCTGCATAACAGTCTTAAAATATTACCACCTCTTTAATATAACCATGTAAAATTAAGTCTGAGGGGGTGGGGGAATCAACCCTGTATGTCATGCAATCTTAATGTTTCAAATTTAGTTGTCTCACAGCTACTTTATTTTCCTTCTTTATAATCCAAATAGTAAATAACATCTGTGCAGAGTAATAAATGCTTAACTTAGACTTTTAGAAAGTATATACTGTACAATACTAAAATAATCTTTGGTCCCCAAAATAAGGAAATTACAAATTTACATGGTTTTGTTTTACAAAGTGTATCACATAGTATTTAAATTAATATTCTCTCTGAATTACACCCTGAAAGTTGTGCTAAGCTTATGTCATGATGTAAGTAATAAATAACGGCATACTGTTCTCAGCTCAAGAAAACTCACTTCACATGTAAAACTGCACAAGGTCATTCAGGTTTGCTAAGCAACATGATTATCAACATGCTAAGCAACAAGTATTACACTGTACTGGAAGTATAACTGCATCGCTCTACATGTGCCATTCCAGCTAAAAGGTGACAGAAGCTTTTCATGATCTCCAGAAAATGCTCAGTGAAGTTATCCTTTTTTTTTTTTTTTTTTAGGAGAGGGAAGGTATAAGGATTTGAAAGATAGCAAATTCATAAACTTACAGATGCACGAGACCTCCCACAGCTCTGAACAGAATCAGCACAGGGAGCACAGGCGAGGAATGGTGCATCCTCTTACATAGGTACACACCACCGCAGCCCTTGTCGTTAACCAGCACACAGGATACACTCCTAACGAAAAGAAAGCTTTGCTATGCATCGCCTAACTTCTGTTTCTTGATTTCAGAGGATTCCACTCCAAAAGCATGGCTCTTCTGGAGGACAATATTCTATATTTGGGGGTGGGGGTTGGTTTTGGGGGGTTTCTTTTTTGTGTTTTGATTTTGAGGGTTTTTTGTTGTTTGGTTTTGATGGTTTAAGGTTTTTACAATCTTTATACAAACTGCTTTAATGACAGTTTAGGTATGCTTGGCTATTTTTTAAAAGGTTCTTTTAATAATTGACAGTATCTACAAACTCTCCTTACAAACTATGCCAATACTAGGCACTGCTGAAAAACAGCAGGGCTGTAACAACTGCACTGTCAATAACAAACAAAATTATTTCATACCACACTGAGCATGGAACTGTCCTTTACTTTTCATGAAACACAGAGTAATCTTGGTGAGACACCACTTCAGTAAAATGTTCTAAACCCAACACTAGAGGCTGGCTTACATGGTTTGATCTTTTTGGTTTTTTTAACAGGTGTTCCCTTGGCATTAACATTCAATGAAGCACAATGAAATGTCACTGTAGCAACTGGTAAACCATTACTCATTAAGAAAATGCAAGTTTTCTTTAACCTCATTACTAACTCCTTCCGAATTTTAATCTCCACCTTAGCCACTAAGATGAAATGCACTGCAGATATTAGTAAACTGAAAATTAAAAAAGACATCCATTTTGTCACTTCTTTTTTTCCACACATCAAAAAAATTCTCTGTTGCTTGATTAGAACATTGCAGCATTAGGCTCACAGCTGTCACTATCCCAGTTTCTCCTGGTACTAAAAAAGCCCAGGCACTTCTATTGATCTTCTGTGTGGTATAACCAGTTTTTCATGTTTAAAAATGACCCATCTGCAACATATTGCTGTTTGTTCTTAAGACTCCACTTAACTGCACTCATCCACTTCGGAGTACAGCTACGCAAGAACACCATGCAAAAAGTGTTCAAGTCAAATGTGAGAAATTCAGGCATACATGACATACAGGTCCACTGATTTCAAAGATTCTATCGACTTACACCAGAAAGGAATTCAGCTCAAGAGACCTCCCACACACATTTTCATGTAACACACAGACATGCATATGCCAAATAATGGATTACATAAAAATACTAATAAGACGACCGGAAAAACATCAAGAGAAATCTTCCTAATAATATTATGATATTGTCTAAGTGATTACTACAGAATTTGAGTTTTGAGTGGTGAAAATAGCCTTCTCACCACTAGATTCAATGAAATAAGAAAATCTGAGTTAGGTAAAACTATTTCTAAAAAAATCAATACACCTATATTATCCTCCAATTATCTAAACTCATTTTTCCAAGAAATATTAGGGGAAAAAATTGCAGAAACACCCAGTTAAAAGAATTTTAAAACAAACAAAAACCCCAACCAGTTTTAGCTACTACCAACAGTTTTAGTTTTAGAAAAAACAACCAGTCATCTAAAAAAGGAAAGTATTTATCTTGCATTAATAGTGATATTGCAACCCTAGAAACACTTTACAAAGTGTATCATAATTTTTTGCTAGTTCTTGCTTACCCTATGCTTCTTAGAAAGGCTGAACCTGGAAAAAAAGAAAGCCATGACTTGAATGCAAGTATACTGGATGACAACCCCTTCTTTCTCTATTGTGCCACTCAACCCCCTTTTCTCCACCCTGCCTCCCATGTGTATTTATTTCCCATTTTGAAATGAAAAAAACCAGAACGTATCCCAACATTAGCAGAAAACCTGGTACTTGCACTTGATGCACTATGGCCACCATTCCGCACAAGTTCAGATCTGGCCAACTTCCAAGTAACCCACAGAGTAACCAATCCACCAAACAAAAAATGTGAAATGGTTGTCCATTTCATTTATGTAAGTGCACCAACAGTGAAACTGCAGGAGATCTTGCAGATGAGAACTGAGCGGCACTGCCAAGGCTGCATGTAGATCACAGGATCACGGCACGGTGGGGGTTAGAAGGGACCCCTGGCGATCACCTAGCCCCACACCCTGCTAAAGAAGGTTCACCTAGAGCAGGTTGGATACAGAGTTCGTTGGATGTAATACATGGCTAAAGTTATTGCTATTTGTGTCTCACTTCCTTCTCACACGTATTATATTTACTTTGGGTGGATTTCTTTCCTGTATTAACCAATTAATGTAGTGCTGGGTCTTAGTGTTTACAACAGACGAAGAAACAGTGGCAGGAACACACATATGGATGGAGAGGGATGGAAAGTACCGTGCAGTTAATCCAAAACAGTAACATACTTCAAAAACATATATACATATTATATAACCTATATAATATATGTATATATATATGCAAGCATCTTAAACTGATCTTGCTTTTGAATGACCAACATTTACTGCCTTCATGACAACAGCTTCTGACTCAATGTATCTCTGCACATATGCAGGGCTGGGCATTCTTTGCCACCATCTGATCTTTTCTTCCTTAAATAATGAAAAAACCCTTTATTCCATGAGGGAGTCAAGCACTACTTCTTTTCCCTTTGCAGTCCCATTGGAATGTCGCTTTCACGCATCCAGACGCTGAATCTCAGGGCGATGATCTACTTCTCTGGATTCTGTCCGAGCACGTATGTAATCACTGGTCTGCCGACTATTTTGCTGTCTGCTGTTCATTCGCCACTTTTTAATAGCTAAATACGTGTTCACAGCATACACTGCCATTGCCAAGAAACCAAATATCTACAAAAAGTAGAAAGAATTGTCAAAGACAATTTTTGAAAACAAGAACAATAGTAGTTTCACAACAAATTCCTCAGAAGCTTAGTTTTCTACTTTATTTGCACTGACAAGTCATTCTGGCCTGTAAAATTGATGTTTTTCTTCTTCAATGAACTAGAGAATCTGCAAAAGCAAGTAAGAGCAACGATCCCAGAAAACAAAGTTCTCTGTCTACAAACATGACAATTAAATCCTGCAATGCAACGTCAATGGAAGAACCTCTTGTAAAGAAGAATACAGCTCTTCATCCAACAGTTCATTCCTCAGGGCGCACATAACAGTGAACAAATGACAAGAGAGCAGACGACCAGTCCAGACCATCAGCCTGGAGAAGGAGCTGATCTGCAGTTCTTCCTATATACTTCTGCAGAACTGTTGTGTGCTTTTCAATACCCAGGTTTGAAAGAGAAAAAAAGGTTGCCAACTCAAGCACAAAATTAATTTGCTTGAACTTACTGTTCTAGATTTTAAATCTTGAAGTACTACTATACTCCACAGAACAAAAAAAAAGTGATCTATAGTGAGCAAGAAGAATTCAGCAAATTATGTGTAAGCAGTTCCAATTTCTTGTGAATTTTTGGCTCTATCTTTTCCGTAGGCTTGCAATACAGAGCAGTACCGTCTGAGCTAGCTATAAAGAGGCAAGGCACGTTCAACTGTTAAAAGGGTTCTCTGCAAGTCGTTTTTCTGTTTGTTCTTGCCTCAAGCTTTAAGACAAACAACTCAAAGGACATCAATACTTTTAATATCAGAATTAGCTTACAGCCAGCTGTAGAATTAGAAGTAAATTGCAATGGCAAAGGCAACAGGAGTATTCAATGAACACAAAGAAAAAGTTATTTTTAGTTTCAATAGAAAAGCCATATATAAAAAGTTCAAATTCTTACCACAGCAGCAATTTCTGCTCCAGTTTTATGGTTTAAAGCAGCAAGTACTACAGAGGCAATGAAAAAGAAGAAAGTGCTGAGTCCAGTGTTGACCAGATCCTAAAAAATAAATTCATTAGCATTACTAAACAATGATTCTTTGCTTGCTTGTATTATAAGCAATAACAGAAGAGGGTTAAAACAAGAACTACAGCACTCTTTCCCCACTTTCTATGCAGTTTGTCACTGATACAAAAGAAGGCAAGGATTATTACACAGGAAACACAGCCATGTGTGCACATCAGTCTGTGAACTGAAGTCAAATAGCACATACATAGAAAGCACCAGTGCAGATTCTGGATGTGCTACCTCAATTTCTGCTAGGGTTATTAGAAAAGTACTATCAGCATGAACACTGAGTAAAGCTGTTCTGCTTCAGCTGAAGTAACCTGAATATCCAACTTCAGCACACCAGGAACCCCTCAGTATCTTTCACATCACAACAGTGGTCCATGCACTGCCCAGATAAAGAACTTGTAAAAAAAAAACACGTCATGAATGTTTAGGCCTTCATTATAGAAAACTGCATGTTCTATGCTATTTCTACAAACAACAGCTGCTCATACTGTGAGAATACACAGGTATTTACATATTTATTGCATAAAATTGACGTTTCAAGCAGACATTTTAGAACATATGCACAGCAATACCCCAAGGGCACCTACGTTCAGGGGAAACTCTTGCTTTGCTCCAAGCACAGAAAAATGACAGGCAACATGCAATTTAGTTACATATATACACTGTATGTGTCACAGTGTTCACAAGACTATGCTGCAATGCCTTACATAAAAGCAGGGTCATTAATATATCAATGGAACATAAATAAGAATTCTGAACGGCAGTTAATAGCGCAAGAATAACTATGTCAATACAAGACTATCTGATCTGACTTGAGAAAAAAATTTAGGAATTGGAACATGAAAATAACGAAAGAAACAAAATGCTAGATTCATTAGGGACTAGCTGTTCACCATGTCACTCATAGCATCTTTTACCATTTTTCTTTAAATGTGATACATCTCTGTAGTGTATGTACAGTGCAATATACATATGTAGGAAATAACAGACTGTCATGGTAACTAAATGAATAGGTGAAGTCAGGGAGAAAGAAAGGGTGTGGAAGAATCAGGGAATGGCAGTTCAGCACAAATATCCTAAAGGAACATGAAAACAGTGAGGTGAATTACCATCACAGACAAAAGGGATGGAAAGAAAACCCGTATACAAGTTTGTTGTGCAACTTACAGTTTTGAGTTAAAGAAAAAAAGAAATACAACAAAACTACACTGAACATGCCAACTTTCACCATTAAAAAATATCCCATCACCACTCTTAAATTAGAATTCAAGGACAAATTTGTTCTACTTGACTCTGTTCTTTCACATGCGAGCCAGGCTCGCTTCCTGTTCCTACTCCTCCACTTACTACAAATAGACTTTTTAAATTTATTTTATTTTTCCCCAAAGTGCATCTTTTGAAGTGGTGTAAGAAGTTATGCTTAAAAAAATGAAGATACAAATCTAAGCTTATTCCCTGGGTAAGAAAACTGAAGACACAAATCTGAACTTATTGCCTGGGTATGAAACCCATGACGATGTTCCAGCCACACAGCACAAAGACTTTGAAAAGACCATTGTCATCCAGCCACCCCCAAAACATCTGTTTTTCTAGCCATGACTGGAGAATGCTTTAGAAAGTAACTGTAAAAACCAACGGTTTCTGGCACTGTGTTATTCACAGGGAAAACTATCTATTTTGAGGGCACTGACTCAGCAACAGCTGGTTATCAAAATTAAATGTACCCGGGGATAAACTGTATGATGTACCACTGTGGCCTGGTCCTCCTCTAAAAGGGGGACTTTCCCAAGGAAAGAGAGGCTTCCATTGTTCATTGCCATTTCCACCCACATGTTGATTTCACAAGCCCAGTAAGACCCAAATTGTCTTACCAAATAATAAGGAAACAAAAGCAAACCGTGGGTCTCAAACTCCTACCATCTTTTCACCTGCCAGTATGTAATTATAGAGATAATTTTCATCTCTGTTCAAGCTTACCAAGACAGATGTTATCTGGTACTTACAGCATTAAACAAAATTGCAATGTTATTAAATAGTTATTCCAGTTCTTATTATACAACTTCTTGCTTTGCAGAGATAAAGACAAAAATGAAGATACTAGAAAAAAAATGGCATTACATAATTTCTCCAGGTATCCTCTCCAACTCTACATTTAACAGCTCTAACTGTGCTTCTGCGACTGCAAACAAGAGCTGCAGTTCTCATGGGCACAAACCTTTTCTCACTAGAGGGGAAGTGTCACTAAATACATGACAACAGATACCAGACAACAGTATTCAACACATTCATCAGGCCTCTATAGTAAACGTACGTATGTCACCAAGAATGCTGGAACTAAATACAGAGGAGAGAGCAGCTATGCTCCTGAATAACTTTTTAAAAAATTAGTTCAACCCGAGGTCAAGTTGTGTATTTTACGACCAGAGTACATTTGTCAGCTGCAGGAAGGCCTTGCAGAATGGAGACAAAATTCTAGAAGAAATAACCCAGAAGAACTTGGCAATTAAAGGGGGTAAGCATCTCAAGATGTGATGCCATGGCAAAAAAAGGGAGCAAACCCACTTATACATTCCTCTGGACATATGTACACGATAGGTGTAAGGTGGTAATCTTACCTTCGCAGGGGACACTGGAATGCCGCATCCTGTTCCGGTATCCACATTTTTAAAAGTATGTTGAAAAATTGGACAGGGTACAGAGAAGAGCCACAAAAGTTATTTGAAAGGAGGAGAAAATTTCTCACAGTATGAAGCAAAGAACCTAAACTGCTTTGAATATTAAAGACATTGAGCTGTGTACATGAAGACTCCAGTGTTCAAGTAATCAAAAAATACTAGTTGTTTTAAAAGTTTAACATAGAAAAGCACAACAAAATTAATAGCTTAACAAAATCAATAGATGCAAAGTTCAGACAAAAGTCATATGCAAAATGAAGTAAGTTTTAATTGTAAGGGAACCAACCATCAGAACAGCCAAAGATGTGCTTAATACTCCACCTTTTCACTTCTTATAATCCAGGTCATATTTTTTCAGACAGCCATTTTGTACTTCCTTAGTACCATACTTAAAGACTAAGTGGACGACACATAATGCTCTATGATTTATGGGGTCAGATGTGCTTATTAATCAATCCTACTGACCTGCTGACTTTTTGAATCTGCCAGTTTTATCATCTTGCCAAAGGAGAACAGTATAAGCAAGACCGCTAGACCTATCCACAGCATGACACACATTACCATCTGTCCCCACGCTACAAATTGACTTGAAGGCTGCTTGTAAGAAATTTGAGATACTGCAAAACATACATATATACACTGAAATTAGACTGCTGGTGCCTCTGTCATGATTATTCCAGGAAACCATAGATGTAAGTACATTAGAAACTTTGTCATCATCACTGGCATTTTATTTCATTGTACTCTTTACAAAGAAAATCAAGTTTGTCCCTGCAAAGAATCCACCAATTCAAATCTTTAATTCAACCTTGAGGCTCCCACTTACTCATTTCCGCAATTCCATTTTCCCTGGTTAAGTCAAAACTTTTTAATGCAACTAATAATTGATTCACATTCATACAGTAAGGCTGGTTTCTTAAAAAGCTACCACTAACACAATCTTTCATATCCATGGATCAGACTGTTTGGAGCTTAAGGAGCAATGACACAACAATAGCATTCATACACATATATAATGGTAACATCACAGATGCAAATATCGGTGGACGGTTTTAATCCAAAAATTGGTACTTACTATTTAGAGCAGAAAGATAAGACAAGAAAAAATACAGTGGTTTTGGACAAAGTCAGAGCAGAAACAAAAGAAAATGAACTACAGCAAGAACTCAAGAAGGACACTCCCTAAAATAATGTAGCTTTCTTCCACGTAAGAGAAATGAATAATCGTGACAATAAAAAAATAAACTAATTGAAAAAAGATGAGCCATTTCAAATCTGGCCATGATATAGCTGAAGTTCTTGCTATTATATTTATAGACAAAGTAAAAACCACATCACACAGACAGAAGAATTTCTGCTGAAATTACAGCAACCTCATGAGACAGTATGCTGTGCCATAAAATACTGTACAAAGCTGCCATCCATAACAGAACAAAATCCATGAGCTGAATCAAATCCACTCTAGACTGCTGCTGCTCCCTTTCTCTTTCCAAAATTATTTAAAATGAAAGACTGACTTCTAGTCACTTGCTGGTTACTGTTCGCAAAAAAATACTTTTAGTCCAAAGGAGAGTATCCAGGGACATATATTTGCTCCTGCCATCACCACCCATCTGTCCGAAGGGGCATAAGGCAGGACGCATCTTAACTTGTGGATGAAGATGGGTTTATGCCAAGACCACATATTATACTAAAAGAGGATGAGGCTTTTGTTCTGCTGATTCTGCTGTAAAGGTGGGAAACTCTAGAAAATAAAGGGCAGCATCCTAGGGTCTTTCGTTTTTAATGGTATGGGTAGGTACAGTTCCTGGATTAATGAGGATGGAAAAGCTGAATAGGTGCTATGAATGAGAGGTCTGTTAACAGACCTGAAAACTCCCACTAAGAAACTCCTGAAAGCTGCAAGGCACATCAGCTTTGAAAGCTTCTGTTCAGTCTTCCAGTTCAGTACGTTACCAGGAGCTGGCTCTGATGCTCAGACGCATCAGTGATATCCACTGCTCTCCATGACTTCACGCATGCAAACTTTTAAAGACATTCAATCAAGACACATGATCTGCCTTTTTACCCTGTGTTTTGCGGCAAAGTAAGAGACTGCACAAGTGACCAGGTACTATTTAAAAGGGAGACAAGGCCATACTGCAATTGTAATTTGTATAAACAAAAATATGGTACTTAAAGCGGTGGTTGCTTTTGCCATTTGCTTTCTGAAATCCAAAATCTTACATTTACATGGACTTTAAAGCAGCTAAATCAATCTAATATGGAAAAGACGCCTGCACATTCCAAAAGCTTGACTTTGTCACAACAGGTGACAGAAGTTAGTGGCCTGCTGCTCTCCAGGTTATTTTCCACAAAAGAGAGAGTCGAAAGTAAAATTTCATTTTAGCTCTGTTTGGGTTTTGGTGTTCGTTTTTCAGTTGGCAGGAGAAGAGAGGAGGAGTGTGGTGGTTGTTTGGGGGTTTTTTGTGTGTGTGGGGGGGGTTGTTGTTGTTGTTTTGGTGTCTTTTTTTTTTAAATAGCCCTAATCTCTCCACCAACTAGTACCTCTTTACTTGAAAGGTTTAGGAACTTTTTCTTGTTTCCATATGAAACTATCGATTTGAATTTCACAGACATACCAGTCAGTCCTCTAAACCAAGTACCTCTAGTTAAACTCCCATAATTTTACTCCATAATCGCATTATTAAACATTGCATGAGTATTTTGCACCACAATTAAAAATGGAAACACGGTTTCTCAAGCAAAAATAAGCCCTAGGTAGAATGAACCAAATTTAGCTGCATGGGCATTAATCCCCATCTCGTTTTTTCTCATTTGCTTAGGCTTTCATAGGTACAGAAACCTTTATTCAAACACTAGATTCGCCTAAACATCACCTCCCCCTGACAAAATAGTCAGTGACCACCGGTTTCAGAAATACACTAGTGACCCAGAGGGCTGGATTCACACTGTGCAGAGATACCTTCGTGCCCATCTCACAGCGTGGGGCTACGCTGCCTGGCCCCTGCGCAAGGCTGAAGGTCCCCATGGGTCCCATGTCATACACAGCAGCCTCCAAAGGTCTCCAGCATTCATTTGCAGGTGCTCCATTTCAGCACTACCATTTGGTCCCCGGTGTCTGGCACCTGCTAGAAATCATTTCTATTTCCAGCACCTCAAGCAAAGTATGTAAAAAAAATCTGAATTAACAGAAGCAACTTTCAAAAACCTTGGTCAGCTCTCTGAAAGGTCAGGGACAAGCTATGACTTTAAAGAAATAAAGAAGTGGCCTTAAAAAGAAGATTCATATGATTTTATTTACTTCTAACTATTTTTGAGTTGGAATGCAAGCCCTGTTAGATGTAGTAACTCCACTGTAAATGACAAAACACGTTGCTGAACAAATGCTTCTACAATCCCAGTTTCATTTTGCTTTCTTGAAGATCACCTGCCCCATTTACCTCTCAGTTCTTTCTTAGCTACTCCTCACTGCTTTCCCTGCATGTTTTTTCAATAAGCAGCCCTGCACACAGACAGGCCCAGCTCTTACTGTCACAGAGCAACAGACCTTACTAGCGGTAACTACCAAACCATGGAGTATTTCTGGTATTTAAAACGTGTGTTTGCATTTCTTACAGAATAATGCATCATTTACACCAGACTGCACCAAATGAGAACTGTCCGTGAAGAGCACTAACCCAGAGGAAATTAATTCTGACATTTTAAAAAATTTGTAAAATACTCATTTTTATCCTTAATGGGTTTTGCTATTTTGACAGCAGTAAACATAAATGCGACAGATGACTTAATTTCTCATTCAACAGCTAAGCAAGCCAAAGAAAACAAAGATGTTTTTTCAAAACAGAAGAAAAAATATTTTTTTTAAAAAAAACCCACAAGATTACCCTGTGAAGGCCTTAGAACTACTCTTCAGAGCCAACACTGGCATAAGACAGTTTCTCATACTGGCACTGCATAAAATTTTCTGCCAACTGCTTCAGGTGTCAGTTGCTTGCACATTAAGTTTCATCAGTGCAACAACCAGGGGAAAAAAAAAAAAAGCCTGCAAAGATGAAATAAATTTTCAGGCAACACAAAATACAGCCACTGCTCTGTGTCTTCTAAGAGACATACCTGACTCCTCGTGTCTCCTCCCCATACCAGTGCTTCCCTGGGACTGTTTCCAGGCTAGTAAGCCTGGTGGGACTCGCTGTGCTCAGTGCTGTGCCTCAGCTTTGAGGCTGCTCTAGGCTGAAAAACTCTGCATTCGGAGTCACACAATACATTATACCAGAACTCCAGTGTATGTTTAAAAAGAAAATAAAAATCAATGTTCAAAATCTATCAGAAGATTTCTTCCTACACACAAAACAAATAGTCTGTTCTACTGGCTGATGATGCAATGATTCACATCTGTAACTACTCAGATTTCTCTCATCATACAAATTCTTATCCAAGAGACACTGTCAAATTCCAGTATTCCCAGCCATTGGCCATCACTTCTCCCCCTCCCCAAGTTATCTCAGTTAACAGCCATGAAAAAAAAAGGTACTGCAGCATTATAGCAGATCCACTCTGCAGTGACAGTCACTGTCAGAAAGCCTGGCAAACCACACGCAGATTCACCAGAACACCAAAGCTACTACCTAACTTCTGTAAACTTTCCTACCCCATCCCTACTTCGAGGGCCATGTCACACACGTGTTTGGCTGCAAGATCTTACCCTCTCCCCATAGATCACACAAGATTCAAATAATGAATTAAAAATGGATAATTTAGCCAAATAAAATTAGAGCAAGCATTCAGTTAACTCTGAAAACAAACATTTCAAAGCAGCAGCCCATCAGTTAAGGAGGAATCTGTGCTGTGCCCTTCATTCCCCTACACCACTTGCCAGTCTCCTTGCAGAATAGGTTCCCTCTGAGCTGTGAGGCATAGCATAAAGGGAATGGAAATTTCCACTGACAGGTTCCCCAGCTTTGGCATTTTTGCATAATATTCATAGTGCTGCACAACACAACAAGTGACTGTTCTTTCATCTTACTGTAACAGACCTGCCTCTTTCCAGCACACCCAAGCAAGGATTTCTCCTGTCTTACCATCTCTACATTTCTTTCATGTTTACCTCAGGAAAACATGAGAACAGTTGGCAAGTCTTCTGGGATCCAAACAAAACTCTTCTCCCCAAACAGCTAAAAATATATATTTAAAACAATTTTTTAAATCTGCATATCTGTTCAGTGCCAGTATATACTGATCCACATTTTCATTCCAAGCAGGGGCTGTGGACATCAGACAATATCCACAACACATTACAAAGAAGTCTAATTTTAATAAAGTATTAAAGGAAACAATCCTGTGTTGGATAATAGCAGCTGATGGCCTGATACTTTCTGATATGTAAGATCATTTGAAAGCAAGTGGTTTCAAACGGTACCTAAGAAGTTTGTTCAAGTAGCTGTTCTTAAAGGAAGCCTTCTTCCTAAATTTAAGACTACTAAATTCTTTCAAGCACCGTAGCAGCTGCTTCTTCTCACACAGCTTCTAAAAGCCAAGTCTGAGACTCTTCACAAGGGAAACATCCATTATAAAGTCCTTTTTGTAAAGCATGTACATTAATGAAGTTATATACAAGCAGCAGTGACTTCCTCCTAAAGCATTCAGGAGTGGGAAGTCTTGTGCAGAAAGCAGCTCCTATGGTAATTGTAATATACACAAGCTGCAAAATGATCAAAAAAACCACCAAAACACAGAAAAGTACTAAATATTGAAAGAGGTAAACAATGGTGCAGTATACATCTACACTGTAAAGAACAGAACGCCAAAATAAGCCCCCAAAAAATTTAGCCACAACTCCACATTCTTAGATTTCCTACTAACTTTGCCAAAGTAATCTCCCATAGGTGTTTTAGCAGCAGCTTTTGATCTCCCACTCTGTATGTGCAACAGCAAACAGCAATCTGAATAACGAAGATACTCTCACACTCCTCTCAGAGTAACTGTTTGATCAGACTAACAATTATTAAAATCAGTAAGCAATACCAGGAAGAAGGATGGGAGACATGGTCTCATCAGTTAACAGAAGTCAGAAGCTTCCAGTTCTTGCTTCTTTAGACATCTTCGGTATAATGATGGAAGAAGCATTTAATCTTCAGTACATAACTAAAAGAATGAGATTTGCGAGATCATGACAATTTACTTCTACCACTATTGATCTGGCAATATGCAGCAATGTAAACTAAACCAAAAGCATTTGCATTGTACTCCACTTGCCCTTCAGGTTGAACTCCGACCATGTCATGCTGCTCCATGCCATTTAGGTAGGGGATTCAGAGTATGACCATTGCCCTAAAAATCAAAATTCTTAAAAAACACCCACACAAACAAACAAAAAAACCCCAACAAACAAAAAACCCCACACCACAACTGGCTGGGTTTTTAAACCCTCTTTTCTCTAAAGATCTCTAATGGAGTGCTGTGCCGAGACAAGGAATGCTGCACTCAAAGTGGTAATTCTTGGCACTCAAAATACTGTAAGAAGTCAGAGTGGCTGAAAGGACCTACCAGTTACACACTGATACCTGCTGCATTATCTGGGGGGAAAGGCAGAGCACTGCATTTAGGCTGCTGTGCTTCTGCATGTTCAACACATTGTCAAAGCGTTCTGGGAGGCAGTATAAGTGTGCCACAGGGCTCAACAACAGAACCAAAGGTACAAACATACAGAACCAAGCGTATGTGAAGTCATTACACAGGCACCATGCATACCACTATGGCCACTTGATAAAACATCTCAGTCAAACTTACTTTGAACCCAAGCTGGACCTAGTATTCAGTGTGAAACCACTCGCACGACACCAGCAAAACCATCATGTATTTTATATGACACCGATGCACCTATACACACTTGTTATCATGCTCTGGTACATCCTACTAGTACATACAGAACTGTGTGGTATAAAAAGATGCTCTTCAACTGCTGTTATGAGCTGCCACGTTGTTATGACGCTCGTTAAACTGCCAAGCTGGCAACAGAAACAGAGACTACCTTCTCTCTGCAGCTGCTGCTTTTCAGCTTGCCACGAAGGTAAGTGGTAACAACACTGGCAAGATGTAGACAAAAGGAGCAAAGGCAAGACAATCCAGTAATATTCCAGTGGTTCCACTGGTTTTGTTTTGCTACTGATCTCCCCCACCTAGTTATCACTCATAGTTCTCAGTCCATCGAATCTGTCCACCAAGTACTCTTAGGAAGAGCTCCTCAACAAGGTACAAAGGACCATCTAATTCCACATTCCATCTAATTTCAACTAAGTCACTTAGGCTTACAAATGCACATATGGCAAACTGCACATATTAATAAACTGCAACAATTTTAAAAAAAAAAAATCACACAGAAGCCTAAACACCTCTGTGACTGGTCTCCAACAGTACTTACAAAATGACAACTATAAAATAAAACAGAACATAGGCACATATGCATCTGTCCCATCTGAAGAAGTTGATATAAATACTGTCCTTGAAGCTGACAGATCTTTTGCTTAGAGTGACTTAACATGTTGGTTTTGTGACTTGTGTTTATGCAACCCAATCTGAAAGTTTAACTCATAATACAGCATGGAAATAGAGACTTTTACAAAAGGAATGTGCACTGCCAGCAGTTCTCCTCCTAAAACTCCTCGTATTTGAGAACACATTAAGCATTGTCAGTCAATGTTTCATAGTTATGTGTAATCAATTCAAAACATCCAATTTTCACAGAAAGCACTAGTTTTTTTACACTACTACCCCATGATTGCATTAATCTCTGTAAGAATATATGTAGCACAGCTGCCCTAATTAAAAAAAAAAACAAACAACAAAACCCGCCAAAAAAAACAGCATAAGAGAGAACAACAGGCTACTGTAAATACAGCATCTGTCAAAGTTAAGTAACAACATGCTGCATTTTTATCCACTTCATTCACAAACAGTAATTGCTGGCATTAGCAGGAAATTCTTCCTTTCAAAGAGAATCTACCAGAAGACAATTTTTAGTTCTATGTAGTTTAATCTTGCTACGTTTCAAAGCTCATTCTGCTGATAAATATATATATCTAAACAAATCTAAGTAAAACGCATACTTTACTCAGCATAAAGAACACTCATACGCAACCTTAAACAACAGCAGAAAATAAAAGTTCCAAGACCAAACTTAAAAACAGATTTGCAGCTATTTTTAACAGAGGGAGGATTTGTACAAACTTACAGTAAGATTCCAGTTGATCTGCGGTATCCTTGTGTGAAGATTTAGACTGAACATAAGCAACAGAACTCCAGTAACCACCAATGCACTACAGCTCACAAACTCAAAGAAATAAAGGCCTTCGCAAGGGGAGCATTCCATGATGGTCTCTATGCAGATGAATGCGATCAGTGCCAAAACCTAGGAAGAAAAACAAGTGGAAAAAAAATAAATAGATTTCCACATTTTGAAAGTAGCCACAAGTATTCCTGAAATTTCCATTGGGAACATGATCAGTTTACACTCAGGAATGTGTGATTTTAGTTTATAACAGGGCACTGTAAAGAGCAAAAACAAAAGCAAATTAATGCAAGACTTTCTGGATATCTTCTGTTCAACAAAATACACTTCAGCAAAATTACAAAAAGTCTAACATCAACACGACTGAGACACCCAAGACCATGCAACCCCTTCAGGCCACTGGCTTAATATGCAAGTGGCACCTCAAACATTCTATTTCATTTTTCATTCACGATATGGTATTCCAAAACCTAAAGATGGAACGCATTTGTCTGTTAGGCCAACCTCAGACTCAATTACAAAGTATTAATACACTGTGACTGTGAAAGACATTTTAATAAAGCCATTATTTAAATTTCATTACAAAGTTGAGATCTAAATCAATCAAAATAGATTCAGGCCCTCTACCAGCCTCCAAAAATGTCCGCCTTTCTCATCTTTATCATCAATACACTTTATTTCATATAAAAACGTATTTTATCATTCCCTTGTAAGAATAAAATGAACAGCTAATAGATGAAAGAAAAAATCCTGGTGCCACAAACACACCCAACTGGGCTAACTGTTAGTCACACTAAATTCAGAAGGTATCTTGATAAGAGTTAATACAAATGCAGACTTTTGCAAGACAAGACTTAAATTTACTATTTAGCATAAAACAGTGAAATTCACTACACTTAAAAATCTGGCCAAAGGACAAACCCACTGATTAGCTACCACAAAGTACACAACTTACATAGGTCAGTATGTTTCAAACTGATTCCTCTTTACATGTAACTGGTAAAAGAAAAACAGCTGCATGGACAGTTTTGTTTATCATTGGGAGATTTTTTGTGTATTGGGTTTTTTGTGGGTTTTTTTCTTTTTACATTTTCCATGGCAAGCAAGTAAGGCCCTAAGAATGTTGTGCTTTGGTTTCCAGTTCAACAACCTCCCCACCCACCCACTTACATTTTTCAGAAAGAATACTTTTTTTGCTCTGCCGCAAAAATCTACTGAGACTGAAGTCAGTCACTTAAATTTGGCAATTAAGAACTCAAGAAGATAGCCGCCTCAGAGCTGAATATTCATAATTCGAAGGCTTTGCACAAATAACACAGATTTAAACGATTGACAGAAGCCACAATACAATTCAATTTCTGCTAAATCCTTCTTTGCCAATTTCAATAATGTTTTGCAAATATACTTTCTTTCAGCACTTTTTATGCTTCATCCGTTGATTTGTCCTTGCCTCCTATAACAAAGCTAGCAAAATGAAGAAAAAGGATTTTGAAAAAAGTTACCATTTTTGTCACTAACATCAGCAGTGATTTTAAGTAAAGGAAAATACCCTGCATGCTTTGTTTGCCACATACTTCAGAATACAGTAGCTAATTTAAGTTTAAAAATGGATTAAAATATAGCAAAACAAGTTACTAAAAACCCCTGACACTTGGGTAGAAAGTCTCTCACACTTCACTTCGCACGCTCTCTTTAAGAAAATGCACGCCGTACTAATTTTTGCCAGCTAATAGAGCAAGCCAATTCACAGCAAACATTCTGAATGGATACCCTGTGACTGAACACTTAACTTCAGATTGCATCTTTGACATTTAATTACTTTGTACAAAAAAATAAGAAGAAATATGCAGTGAAATGGAACATTCAGTAAACCAGAATCAAACTGTGATTTCAGCAAGGACACACAAAAAAACCTATCCAGAAATCAGCTTCATTTTACAGTATTAGCATGTAAGGAAGTCCACTTTTTCTGTGAACACGAGCCTCGTAACTGAAGGTTACATTGAACACAATTCACCAAAAAAAAGAATAAAGAAAACCTCTAAAAAAAACAATAGCTGTTTCAAGCAGGATCAGTATCAGGTATTAACGGTACATGTTAGTTGCCAAAATGATATTTTAGATGTTCCAATATAACAAAGTCTCCACTGTTCTTGCCACTATTCTTGATATATTATGACATTTTGAAATTTTTATTCTCTTAAAAGAAATGGTTCCGCAATATTCTCCAGGAACAGTGTAGTACAAGCCCAAGCAACATTAGGTTCACTTTCAAAAAACATGAACAAATCTGAATTGTGCCACCAACATTAGGCTGAAGGAGCCAGAAGTTCTGGCACAACCAATCACTACTATGCTGGGCAACTGCTACTTGGCATAAGGAGGAAGTCTCTGTTGTTTTGCTGATAAAAATCTTACACTGGCTCTTCTCCATATCAGACAGAATTGCTTCAAGGATAACATACCCATCTTAGTAGTCAAAGCTCAAAAATGATGAAAGAGTTTCCTGCATACAGCATTAGAAATAAATTATGTACCGAAGAGGCACTTGGAGGAATGAACTCCCAAGATCAAAATTAATAATTAATACATTTCAGAGCAATTCTACCTTAAGATTTCATTTTATCCCTAAGAAACTATAAAACACATTTACCTGCGACACCCCCAAGAAATAAAAGTGTTTGTTGTGTACACTTAGGTTTGACTTAACCCAAACCATTCAAATGCAAGTGAAGATGTGCCATCAGTTTAAGTAAGAGGCAGCAGCGTTAGTGTACAGAGTTGGGGTAGCCCCAGTCTGTTGATACATTTATCAGAAAGGTTGGAAGAAAATCCCAACTGCTTCAGTTTATGATGGAGACTCTGGCCACAAAGCAGAGGCTGTGTTTTGAAAGCATGCACAACAACCAACGGTTAGCAGGAGTATCATCATCCCAGAGTAGATCGGACATCTAAACACTTGTTTCTTGGGGGGTACAGGGAAAGGAGAACATTCTCATGCATACAATTTACTAGTAACCCTTACATACTTCAAGTAAGATTCCAACTAACCGCGTTACTATTTTTCTGGCAATAAAAAAATATTTCACCATTCCTGAAGATTATCCATCCTGCCAGTGCTACAGATACCACCTTCTCATTGACTGCCCATTATTTGTCTCACAGTGACTGCTGTAAGAAATGAAATCCAAATAACCACATCTGAAAAAGCTATCCTCCCACAGAAACTTCTCTTTTCGTAAACACACAAAAAAAAAATCTCAATCTTTAATATGACATATTTTCTCTTTGAAACATCAGGGTAATCTTGTCCTCCTACACACTTACAAACTTGCCAGACGCATCCTTCCAATTAACTACAAATAACATGAATCTTCTACAAAAACACACTAGCACTGCTTTCAGTGGCCATTCCACTCAGAGATTAATCTAATTTTGTTTCTAATGAAAAAAGCAAACTACTCTGAACACATGAAATCAAAGTGAAAGACCTTATGGACTCAAACCCATGACTTAACCAGCTACATTACTTGAAAGTGTGTAAATGCTGCAACGTGAGCCAAAGCAGCTTGCTTGGTCATCCACTGATCAAGTTCTTTTTTAAAAACTTAATGTGTTAACGTTGTAAGAAAAATGCTTCACTTTCTCTGCACATCTAAATTTATGCAATAAATGAGACTGGTTGTACAAAGCTGGTAAGGAATACAGTTTTGCTACCCAGAATGCTGCTGGATTGACATGGCCATAAAGGCGCCTGCCCCTAAGCACGCCCCCAGCATCCCACCGCGAACAGACCACAGCCAGTCACCACCTCAGCACCTCAGCTTATCTTCCAAGGGACTGCAGCGCAGGTTTAGCACTCACCATTTTCCGCTGTTCCCTCACCGAGCTCTGTAACTGTAATGAAAACATCTTTCTAACCTACGTTGTCTCCGCTGCCTGTTGACCGTCCATCACTGCCTACTGAATCAGCTGATGATCTACATGCAGCTCACAGCTTGCCAAGGCTCACAGACCTGAAAAGTAATTTCTCCAGAGCTTCCTACGCTCTTTCCACTGCCACACCACTCACCTAAGATAAAATTGATGCCTTGCCTTACCATGCTGGCTAGACACACTCTCTTGGGAAGAGGAAGGACAAAGACCCTCCAGCTCTCCTGGGAAGCCTCCATGCTGCAGAGCACCGAGCCTTGCGCTGCCCCAGATGACTGAGAAAAGCCCTCCCTCCCCAGCTGCTAAAGCTTTGCTCTTGCTTTGTCACACAAGTCACCAACGCTACTTCGGAAAACAAGGAGACAAGATCCATCTAGGCCTGCATCTGCCTCCCATAACTGCAGTCACAGGACTAGCAAAAGAAAAGAAAAAAAAACACCACACAAAAAAAAACCCCACAAAAACTCCAAACCAAAAAAAAACCCAGCATCGTATCAGAGCATAGATCTCAGGCAACAAAATTTGTCCATTTGTCCACCACAGGAGGTGACCCTCACTTTCAAGTCACACCTCATAGTTTAGGGTGATGAGTTTTGACAAGTTTCTCCACAAGCAGCAGTTTCAAGGTTGGTTTACTGAGGAAAAAAAGAGAAGCTGAACGCGGTGAAGATCTCCTCTTACATGAATTACTGCTCTCTCCCACAAATAACACAGCTACAGCTTTCCTGGGTAGAGTCAATAGAGAAAGTTTCCTCTGATGGATGAACCAAACATTTTCATCTGGTTTTCTCTGTACTCAGTACTTTGCAGAGTTTTCTATTCCACCCTAACTCCTCCAATGCCTTCAGACTTGTGTAACTCTCCTATTACTGTTGTTTGTTGTTTTTTTAACAGTTGCTTTTGGTTTCTACTTCCATTCTTGAAGTACATACAGGGGACATTGCGTTGGTACGCAATTTTGTCACAACGGCAACATCTGCTTATCCTACTGGATGCTCCGGTCCACGCAGAGGCATCCCAGGCTGCCTGCAATACCACCTTTTTCTTGAACAAAGGAGATCCAAGAGTCTGGTCAGCAAAGTAGGATCAACAAGAACAAGCTTCAGGGTGAGCTGAGAAGAGGTCTGGGTCTGCCCAGACTTGCAGCCCAACGTGTGCGATACAGCCCTGCATCCTTCACCTCCCACCACCACATGATGCAGAAGAAGAAAAAAACCATCCAAGTAGAGGAATTAAGTACAAGGTATTTCCCAATAGTGGTTTTGTTCTGCTTTTTGTCTTGAATAAAGTGGCAAATTGTTAACCAATTTTCTTGTTTGGGACATTTAGGACAGCTAAGATAACTCATGTACAGCGTGAAGCTATCGCACTTCATTAAACAGCACCCAACCCCCACATAAAGGCTCTATTCAGTGAAGCAGCCCCTCACTGGAAAGGGATGAAGCGACCACAATTTAGGGCCATTTAATTCCTGAAAGACAGCCTCTATACTGGGATCCAATGTCCTTTAATTTAGCCACATTAGCCTCCTACCATTACTGTATTCATCTCAACTTTCCTGTAAATTCCCCTGGAGAAGGGCCCTTAATGAAGAAATCATCTGCCTTAAGGCTATGTAAATGGCTTATTTTTACATCACTTTCTTGGCAACACAGTCAAGTCAGACATAAACCACTGTATTCCCCCAAAATGGAGAAAATGTGCTACGACAGGCATCAATGCTGAAAGAGAGCTTAAAGGAGGTTGCTAATGGTGTATTTTTCCTGTCAGAACACTTTGTGTTTTATTTTTTGAAGAAAATAATCAAACATCTTTGCACTAAAAAAAAAAAGACAGCTCTGCAATGAAAACAAAGTAAAAAATGAGTTTTCCTGTTTATCTAAAACTTTACCACAGAAAGTCTTATTGTGTGGTTAAATGACATAATTACACACGATTTCCAAAAACCCACAAAATGGTCAGCATTTTTTCTGCCTGAAAAATACCCACAGAATTTTAGTAAGAATGTCACACTACCAAGACATTTTTACATCCAGACTGTTTAAATTAATGGTACAGCAGAATACATACGCACAAAATCGAGAAGAAATAAATTGCTTTTACACCACTTAAAGTATCTGAAGACATTAAACTTTCTTGAATTAAAATCTAGATTTATTGTTCTCATTTACTTGGCCCTGCAGTCCCAACTTAATGTATGAAACCAAGTGGGTTCTCATTCCTTGCAAAGCACATGCATTTCCCACATCTAAAACAGCTGGCACAGATATGAGTATTTGGGATCATATGGCTTAAACACGGTCCTGCTTCTCCAGCAGGAAACCATCTTCTACCCTAAGCAGAAGAATGACTGATTTCCCGCCTGTTCCTAGTCTGCATCCTTGAGACTAGAAGAAATCTGTTATTAACTGTGGTAACTGGACTGCAAGGAGCCTTCAATCATGCATGAGTATTGAACTTTTCTTACAAGATAGAAAAGTTAGAAAAACTAGTGGAAAGCTTAAGCACCACCAGTGATTCAGCACCCTGGATAAACTAAATTATGCTCTAATGGCACAAAATACAACACTGAACAAATCTAGAGGAACTCAGCCAGACCTCCAAATTCAACTCTGATTTGGTTTCGGTGGTGGTGATAGAAGTAACAGCAGAATATTTATATTTCAGATCTTCATTGCACCTCTAGGGTTTTTACCTCTAGCTGTACTCCTTAACTTTTAATTATTTCTTCGTTCAGTTTTCGATATAACGTGGCAAGACTTCAGGGCATTAAATATTGTGGAATCTTTATTAAATCAGCTGATCTTTTGCAACCTCCAGCAGTTTTCTATAATCCTTGAAAGATTCAGCTACTGCTAACTTCCCTTGCTCAACCTAGGCAAAAGACCAATTGTAAATACAGAACATATTTCTGAGGCCAGAAACATTTTAATGGCATATTATGAGAAAGGGTCATATTTAAGAATGAGGGTAATCAACACTCAAAATTAACAGCAGAATGGAAGTTGTTCCAAAACACTAAGTACATCAAAACTAACACTTTTAAAAAAATAATTAACTGAACTAAAGCGAATAGAAGAGATTCTCAACTGGCTAAAATAGAAATGCATCAATTTTAAAAGTGAACTTAATCATAGTGTCTAGACCAGAAAAAGGCTGCAGACATGAAGTAGCAACTTATTTCCTGCTAACTAGGCATCAGTCCAGCGTTCTGCTTATTGATTTGACACACCTATACAACAAATATTCTTATCTGCAAGGTACACGCAAAACCAAATACCATCAAACAAATAGTATTCTATAGTACAGAAATACTTCAATTTTTTTGGATTTCTCTTAAAAGAAAACACCAACATTGTTCTTCCAGTTACTGCTAAATAATTCAAGATTTTTTTTTTCACATTACATTTATATTGTCCTCAAAGTAAATTCATTTTAGCATTCAAAGTAATAACTGAACACACAGACAGTTGCAAAGCCCTGGTTTGCACAACTCCTGCAGCTCATTCTGGCGGTGTCAGTGACTAGACCCAGGCTGTGGTGCTCTGCACAAGGTGGTCTTGGGCTGCAGCATCAAACACAGCCACCACCTCCTCCCCGTTCTCCCTGGAAGGGCAGGGCTGCTTCCCAGGTGGCCCCTCGCACCAGTGCACCTCTGGCATCAGGGGTGCACCCCACTGGGACTGGAAGGGTCACACCATGACACACACACACCCCCCAGGCTCAGCCACAACGCCACTGGTATCTCACCCACTGTTACTCTGGCACCTGTAAGTTGCTTATCCCTACCTGCCATGGCTTTGCAGACCTGACCGAGTTTGTCTTATTTACTTGCACCCAACTGAAACACAACCATCTTCCTAACAGGGGGGAAAAACCAACAACCCAAAGACACAAAAAGCCAATGCAAATAAACAAAAAGTATCACTCTGAGTTAGGTGTACTTCAGGTTTTATCCAGCCAAGAAGATGACCAAAAGAACCACTGAACAGAATCTGAAGCCAAGACACATTGCAAGGAGGTATCTGTTTTAGGCACATTACATTTCCTCACAGAAACCTGAATGAGATTCAAACTGACTTCTTCCAGCTTAGACAAAACAGGAATGTAACATGCCACTTGTCCCATAAACAGAAGCCCATCAATGGTTTTGTAGCAACCCCATCCTACATGAACATTCATCTGAAAATCATAAGAGAGCCATGCTTTAAACAAAAATGCAAAAAACCCACGCAGAACAACCAGTCCCACCGCTTCCTTTCCACAGGAACCTGTGCCTCCAGTCCCTAAAACTACAATTCATATGCACCATAATACAAAGTATTTTCATAAGCATCAGGTCCTGCAAGATAATGAATAAAATCCCAATGTACCAAGTTATGTATTTCTAACTTTCCCATTTATATACGGTAATAATCACTTAATCCCTATGCAACCCATTGAAACTAACAACTCATAAATGCAAAGACTTATTTTATTCCATACCTACAGTACACTGAATTGTGCCAATGGCTTCAGTGAGTGGACATAAACAGAAAATTATAGGAGGTAGGGTTCCCCCCCACCCCTTTCACCGTATCCTGATGTTTGAGGCTTAATTCTCCCATTCACTGTCTCATACTCATTTTGACAGACATCGGGCAAGCACAGCTTTTACAGCCATCTCCCTGTAACTGCCAAGCGTCACAGGCTAGCCTCTCTAACCATACCGCCTGCTGCGAGACACGGCAGGTTCCTCACAGGCAGCTGCAACTCACAAAGGTCACAGTAAAATTCTCCCAAGTCACTTCAGCAAGCCTCAGCATCCCCATGCCTATGCCAAAGGAGCAGAGGGGGACACACCACAAAGCAAAGCAAACTCTTGCAGACTAAGCCACTGCAGTATGTCCCACAGCAGACTTCAGAACAGTGCTCTGGAGTTATGAAAACCATAATTAAATCATGTGCATAACAGAAGTGGAAATTCTTAAACAGTGTAACTACTCAACCAAGTTTCTTCAAGTCCCATTTTACCACAATTTGACTAACATTTGCATATCATGCTCTTAGACAAGCTAGGTAAAAACAGGTCACGAAACACATCATGCATTTCTTCGGTGCTGCACTAAATATAATTTTGTATACATCTGCACCTTTCCTCAGCCACTGCCAGCTGCACAGAGTGGGGGCAGAAAAAGTATTTTTCTGTTAGTCCCATTTGCTGCTAGCCCTACTTATGTGGACTTTACAATAGTAACACAGAGTAAAAACTAACTGCAGGAAATAAAATGAGGGGAAAAAAATACAGATTAACAGCTAAGTTCAGGGAAGCATAGTAAGCCTCACTTTCAGTCCTCACGGCAGGGGAAGATAGAAATTAGCTTCCTTAAAAATCGTTGGTAATTCTTGTTTGTCTTGAAGACTAGTTTAATAATTAGTGTCACTAGAAGTCACTAGTTTTGTGTCAGCATTTATTAAGATTGTTAATAACAGCTGCACAGGGAATTTAATAGAGCATGTCCAGGGAACTCAGTACATTGTCCAACTTCCCATACCCAGCCTTTCAGCAAGGGTACAGTATCCTCTCTGGTCCATTTCCTAGTACTTTCTATTAAGTCAAGCCGTAAGAACTCAAAATTTATATCATATCTTTCCTAGTTAAATAAAATGGATAAATACAGTTACCCTATTTTTGCCTTCAGGCTGCACACTCATTCTGTATGGTACATACACACACACACTCCCTGCTGGAACACAGCAAGTTACTGAGACTATGTTGGTATGATTTTTAAAGTAGGAAAAAAAAAATTGGCTTCACTTATGAGAATTCTCTACCCTGCTCTTAAAAGGAAAGAGAAAAATCAAGACTTTTGACCTGGCTTCATGTTCCCATTCATGTTCACAGGCCAACCTGTGCTGGAAACCTGGCTAGTCAAAACAGTATTAAAACACAGTACTGTAAATCTGTAACAAACAGTAGGATAAATTAATTGGTTCTAAAAAGTAAAGGTGTACTCATAAAATTTGTCAAGTATTTGATCTGTGCAGCCTCTTGTTTAACTAGCCTGTCAGGCTACTTTAAAAAGTGAGAGTTCTATTTTAAGACTATCAAAATCAGTTTGTATCCTTTAAAACCCCATTTAATCCCAACTATGAGTAAACATCAAACATCCCACAAGTACTAAAACAAGAAAGGAATTTTAATGAGAAAACAATCAAGAACTTAAAGTAGTCCTAAGGAATCCATTAAAGTTTTTTGGGTTTGTTTTTGTTTAAAGGAAATGGTGCAAAAAAGTCCTTGCAATCCCAACCTTCCCAAGATTGCGATCTGAAGGCCCTCTTAGATGCCATGCCTTAAAAGGCAAAAATAGTCTAGACATACTGGTAAAACAGAACATTAAAAAAAGTAGATGTAGGCCAGAACATTAAAGAGCACTGCCAGCTGTACTGCGGAATGCATGAAGCCTTCAAGCCCGCCTTGCTGTTTAGACTCAGAAGCGTTACACAGCAGTGTCTCATCCCAAATAGAAAAGAGCCCACAAACTGTTGTTGCATAACTGCAAATCCACCTACATGTGATTTTATAACTGAAGAACAGATCTGCCCAAAGACTGCAAACAAACTGGGCACACTGCAAACCGAGAACTATAAAATGCCGTTAACAACACAAGAGCCGTAAGCCTGGCAACAACGCCTTCGCCTGCTTGGCCACCGCTCTTACTGTACTGCCACCGTGACCTAGACACAACGAACATCCCAGAGACTTAGGACACCAGCCTGTAATTCTGGAAGAGCACTTTTTCCAAAAATACTTTATAAATGTTACTAAGTGATAACATCATAAAAAACTCAAAGATCTCAATGTTAAATAAAAGGTTTCACCTATATTAGGTAAAAAATTTCTAAGCATTAAACAACAGGTTTTTTAAATGATGATATTACACTCTAAGTGGCAGCATCAGTTCTAACTAGAAAATAATTTCATAAGACAGAAGTTACTGAAGGTTATTAAAGACTTGCAGAACTTAAGTATTTCATAATATTCACAACTGTGCTTGTTGCCTTCTTGCATGAAGATTTCAGTGTAAAATGTACAAAAGAACAGGAACACACTCATAAAGAAATGCTTGTAGTTGGTTCATAAAATTATTTCGCAAAAAACTGCCAGAACCGTCATGAGTAGTGCTGTATCACTGGCAGATTTATAGCATTTGAAAATAACAGCGCTTAGCTTCAGTGAAAGTTACAGCAGAAGTATCACCACAGCCAACGCCAGATCTAAGCACAGGACATATTCCTACATACCTGGCACACGGCTGCTGTAGGAGGGGAACGATCGTGAACAAGTCCGGCTCACTTGCAACCCGGACACTTTGTGACCATACACACAAGCCAAAGAAAATTTAAAGAAGTGCCTCAAACAGATATAATTGAAGTATCA
Organism: Falco naumanni; assembly: GCF_017639655.2. Lineage (NCBI taxonomy): Eukaryota > Metazoa > Chordata > Aves > Falconiformes > Falconidae > Falco > Falco naumanni. The sequence continues at coordinate 10,418,779 of NC_054068.1, forward strand.
ATACTTGACTATCAAGTTACATATTTAAAAACTTCAGACAATGCTGAAGACACTTGTTTGGTTAAAAATGCATCATATTCTTCCACAAGCTAAGGCATTGCATATCAGAGCCGTAATTAATTAATTACAACTGTCAGGAATGCGATACTTGAAGAGTTTAGTTTCCAGTTTAATTTGCACAAAGTAAGATTAAAACATCAAAATTTACTCTGTTTACCTGAAACCACATTTCAGGCATTATGCCATTCTAATAACATACTGCAGCATGAGTACAGCTTTCATCCTGGACATCTACCACATAAAACAATGCTTGAGATCCAGCACCATAAAGACTGCATTACTTGAATCATGCCGTTCTGTACCGCTTGGGCTTCTTAGTTTGGGTGAGTGCTATGCCAGCTCTAAGACCTCTTGTCCCATAGTCTAAAAAATATTTTTGACCCATCTTTACTCATGGTTGTATGTTCTTACACCTATTCTACATCAGGTTGGTGTTACCTAGCTTTTGCTTTCCTCCTTCCATATCCTGAAGAGTTGATAGTTCAAGGCCCAGAGAAACCTGAACATTACTTCCATGCTTTCCATGTTTTGGAAGCAACTGACTACACAAATCACCTAAGAATTAGGTGACTTACTTAAAAAAATAAGCAGAATATAATTTTTTAATCCAGCTCTAATTCAGAAGTAGCAACTACTACCACTACACAGTAACAGCAGCTGACCCACTGTTAAAATGTCTATTCATTGTGCATCTAGTCATCTCAACATACAAAATTTCAGTATAGAATTATTTGTTGAGGTCTAGAAGCAAGGCAGGTATTTCTGAAATGCAGTTTTGAGCACAGGATGATGCCTATCAAAAAGCGTGCAAGTTGATTTGACAAAATGATGCATTAAATTGCATCAGAAATAACAGATTCCTCCTATACTGGTTAGAAGAAAAACACCTCCTACATTTCTAGTCCTTCTCCTTGTCATCTTATCTCAAGATGGTAATTTAATCACTGGGGAGGCTCATCAACAAAAGACATTACAAGAAAGATTAAAAGAAAAGAAGGTAGCTTTCCAAATACTAATATCATTAGAACTACATTTCATACTGGAGCATCCGCAATCAGTATAGTGTACCTGTTACTATTACGCTTGTTCATAACAGGAGGGAAAACATTTATTATAGAGTTTACAGAAATTTCTTCTGAAAGCAGAATCTAGAACTATCCACCATCTCAGAGAGAAGTTTACAACAGGAATGTTGAGTTTACCCACAGCAGGACACCAGCCCACAGGCAGATGGTAGTTAAGCAACACCATGGAAGAGACCAAACCCCATTCACCTTTCAGTGGCAAGACAACAGTCTCTTATTTAGTCACACACAGACACAACAAAAAGCAAAGCTAAACAGTTATCATTCTTCCTCTGAAGTAAATGTCAGTATAAAAACATCACCACTCAGCAATGCCAATCTACAACTTTTAAAGAGACATCAAAGAATTTCAGAGACACCAAAGAGACACGTTTTACCTAAAGACGGGTTTTCTAAGCGTATTACAAATTTGATCCTTTTCATATGACATAACAGCATCACTTTTCTGAAGCCAAATGCCAAAGATCGTAAGTTGTTAAGTATGACAGTGGATACTGGTGAACATGCAGCTACACATATGCCACTGAGAGTCAAAGCTCAACATGCAACACAGTCTCACATGGGTTTTTTACATAAACGAGTATTTATTGATTGGAAATTGTAAGAGAATGAAAGATGAAAGATACAGCTAATCACAGAATGACTATAAAATACCAATGCAACCCTATGACATAACAGAAGAGGTATTTCCAGCAGAGGCTTGAGAAATACATGTCATCTTACAGGCGAGTAAGGTACACCTCCAAGGCGACCTGCTGCTCAGGTTGTGCCCACTGAGGAATCAGTGAGCAGTGGTGCACAGCCAGGCTGCTCGGTAGTCCCAAGCCCAGCGAGCCCCTCTTAGAAGCAGAGTCCAGAACGTTCCCTCGCCTGACGCAGCAAGACAAGGGCTAGCTGAGTGCAGACAACTGCTGCAAAGCGCACAAAGGAGTAAGGAGGAAGTAACAACAAGTACATTTGCTAGAATTAAATTCACAGCAGAAACGAGGCAGGTTTCTAGACCTCCAAAGCGCAGAACAAATGAACAAAGTGCAACTATCACTCGGGGAAAAAACCATCAGGTACGGGGCTGCCCGTGGCACTGCAGCTGCCTCAGAAGGCCCAGATGTCTCCTGCAGTGTTCTGCTTCTCACAGAGACCACAGAGTGCTTTACACCAGGACCAATGACCTGACCACCACAGAATGACCTTACCATGCAGAGAATGTCATCTACTGACCTGCACTAGGTACCACCTATGTTTCTGTAGCATAATTAACACTCCCATTTACATAAAACCAAACTTCACATTAACTGCTGTGCAAGAAATCTTGATTTATTCACACTGCATCCACTGGCAAACTGGTTAACTCCTATAATTTATAAAATGACAACTGCCTATAAAGCACCTGGCTCACCACTAACAACCCATAAACAAAGCAGATCAGAGATGATACTGCTGTGCAGCTGCTCAGGAGCACCGCAGAGGCACCCCAGGAGAAAGGAGCGGAGAAGAGCCAGACATGCCCTGGGATGTGACACACCAGACCGGGGCGGGAGGGTAGGGAGCCCATCTCATCCTCCCCTCCAGAAGCGATCAGAAAGATGCTGAGCTGAAGGCAGAAGGCAGCAATAATTAAATGAGATTACTGAATGCCTCATAGTGGTTTTCAACCAGATTGTAATAGTTAGCAATTAGCTTACTCCTTGGAACATAAATGTTATTACTCTAATTTTTTTTTTATAATTAACAATGAGAATTCTCAATAGTCTTATTACCCATGTAGAACATGTATTACAGGCCTTCTGAGTTGTTTTCTTCATCGCAATAGATCTTGATCGCAAAGACTTTTACTGTAGCCCTGGTTTTAACCAGTTTCTGGATCTGGAAATGTATAATGACAGTAAGCCACAAAACAACTTTTTCCAACATTCAGCTACTCTCCACCAATGAAGATGGGCCTTTTTATTCTGAAAATTGTGAACATATGAACAGCTATTCCCACCAGATTTCATTTAGCTCAAAATGTTGCCTCCACTGGCGGGCAATAGCATATGCTATAGAGAACAAGACCAGAGCAAGCACGCAGTGATACTTCCCAGTACACTCATCAGCAACTTGTAGCTCTGAGACCTCCCAAGCAGAAGTATTATCTTCTTTAAAAGGAATCTCTCTAATGGATTTTTGTAGCATTTGGAACAGACACATGAAGAAAAGAAAGTCTATGTCTGTGCAGAGCCACAGAGGCCATCACTAACCACCACAAATGCCACCCTCTTTGAAGCTAGCACGTGATACGGGTTTTCTGACACTTGCTACTTCCATCAAAAGGTTGCTCCATGATCTTACTGCTCCAGTTAAACCATTCCTAACCACCACCACCATCACAAAAACCAGCCAGGCACAATCATTCACATGAATCGTCCCAGCTGTTAAAGGTGACCGACATTACATTAAATCAAGTGCCTGTGAAAAACAGGCAGGATCCCAGTGAGAACTAAGGAGGGCTCCCAACAGAACCCTGCCTGGTTTCCTCATAACTCATCTAGTGGCCCGATGAACAGCCCACCCGGCGCTACAGTTCCCAAAGAAACCAAGAAGCAAACAACAGGTAGCCATGAGTCACCATGGGAATTTCAGTGGGAAATATATGTCTATGCCCAACTTTAATAACAGTAAGATCCTTGAAGGTGCAGAATTACAACATCAAGGAAAAACAGTAATGCATTTAGAAAAGCTGAAGAGAAAAATACAGTAGGGAAAAAAATAATTAGGCAACCTTATCTAAAGTGAAACTATTTCCAGCAAAGAGATGGTACCTGTGAACTAGCCCATCTCTTTCGGATGACAGCAATGGGCCCCTCCTGATTACTCACACAGTAAACACCTTTCTTCAGCAACCACACTCAGAAAAAAGGAGAGACATTCCCTAGGAAATTTAAGGGAATACAGACAAAGTACTGAAATGAAACAAATCATTTGAGGATGCCCATAGGGAAGTTTTTCAGGGATATCTGTATGATTATTACACAATAATCTCCATGGGAAGTATTAAAGCCCCCAAAAGCATGGCAAACATAAAACCATGCCAGAGTAATAAAAATAAACTCCAAAGAGCTTTTCTGCTCTGGTCTCCAAGGACAGCTACCTAATCTTTCCTATCTGTTGTAAGGCAAGGTATTGCTCCATCTAAATGCTGTAAAGTCAGTTGAGATGATTTCCAGCTAGATTTCAACTACCCCAAAGGGAAAGCATTTCTTCGGTTAGTGTACACAAGCGTACTGGCTTCTCCCCGACTTCCATTTCAAATTCAGACCCTCACTTTAAAATAAATAATAATAATAAAAAAGCCCCAAACCAAACACGAGCAATCCATGCTACTCTAAGTGCCCCCCCCTACCTATTCGTTTCTCTTCATGCCATTTCCTTCCCACCTGCCTGATGACACCTCACCAGGTGCCTGGGCCACCCCAGTAGCCCTGGGCACTCTTTTCCTGATACAGTCCAACACTCACCATCTTCCTTCCCTCGAACTTCTTCACGGCGTACAGCTGCAGCCCCAGTTACAGCAGATGTTTCCTCAGAGATTCAAACAAACACACACACACAACTATTTCAACAGAACAATACGATACAAGCAGAAGAGCTACTTTCTGAAAAGCTCACCTACCTAACAATAAAACTTTCAAAAAGAGGAAAATCAGTTCAATACTAAGCTGTTCCACATGAGCCCTTTTTATTACTTCCTTGCTATTCTTCATGTTGATGTCACTGACCATTAGCAGGCAGGCAGACGTAGGTACTACATAATCGTTCAACTTAACCATGAATATTAGTAAAAAGCCCGAAATAGTAAAATACTGTTTTCTTAATTGCATACCCAATGTAAAATTAACCAAGCACCATAACGCTATTCAACCTCTTCTGGGAGTCAAGAGAAAGCCAGCCAAAATAAGACTCAAAGCAAGCCACACAATATTACATGTGAATTGTTATTATAACCCGTTATATTGGTGCCCCTTTAATAGGACATATTCTGTTGAAATGTAAGTTAAAACTATTGTCCCCTCTAACAGCACTTAAATTACTCCATATGCCTAAAACGTCATACTGCTTTCTCTCTTGCAACAACTCCTGTAACAGTATTTTGAACTGATGAAGACAAACCTACAACAAAGTAACAGAGCCCTACAATCACCTATTTTCAGTCACATGCGGTTTTTTTCCCCTATTCCTTCTGCTTTTGGCAACCAAGAATGGGCATTTGGAAGAACCATTTAAGCTGATGTCCAACAGTTATCCTTCACACACAGCACTACAAACTAATTTGCACAAAGTCCTTTAACTGAAGATTAGACTCAACAGCAATTGTTTGTCTTGAGCTGATACTGCTGACTGCCAATCATACATGTATTTTAAGACAAATCCTGATGCTAAATGAAGCACAGGCATTGTAATCTTTCCTGCAGCATTCTTTTTACTATATTTACAGACCTTTTATCTTAACCAATACTTTTTTTCTAAGTTTTCTTCTGTGCAAAGGGAGTTCCTCCTTGTTTTTAAGAGCTAGAGTTCTATATTACAGACTTAGATTTAGTTCCTACAGTATTTCTACAAATGGATTAAACATTTTAATTAAAACAGCTATACTTGTCAAATAAGTGAATTAAATACACTGCGGACCGTGTTCTCTTTTCTAAAACTGCTCAGTTTTCCACCAGTTTGCAAAATTCAGTGGTCTGCTCTACCAATCCTTACCATGAATTGTAGAGCTACTTGTGAATACAATTGTGCAGAAACTAAACGTGTCGAGACAGTACATAGGTTTTCACCCTATATTAGCCAATTTCTTGTTAACTTCTGACCCACTGAATTCATACACTCTGTAGGAACCATGCGCACTAACTCAGATCACTCTTACTAAAAAGGCCCAGCGCATCACTCAGTTACCCTGAAGATACTAATCCACACGTATACAACTTCCTAACAATGCACTGAAGTAGCGATGTCTTTGTTCAACAGACAATAAAACTCCCCTATCTGTAACTCCAGCACAGTGTGGTTTTCCCTCCCATCTTTCTTTACAAGACTCAAAAATTTAAGAGGTGTACTCCATGTATCTTGGGAACTTGTTCCAAGCAGATCAGGATTTGCTTACTCACGATCAGTAATTACTCATTTTAACGACAAGCTTTTAACGTCACCTGCCACAGTTATTAGTGTACTACAGAAAGTATCAGCAGTAGGAACAGAAACAAAAATCCCGAGGGCAGATTATTTCAGCACCACCCCAGGATTTCTACCACATGGACAGTTTTTAACAGCTCCAAGACAGGTAGGTGTTGCACAGCGATGACAGATCCCTTGGCTTCAGTCCTAAAAACACATCATGCAAATACAGCTATTCCCCGTTGTTAAGACTACTTGGGTAACACACTCATCACTACCACTTGCGGGCCACATTCTACTCTACGCTGAGGAGAGAAAAAACAAATCACACTTCCAGATTTTCACTGTGTGTTTGCAAAAAGCGATCACATATTCATCACCGCAGTCCTCTATAAACTTGTGTCACTGTTGAACCTAGGATACTTTGAAGGCATTTTACACAAAACCTGTACAAACAAGCTTTGTTTCGTACTAACCAGTAGCGGATTTAAATGCTGAAGTTCCTACCTATGAAAGATTTAAGTGTTTCTGCCACCACAGCCCTCAAAGAACTCGCCCTTTTTAAGGGAAAACAGTTTGTAGTACCCTGGAAGATACTACTTAAAAATGTATTTCAGACTTACTGCTGCTTTCATAAAATGCCTATTTTAAAATAATAGCCTGGAAAAACACATTTGTTGATTTAAAAAACGGTGGTATCCAAGTGACTTTGAGAGCGGATCAGATGAAAACCAACACCAGAAATGATGACAACACATTTCGGCATCGGGACACACCTGGCTGCTGGGGTGCCCCAAGCCTCGCAGGGCTGTCATCAAACCGAAGAGTTCAGCCTTTTGAAGGATGTGGGCAAACGCCACTTACATTTTATTTCAGACCGGGGAAAGGCAGGTGTGGCTGGGTTATCTGCCGGGGTTTCTGTTCTGGTAGTCTGCGCGCTGAGGAGAACTTCGGCCTGCTGCAGGCAAGCGGCTCGGCCCGGGAGACAACCCGCAGCCCCAGCTCCTCACCTGGAGCCCGCAGGGGGGCCGGGGAGGGCCGCGGCCAGGAGCTCCCTGACCGAGGGGGGGCGGGGCGACCCCGCAGCCAGGAGCCCCCCGCCTGCAGCCCAGGCACCCACGGGTGCGCCCCTCCGGGCCCCTCTCCGACGCCCTTCTCCGTTAAGTCCATCGCAGTGAAAGAACATCCAACACCCGAAGCGCTTACGTACTGGTAAACTGACTTTTTTGTTGGTTTTTTTTTTAACCCACGCAAAACCTGTAGCTGTGCAGTTCTCTCAACACCCCGGCGACCAAAGGGCACAGGCCGGCCGCAGCGCGCACGCCCCGGCCAAACCCCCCACCAAAAGCGGCGGGCGCAGCCGAACGCCCCCCAAGCCCCGCCGTAATGGAGGCCAGGCCCGGGCCGCTTCCCGCGGCGAGGGGGAGCCACCTGACGTGCCTCCCGCCACCGCAAACACAGCGGCGTCTCCTCCAGCCACCGGGCACGGCGGGAGGCGGGCGGGTGGCTCGCCCCGCTCCCGGGCCTCACCAGGCCCCCCCCGCCCCGCCCCGGGCGGCCGCGACCCCGCGCACCCAGCGGGGCCGGCCGCTCCGACAGCGCGCCCCGCAGCGCCGAGCTCGGCCGCGGCGGCGGGTGACACGGCGCGCCCGGCCCGCCTGAAATGGAGGCCGGCTGGGCCGCCGCCAGGCGCCGCGCCCGCAGGTACGCACCCCGCCGCCGGGCCGGCGGCACGGCCCCGCCGCCTCCCGCCGCTCCCCGCCCGCACCGCCACGGGGGAAGGCGCCCGCCGGGGCGCGGAGGGGGCTCTCCCGAGCGCGGGCAGCCGCGGGCCCGCTGCCCGCCGGCGGTACCTACCACCTCGGCCAGCTTGATCCTGCCGAAGGTGCCCCGCAGGTAGTCCAAGTCGCAGCGGAGGCCGCCCAGCCCGTGGCGCTGGCTGACGGGCTCCGTGGTGGGCTGGTAGGGACTGCTGGAGCCCGAGATCATGGAGGTGCTGGACGCCTCGCCGTCGAAGCCCTCCAGGTCATCGCCGTTCCTCATGGTGCCGGTGCCTGCCGGTGCCGCCGCGCTGCTGAGGGGGTGACCGCGGAGCTCCGGCCCCAGCCGCGCCGCGCTCACCTAGCGGCGCGCCGGCTGCATGGCTGCCCCGGCCCCGCGTCAGGCGGAGCGGCGCGGGCAGAGCGGGGGCAGCATGGTGCCCTGCCCCGGCCCGGCCGCCGCCTCAGCCCCGGCAGCAGGAGGAGGAGGAGAGCGGCGCCGCGCTCAGCGCCCCGCCGCCCGGGGGCGCCCTGGCCCCGCCGAGGGGCGCGCGGAGCCGCCGTGCCCGGGGCCGCCGCGGTGCAGCCCGGCCCGGGCTCCCGCAGGGACGAGACCGCCGGGGCTCCCTCGACCCCCTGGGCGGCGCGGCCAGCCCGCGGCTCAGCTCCCTTCCCCCGGTCCCGGCACGGCAGCTCGGCTCCGAGCGGGGACGCTGCCGCCGCCGCCGCCGCTCCTCCCCCTGCGCGCAGCGGAAAGGGCGGAGAGAGCCCGCCCCGCGGGGCGCGCCCGGCCGGGCGGTGCCTCCACCGGCCCGCGGCCCCCCGCCCGCCCCGCCCCCGCCGCCGGCACCTGCCCCCGCCGCGACGCCGCCCCGGGGCCGCCCTGCCGAGCCCGGCTGAGGTGGGCGGGCACCTGCCCCCGGGCGCGGCGGGCTGGTCCCTGCCGGGGCCTCGGCAGGCGCTGGCGCCCGCGGCGCGACCACGTTGCCACCTGGGGCGCTCCCCGCCGCACCCGGCCCCGCGGAGGCCACCGGCGCTGGAAGCTGCGTCCGTGACCCGGGGGCCCCGCGGGCAGCGCCGCTCGGGATCGCGCCCCCCGAGCCGCCCGGGGCCGTGCCCGCAGCACCCCGCGCCCCGCAGCCCCTCGGGGCGCGCTGCCCCGGGCACCGGAGCTCTGGCAGCCTCCTTGGCTCGGTGCGGTTGTCCAAGCAGACGGTCAGTCTTGACGGGCGCTGAGTCGCGGTTTGGAAACGCTGCTTCTTACGCAGTGTCACCACAAATAAGGAGAAATTGCAACGTGATGTGGCGAACACAGGCGTATCAAATGCATCGGAAAAAACTTTTTCTAAGGTGCAGGGAGAGAGGCAGCTGCCGGGTACTGCAGACCAAGCATGCAGGTGCTGGGTGCTGCACCCCGCGATCTGCCGCCTTTGCCGGCCAGATCCCTTCCCTAGCTCTTGCCATTGACAGGCTACACCATTCCCTTCCACGCTGCTCATGCAGGATGTTCACACGTATTACTTCTTCTAGGACCTTCCCCCAGCCTCCAAGACACCACCTTACCACCCCGGTTTTCCATGAACACTGCGGATTATCGGCCATGTGATTTCCCTTGCTTTGTGTCTGGCTTCATTTCTCCCTTTTGGTTCTTCGGAAGCTCCTTTAACCCTTCTTCTTTTGGAGGGTTCTGCCTACTACCATGTGACTTTTAATTTCAAGACATTTTTCTTCTTTTCCTTGGTCTCTGTATAAATAGATCCCAAGAACTAAGGCCACAGAGAGCACACTGGAGAGCACCAGGGTTTTGTCTGCCATCAGCTGCCTGGCTAACTGGAGAACACAGCTGACGGGCCACCGCTGATGGAAGTCTTTTCGTGGGTTCTCTGATACACCCTGCTGCTGGAAGAGGCTGATTTTCTCATGCAAAATTAAGAGTTAGGAGACGTGCTTAAGAAAACAGAAACGTTGCCCTTCGGTAAAGGGCAAAGGGCAGGAAAAGAAAAAAAGAAAAAAAAAAAAGGAAAACATGAGCAAGGAATGGAGAATGATGGTAACTCTGCTGCTTGGGTCACATGAAACTAGCCTAACAACATGAAATCCTAAATGCAAGGGGGTTATCCTGCATTGGCACAGGGCTGGCCATGATGGACTAACAGGTTTTTACAGTCTCTTGTTTCAGTTCTTGTATAACTCTGGGGAAATCAGAAGTCTCACAAAGCTCCTTTCTTGTAGGAAATATCATGGGTAGGTAGCTGTCGCTTAGGAGAGCTTCTCTGGATTCCTTTTAACTTAGGGCTCCACAGCTGTTTCAAACACAGTTTATCCACATTCACCTATGGAGACATTTAACATTTGTTTCAAGGGACTGCTGTGGCAGTTCTGGAAAACTATCCCGAGCAAAAGAGTGAAAACGTTTTTGAAACATCCAGTGAATATTATTTTGGTGACGCTTTTGGAGTTCTAACCGAAACACATCGGTATGTTGAAAGAGAATCAAAAGGTGGTACTGCAGAAGGCAAATGAAGGACAAAGGGAGATATAGTTGAGTGGTTTAAGAAAAAGGCCAGGCGATAAGAGATCTTGATGCTGGGTTTTGGCTTAGCCTCTGCCTCCTTCGCAGCCTTCAGCAAACTTCTTAATCGCTTAGCTTTTCCTATGAAGTGGAGGTCACAACGTTTAAATGTATTTAAAATCATTAAGAGCTTTTTGAGAATGCTGCGAAGTACAGACAAACCAAACCCCCTCTGTTCTTCAGTGAGCTAGCTGCCCAGGTAGCGAAAGCACAGTAAGCGTCCTCTCTGCTCTACCCAAAGCGTTATTTGAACAATTGCAAAGCGTATTTTCAGCGAGCATCTTGACAGCATCCCTAACCACCGTTTCACAGACGTTGCAGGCAGCTCCTAGGGCAGCGGGGTGCTGGCATTGCCATCCATAGCCACGGCGCCCCGTTCAGCACCACGCTCTGTGCAGCCCGCGTCCCCCTCGCTGTAAATGGCACAGCGCCAACACCAAGCCATACTGGGGGATTTTCTGGCGTCCTCCTGGACGGGTGGGTGGGCTGGACAGACTTGGCAAGGGCTCGTGAGGTTGCTGCCAACATTTAACAAAGGAATCCTTTACACACATTCTTGCCTGATACGGCACCTTTCCAGCCCGCTCTGCAGCACTTGAAGGAAAAAAATGCCTACATTTAATATGTAAATAAAACTATTGATCCAGTAAAAAGGTCATTGCGTTCATCCAAGACAGATCACGTTGCTTTCAGATAACTTTGTTTTCACAAGTTCATAAGCTTTTCAAGCACAGCCTGCCATTTCATTGTGTGGCTCCATACCAAGAATAAGAAAATGGGGAACCAGGTCAATGATCAGCACTCAAGACACCACCATAGTATCAAGCTAATCAGATCACTGAATTCATCAGAGGGGACTTCATATCCAGCTACAATATGACTGGACAGTGAAAACAAGAAAGAAACAGCACAGAGGGGAGGAAATCCAAGTGTGCTATTCACAGACACTCATGAAATGATCAAAGAGCTGTATTTTTACAGAACAGTTAAGCCAGCTTTGACAGAATTAAAAATTCCCCATCAGAAAGAAACTCCAGGACAGTGGTGATAAATTAAAACCAACTAATGATTTAGGTGTAAAAAAGCAGTGGAAAGAGAATTATAAATATTATCATGGATCAAACTGTACAAAGCAACCCTCATCTCTCAACTTTCATCTCAGCTATTCATACAGCCTTTAATAAACTTGTGAACTGCTTGTGGATTCATTTCATTAAGCATGTTTAAGTTTTATTTTCAAGATTAAAGCATGAGATTTTATTGCAACTGAATAGGACTATCAACTTAAAACCAGATTTTTAAAGCTGCATTTATGTAGTTTTAACACATTTTAAAGTATTTTAATGTTTATACATAAAATTTTGTAGATCTGAATGGTGCTTATTACGAAAGGTGCTTAAACATAGTTAAGGGTGTGAAAGGAATTAGAATCCTAACAGGAAAGTTACATCTGTGCAAGTACCTGAAAAGAGCTGAGAGGTTCTTTAAGAAAATGCTCCGGTATTTCCACATGACCTACCAAAGGGAAGGAGCACTGGTATGCTGCCAAATTCCAAGAGAGCTGAGCAGTGATTAGAGTTTAACTCTGGCATCAGAGAGGAGGCTTTTTTCCCCTTGAATTTCTCAATGTAAAAAATGCTGAAGCTTTTTCTCAACTTTGCAGTTGGGGAAAAAAAATCCCAAACCCCACCCCATTCCACCCCAAAAAGCTAATAAAGAAATTGCTTCAGGAAAACATCTGGCAGTTTTAAGTGCCTTAGTTCAGTAAATTGTCCATTTTCATAGTGTGGGAAGCGTGGCATGCACGCTTTGACTCTGTAGCCATGAGCAGCATGGGAAGCAGGCAAATAAATTTGCTGAGTCAGAGTTAGGAATTAATAGAACAGGAATAAGCTGCAAATTCTGACATGGACTTTAAGCGAAGGAAAACTGGACAGAATGGTGGGGAGTCATGCAGTCAGTTATCTCTAACTGGTAGAGGACAACTGGTGCTGAACAGTGCACGACAGTTCCTATTCATCACGTCCAACTACAGCTGAAGCGGCACCGTTCAACCTCCCAGGGTAAGACCACTCCGCATAAAGGTGCCTCAGGAGCAGTAACAAGAACTGAATTCCTCGGCTAGGACTCAAAGCACGGTCACATCAACTGAGGAAAGCACCGAGAGAAGCAGAGAGAAGGGCAGAAAGAAACTAATTTGAAGGGTGACCTATAAAATCTTCTTCCACTGAATACTCAGGAAAAGTTTCACAGGCTGACAACACAGTCCCTGCTTCTCAAATCTGACCGTTTGGTGCGGGTACTTAAGGCACATACAGACACAGCACGGTGAGCGACTCCCTTGGCTTTTTGTCTGGTTAAAAAAAAGTGCTGCTTTCACAACAGAAAGCGTCAGTGAATCCTATCCCTGTCCTGCAGTTATACCGTAATATCATCCCACGCATACCTTCAACAGCATCACCTGTATTCCAGCCCTTAGCTTTGGGAAATACACACAGCAGCCCTGGAGGGCACTACAGCCCTCGTACACACACTTGTGTGCGGATCCCCCCAGTGCCAGCGCCAAGGGGTGGCCATCGGGTCTCAGTGGGGATCAGAAGGCAGCGGTGGCTGGAACATCAGCACAGGACCTGACCCAGGGAGCTGTACAGGGCTGGCTTCACCTTCAAGGGAACAGGTAAAAGCGTCACTCCTGGATTAATAGCATTGCTATTGGGAAACAGCATTTCCCCTTCAAAAACAAATGAACCAAGAGAAAGAATCCCCCAAGAAACCAAACCAAGAAAGGCAACACTGCTGATAAAGTTAGCTGGACCCTTACTTTGCAGACTTACGAACATGGCTTTATATGCTGTTAACAATGAGCCATTCACAGAGCAGCTTTTTTTTTTTTTTTTTTTTTTTACTCCAGATTAACAATTGACATCTCCTTCGGTATTGTCTACCAGTCCAGGGTTGGTTTCTCCCCTCCGCCTTCGTCACTGATGGAGTCACCAAATCCTTTCATCTCCAAAACCTTTTAAAACCACGTGCAATCTGCAAGTACTGGCGAGGGGTTACCTTGCAGCCACAGCTGTGCTGGAGGGCAGCAGACATTCTACATAGCAGGGAGGTGAAATTAATTTCTATAAAAAAATAGAAGCAAAACCTCGTATGCTTAAGAAAAGTGCCAGAAGACCTTTAATGGTGCTGGGAACCAGCCAAGGCTGTGAGTTATATTTCTTTTGAAAGAATCCTGTATAATGAAGCATACTGAAAAATATGCAGAGAGACTGACAGCAGTGTTTATTTTATTCATGGCACTACATTTATTCAGGGCACTGGCGGGGGGGAAGGCCTGAACAGAGAAAAAAAAGATAGTCTTCTTCCAATACCACCCTACAAAACACACAGGCCTAGAACAGGTCAGAAAACACTAGTTCCCCTCTGACTGCTTGGCCGTGCTGCCCCTGTCATAGCCAGTATTTTTACAGCAAGAGACAGAGCGTGTAGGGTACAGCAGGCCTTTGGAGGGAGAGAGCCAATTTTTATTTTTTTTTCAGGAGGTGGGAAGCTGAAGGGGAGGATGAAAAATTGTATAAACCATGTTTTATAAGCGAAGTTTTAAAGGTCCCTTAACAGGCTTAAAAAAAAAAAAAAAAAAAAAAAAGATGAAGTACACTCACTACATTCCTTCTTTCGACGGACAAAACGGGCCAGCGAAAACAACTGACCTCAACTGTTTTAATAGTGTTTGTTGTTACACAACCAAACCAGTCCCCTGCGCTTCTGGTGGGGAACTGCAAACGTTCAAGAAGTTCATTTTTTAATTATCCTTCTGAATTTGTTTTACTTACAGCTAAACTACAGCTTATTGCTAACATCACCTAACACAACAACAGTTCAAAGAATATCCCTGTTTTTCAACAGCACTTAATTACTCCATACGACAGAACTTTATATTCAGCTAATTTGGCTCATTCCCACTCAGAGTTTTGTTTTTTTTTTTTCATTTTCTTTCTTTTTTTAAACAGGAAAAATAATTTCAAGTCTTCCATCACTGGCTATAAACTCAAGGCAGGCATATGGCCCCAACTCTACAAAGCCATACACAGCGGAACTAATAAATCCTGATTCCTTGCAGACTTATGTCTTCTCTTCCCACCTTCCCCACCTCACCCCTCCCACCGAGCCCAGTGACCCAGCACCCTCCCAAGGGTCCCTTTTCACACACAGCAGGCTTAGCTCCTATTTATGTCCTCGAACTACTGCTTGAGCAAGAGGAAGCAAGTGCTATGCCAGGTTCCATGTGTGCAGACCGACAGATTTTTGTTTGGCATGTCTCGCCTGTGAACTAGCCAAACTGACTTGGCGATCCCTACCTAAAGCAGAGGAAATCTTTGGATTTATTGTCTCCACCACGCCGCTAATTTTCATGCAACTAGTACTAAGCCAGCTTATCTGTGAGATCTTTCTTGTTACTGAAGTTGACCAAAAGATTTACGTTATTTTTGAGGAGGGAGTAGAACAGGACAGAAGAAACACAAAAGCAGAGGAAGCAGTGCTGAAAGTATTTAAAATATGACTTCATTCTCTGTAATAGTTGTGTTGTACTTCCGTTCAGCTAACAGATGACTCGCAGAGATTTTGACAGGCTTTTGCTAAATTTGAAATATTTCAGATTCTGCCAGTCTCACTGGCAATTTCTCAGCCCAGCAAAACAGCATTGCAAGGTTATGGGTCAAAACATGCTGATACAGCTAGTTAAACAGTCGCTAATTATAGCTGCCTACTGACAATCCAGTATTTTTCTGGGGCACCTGTGCTTTTTCCAGGAAAATAAACCTGTAACATTTCAGGTTTGTAACATACACAAATTTCAGTATTAATTCAGGAACCGTCATCTCTTACATATATCAAAGGCTAATATATCACTCAGTTGTTTCAAACCCAGCCCATTACAACTGGAACTCACAACTGTTACTGAAGGACAGTGTCAGCTGACAGCTGCCGAGTCCTGCAGGGAGATGACAACACAGACGATGGCAGCCTGTCACTCTCCTGACTGACCTCCACACCTAAGTGAGACAAATCCAGTTCAGGGTTTGGCTGCAAGTACCAAGAGCTCTCCCCCTAGCCTTTTTGCCTTTGTTTTGGATTTGAGAGATGTTCTGTGCAGTCAGTGACTGATCTTTAATAAAATGGATTTTTTTTCCTATTTCTCCCTTTCTGCCTCCAGGCACAGGAACTGAAGTCTTTCAGATCACCTGAAATTTTTTAACATCCTTACTTTCTAATAGTCTCCAAAGCATAGTCAGTATACTAAGTCCTTCATGGATAATCAATTGATTCCTCTGGAAGAGAGGTTTTAATTTGTAATACTCAGTGATTTATTACCAGTGTAAACCAGTTTTTATTAACAAACCACAGCAAGTAACATTCATCTCCACCTTTATCCTACTATTTAAGACAATACGGTCATTTAAACTTGAGTGCGACGTCCAAGTTTGTGCTGAAACCAAACCGTGTCAAGCCTGTGTTCAGATGCAAACTTTAATTACGGAGCCTCTGCCTAGGCACATACTGCCCTGCTACAACACGCGCCCACCATCCCTGTTTGCACTGGGACCATGCTGTGAACTCGCTGTCCCTGCGTCAGGTTTGCTGCCTGTCCCACTCTGCCTTGCAGGACAGTCGAAGGGCTGGTGTCAGACCAAAAACGTGGCTGGGCTCACACAGGGAAACAGGCAAAACAAAAATTGTAGCCAGTCTCTTCAGCCAATGCACCCAAGTCAAGAGTACTCTGTCCTCTAGTCACTCAAATTCAGAGTCCAGTGAACAGTATGTAAGGTTGATGTGGTCCAAGCCTCAGTACCCACCTCCATCCATTATCTTTTCAGTGGTCTTTTTCCCCTCTGTTATATCAATTAACTCAATTCTAATGCTGCCATTTCATTCCCTCTCCAAAAGGAAAGTCCCTGGTTTTTGGAATGCTGTCCATCTGGTAAGCTGCGTGCCAGAGATTTACAATTGCATGTTTCCTTTTCTTTTCTTTATTTTACTGCACATTCTTATGCATATCCATGCAAGACTACTCATAGCACCTTTTAGTTGCAATTACCTTTCTGGTATATTCTGAAGGATTCTTTTTTGGTTTTAAGCATTTGGCAAGTCTGAGAGAAAGATGACATTTTTACATATGTCACAGCTACACTGAGTGTAACATACAAACACGTATCAACAGTACCATTAGTAAATATCCACACTGAAAAATCAGACACTTTTCAAAGGCAGCTTGCACAACCTAGTTCAGCCTTCTTGTGCACAGATCCAACAGTTTCCTTTTAGAAGAAAGAAACCAGAGTGTCTTAAGACAACTCAAAATTAGAAAGAAAAAAAGCTTAACCCATATTAACAAAATGCTTAGAACTGAATGAAACTGGTTTTGTTTGGGAAAAATTCAGCAATTCACTCTTTGAAAGAGACTTAGCAAAAAAAGAAATGAGACTTAGCAAATAAAAAGAAATAAAAATCTGCCAAACAAGAATTATTAAGGGAACATCACAAGCAATGCATATGGCATCTTGCAACGGCACGCCAAGCAGCATTACCTACAGGCACTGACCCCATGTCTGCCACCTTCTGGACTTGGCACATTTCATCTCCAGAAACTTTCAGCAACATGTAATTATAATTAATTGTCAGGGAGAGGGGAGTCAAGGACCTTCTTCTTCAGAGAAAAAGTTACAGCTAGCAATGCCGATTCTGCCACACAGAAAGCCTGCAAACAAAGGCAGCAGAGAAAAGTGACAGCTTCCCTTGTTTACATTATCTTTCAGGCCTCCTGCACGTAACTTAGTGTAGTTTCATATAACCCCTCCAGTACACAGACCAAAGTGATTGCATAGCTGCTTCAGAGGGCAACATTGCTACTTATCAACTTACACTGACAAGTCAAATCTTTTGCATCAGGTATTTCTAAACATCAGCACCACGCTCTTCAGTCCATTGCTGTATTTGGCAAAAGAAATGTCTAAGGTGCTAATACTACTAATTTGGGGGTGGGTGGCTGTAAGCCAGTTAAAAGCAGAATTAGGTGCCCTATACTTAAGGTTTACGGAGACACGCACGATTTTGAAGCATTCTACCACCACATTTATACTACCACTTGTGAAGCACTCCATTTAGAAAATTAACTTCCTTGAGCTATTTTTTTAAGCATCTGAATTTCAAAAGGCATTGATGTACATGTGCAAGTCAGAGCTCGCTTTGTTGCGCTTCTCCAGAGCAAAGGAAGCATGCTAGATCAGATTCCGCCCTCACCTGCACCTCTGCGGCTCCCAGTACATCAAATGCCTGTTTATAACCTACAGTTACATTCGACTGCAGAAAGCTCAGATGTGTGTGAAACCAGAGCCATGTGGTCTCCCAAAGCATTAATTCAGACTGTTGGCTTTCTTAATTATTTGTGCTTACATCATCTTCTCCACACAATCCGAGTGGATCAGAGAAGAAGTAATTAATTACTATGAAGGCTGTAGTAAAACAGGCTGGAATTTTTATGTCAATGCTTCCTTGAAGGGGAAACTGAATTCCAGCAAAACTGTGCTTTTGGAATTAACACTGCCCGCTAATAGACAAGTTCTGCTTTTGGTGCTAAACATTCAATTTACGTATTCCATGCAGCTCTACATACCTACCCAGACAACAAGAGTCTGGTTTAGGTCAATAACAACCTCACAAACTCTACAGCCTTTTCCTTGTAGGTATTTGAACTACAAAGACTCAGAAACTGACGATTTTATCCGAGCACAGGTTCTTATCTGAGAAGTTCGCTCCCTACCAAAATCCTGCCATAGCTAAAAAGACAGAGGAGGTACCACCACCATCTGGAACAGCAGAGGCAGTGAAAGATTCATCTTGTAAGAGTAGCTTAGACCCTCCAGCGAGATGTTTTTCCACACCAAAACCTTTATCCCATTATTATTTTTTAAAGACTTGAAGACATTTTGGTTTCAAAAAAACAAATTACAGTTGAACAGCAGCAAAGTAAAGATAAGAGTTACAAGGGCACTCTTCCATTTAAATCTACCGTTGTGTTCTTTCTGACGAAAGTCACTTTCAACTTCAGCACACATCTGGAGATGAAGTCTTCATTTAGTTTCCTTCCAAAGTAATTTCTAATTCTAATATTTTCTAAATGCCATCTTAAAGGGCTAAAATTAATTCTTTGCGTTAATGAACCCATTAAAACATAAAGCATTATGGCAATTCTAAATTCACAATTGTTTCATGGCCTCATAAGTTTTCACTTCTAGAGAAACTACGTATTTTAGAAACCCAAAGCCTAGTTGCTTTGCATTTCAGAGGCAAGGTGACTCAGGAAACATTAATAACTAGAACTTCAAGCAATGTAGGGGAATATATAGACATCCAGTTAAAGTAGCAATGAAGTAGACAAGTAGAATCCTAATTTAATCAGTCTACTCCTTATATGCCTACTAGGAAGAACTTGTTACACCCACCAAAGGGAGAAAACTTAGTTTTGCTATTGGCAGAGAAAAGGCATTTGCACCATTCAAGCAATTCACTCCTTAAGTTCTCATAACCTGGATGTTAATCCTGCAAATTTAGGACCACTGCTCTGCTTGGACACAGTATTCCACAAAATAAATTAGAAGGTATACATCTTAACCTGGGAAGATACGCAACTGTTTCCCCATTCTCATGAAATATATGAGATCAAATATATGAGCACAAATATTTTGCATCAAAAGCAGTTCTGCTAACCGAACTGTTTAGGTGTAAGCTATCACGAGCACACCTCTCTGCAAACGTAGCTATACCAGCTTTGCTTTACTTACACAATGTGCATGCGCTAAATGCCAGAGAGGAGCTGCATTAGCAAAGGCTGGTACAAGAACTCCCCAGAAGGAAGTTATCATTCAGGTACACAACTGTAAAAGCTTTATTTCTCCTTATTTCTTATTCAACTTATTTCTCCTGTTCACAGAACTCACCAATATTCTGCTCCCACGGAAAGACCTCTAGAAGGGAGATCTTAAAAACAACCAAGCAGCACAACATAAAGCAGTCTGGATTCGTGTTTATTGAAGCCAGTAAAGACGTCCTCATTTTGCCAGCACTAGAAAGCAAGATTCCACATGACTGCATACTGCACCTGGTTAAAGCCATACAACTGGACTAAGGTTTGTTTCATACATTTGCAGTCCTAATTGTAAGTTGGAAAAAAACCCAATAAACTTAGTATACAGGACAGTGAACTTTCATTTACAGCATGTATATTGTTAAGTTCATGATGTACAGAGCAGTCACCTTAAACGTAGTTAAATTAAATAAAATACGAAATTCTGTTCAGTTTAAACAGTTTTAAATGCCAATAAAAAAAGTGCAAACTTAAAATCAAGCAGCATAACCACAGCATTTTCATGGAGGGCCAATCTTTAAACTTCTCTATTTGCTTCAAGTTGAATGCTTTCATCTTTTGTTTTCTTAAGTTTAAACATGAACAGTAGATGCAGTCACTATAATGCATATAAATATAGTCATATAATAGTTTAAACAGTCTACCATACAAGTGTATCTGCAAATAAAATGAAGTTTCACTTGAAAATGTAAAGGCTGTTTGCAATTTGGCCTTTGGTTCCAATGCTTGAAGACACCAGAATAACAACTGTGCAGCTCACCAAAGTTGACAGACTTTGGCAACCACAGGATGCTACATTACTCACAACTTTTGTTCAATAAACTAGGAGCATTCACTTGCAATTAGAAAACGGAAATCTGTTTCTGTTTTGTCAGAAGCATCTTTCTGCAAAGCTGGTAAGTTATCATGCATTATCAGTTTTGATCAATTTTTGTCTATTTAACATTTTCATAGAACGGGAAAGTACTTAGATTTTAAGTTTTAGCCATATTACTAGAGAAAGTGCTTATCAGGTTAGATAACAAAAAAATGCAGTTTCAGACTGAGGTTTTCAAACTATATCCCATTACGACCACACATTTTTTTCAATTTTCCTGTCAGGTTTTTGATGTTTTAGTCTCCAATTTAATTTTCAGTGTCAGAAGGACAGTGTGTAATTACTTCTTCTGGTGTGGTAACTTGCAGCTGGCACCCATTATACCAGCAAGTACATCCACATTACCCACCAGCCAGCCACAGTCTTAGTCTAACCGTTATCTAGACAACTGTATAACTTCAGGTCATACCGTTCATTAAAAAAAAGAAGTAAAAAATAAAATAAAATACAATAGTATTTTCAACAAAAAAACTGGCACAAATAACATACTCATGTTAATGTTTGTCAAAGAGGCAAGTAAATACTCTTAGCTTTCTAGATAATGTTTAGACAGACTTACAAGAACAGCCTCTTGATGTAACATAGGATTTGAAGTTAACATCCAGTACTGTGTTAGTGGTCAATCTAGTTCTGTATATTTGAGTAACAATATATATTAGGGAAGTTATATCCAGACATCAGATTTAGTACAACAAGTTCATATCAATAAAAAGTAAACTCTGCATAATTCAAATTGTGGTTTTTCCCTTCAGCATTAAGAGCACAGAATATGCTTAGTATTTTTAATTTATGGTAGTGTGTACATGTAAAACAAGCATACCATATATAAAAATCAAAGTGCCATTTCAGTAACCATAGCAGTTTTGCTTTTACAGAATCATGGTTTTACGTGAACGTGGACAGAGCTCCGTTAGAGAACGGGGACAACCACAATCCATCTTTCCAAATGAAATGCTACATTAAAGAAAACAACAGAACAAGTTATTGAGTATGTCCATCATGTACACATTCATACTTTTTAGGTTGCCTTCAGAATTGGAGTTGGCTGCACCTGCAGCAGATGTGGTTGGGAGTAGGGCCTTGAAAGTTTTTTTGAAAAACCTCCACAGGTGTTAAGGCAGGAAACAATTTTAGCTTGGTAGCTAATATTTAGTTACAAAAAGTAAGAAAAAGAAAAATACTGAGAGTGTTCTGTAGCACATTTCATTATGGGAAAATGATACGTCACCCACCGCTCTTCATAGGCTAGCCTCTTGGCATAAAAAAAGGCAGAAGCTATCAGAAAACAGGACTTAAAATTAAATACAAATTGCCAAACTACTGATTTTAAAATAAAACCAAACAGTGACTGTTTGTACTACAGTGCACAATAAGTTCAAGCACCTTCTAAAGACACATCACACACTGTGCCAGGCACTTGGATCTAAACAAGTTATAGTTTCTCCCTTTGTCAGCTACACCATAAAGGGCATCCACACTCTTAAAGACTTCTTTAAAAACTAAAACGAGATTTATAACAAGAATAAATTCCCATGATGCTTAGTGTTTGGCCTGGAATTCTCCAATGTAAAGTAGTCTTTTTAAAACAGTGATTATTTACCCTATGTGAAACACAGGATTTAACAACATTGCTCCTCTCCAGTCAGTCCAACATTCTAGTTTCTCGCTGTCCCAAATCTGTTTCTCCCCTTTTAGGGCTCCATTCCCTACCTAGGCTTCTTTCACCTAATTAATGCTCTGTTACACCACCACTACCACCACCACCACTCCAAGAATATAATGCATTTGCAAACATACAAGTAGCCAATTCCAGTAACTCCAAAAGAGGATTTCATTTCTCTTTCTTGCCTCGTGTGCAGTCAGTAGTAGTATTTTAATAAGAATTCTCCATTTTGCTTCTCTGTGTTCTTCACAACAGGAAATGCAGCTGCACCTGCTTACCTCCAAAACCAAAAGAATTGCCCTATATAAACTCTAAATGGTTATCTTATACAGAGGGATTTTATATGCAAACTTCCTGAATGTGCACTTTTTACCGGGACAAGGCAATGATGTAGTAAGCTCATTTCCCCTGCCCCAAGAAAACTGATAGCATCTGCCATAGCAGAAAATTCCTGGTCTTATCAGATCAATATACATAGTTATTTGGTCATTTACATATGCATTTTTTTATGCGCTATCAAGCTTCATTCTCTGTTGGAGGAGAGTTTGTTGTTACCATAGAGTCTGGCTTGCGAGTCATCCTATCCAGTTCCTCTTGAACATTTGTCAAAACTGTTTTTTGTCCTAAAAAGAAAAAAAGGACAAGGTTAAAGCAATCTTCATTTCAATGAAATGTTTTAACCAATGAGTACAAGTATTCATAAAATTACTTTTATATGACAATATATTATTTATTTTCTCATTATTCTGCCACCTATTCGAGAATGCAGGGCCTGACACAATGCAAGGTAATGCCTGTGTACCAATGAAGACTGATAAATATTAAGGTTTAAAGGGATGAAATGCATTAGCATGAAGCACAAAAATATCTGTGATCTATGTTAGTTGCTGTTTTAGAATTTTAAAAATCAGGTCATTTAGAATTTTCTATAAAAGTCACCTGTATACAATTTTATTGTTAGTATTGATAGCAAGGCCTTTTATTTAAAAAAATATATATTATTTATTTAGTTTTTATCCAAGTTTTCCAAGGTACATAGGACACCTGCTATAAAAATCACATTTGTTTGGTCACACACTTGCTCTATTTTAGTATTAAACAACTCACAGGAAGAACTCTTTTACGTCTGCAGACAATGTTTCCCTTAAAAAAGGGGACATGAATTGCATATTCATGTAATATCTCAGAGCAGTCATTTCAAAGGACTTCTTCAATTGGAAACAGACACACTGAAGTATTTCATGGAAAGGCGTATCTTACATTTTTATATTAGACTCAAAACTTCTTAACAAATCTAACTGAACCATCAGTTTGATTCTCTCATTCTGAAAATTATAAACCCACAGACAAATTAATCACTAAAATTGGAACAATATATTCTAATGCTTAGAGCATACAAGCATTTAAGATTAAAAAGCTATATTTTTAGACAAAAACTAGATTATATAACCATGTACAGCTTCCTTACATAGCCAAAGAATTTAACAAGCATCTGTTTTCCAGCTCAAATGTGTGTGAAATATTAGGTGGATTTTTTCCAGGGTACATGCTGAAAACATTAAGAAGGCAAGATCTGACTGTTAGAGATTTAAGTGTTTTTTTCCACAGTACAAAGACATGACCACGTTAAAAGGTTACCTTTAATCACTATAGAGGTTTTAGATCCAAGCACTAGTCATCTACAGTACTCTTAACAGCATCTACTCAAAGCATGACTATTTAAACAAAATTAAAAATTAGTACATTAACTTGTAACTTAACATGTAACTTACAATACAAAACACTTTACATGTAGACTAATGGTACCTTAGAGTTAAAACAACTTAAACCCTAAAACAATTTTAAAAAACGCACAAAGTTCTTGCCCAATCAAAAGGTTTGTAGGTCTAAACAAAAAAATTATATTTTTTTAATGCTAGATGAACTGGATACTTAAGTCTCCAAAATAATACCAAGCAGCTGTCTCCTGCAACTATCCCACACTGGACAGGAAAAACATTGCCAAGCTGTTCAGTGATGTGTAGGTTTACACACTCCCCTTTACCACCACCACAGGTGAGCACCTTTCAAAGGAGAAGAAATACAAGGAGCAGTTTTTAAGAAAATAAAAATCTCCCCTCCATTATAAATTAAACTAATACTTGCTTTCAGTTTCCCTACAAAGCACTGTCAAGGATGGTAATGGCCTTACTCAGTTAGATGGGTTCTACACAATTATATGCATTCTCCCTTGTAGATTAGAGCAAAAGCAGGGAACTCTAGTTCTTTCTCTACTGCACAGGAATAGAAGGGTGAAGGCAAATGATCTTCCTGTGAATATAAATGAAATAACTTTTTAAGTCTAGAAGTCCATGTGAAGCAAAACAGTCCACCACAGAAACCACCAACTGAAGTCCTTTGAAGTATCATAGTCAACACACGGAAGAAAGACAGTCCAGAAACACAGAGGTAAGATGGCTGAGGAATTACACAGCATGGAAAACAGACACGACGTAGCAGCATCCGCCCAGATGACAGCGTTCTCTCAAGAATTGACAAGGCAGAAACCAATCAACCAACTATGCTGGCCAGTATGTTGAGATCCACAACCTCCTCCTGTGACAGAACCTCAGCATTTCAACCACAGGACATTCACAGCTGTGGGAGAAACAGACTGTCTCTTTAAAGCTAGGTATTTTTAGTGTCACCCTTCTGAAGCGTCAGAGCTCTTTAAACAGTTGAGATTAGACATTTAACATGCCTACAAAGATCATTTTAGTACATTTACTTGCACAGAGGATGCTGCCATAAATGCTTTCTCCAAGATATTCTTCTAAACTCTTCCACAATAAAGCAAGTAATCTTTTATGTTACCACCAGCACCTTAGAAAAATCAAAAAGAGCTTTTCAGATACCAACATTGGGAGCCCTTACCTTCTTGGGAAAGTTTAATCTTATATTGGTTGAATATAAGATGTGAGCGCATCAGCTGACAAGGAACAGGCATATTCTGCTGTGAGGGAAAGCCGACTGTTCTGTTCCAAAAGTCAGGGAATGAGCGTGAGCTGCCAACTTGATGCAGCCAAGAAAAGCCAACTGCGACCTTGAGATCACTCAGGAGAAGTGCTTCCACCAAAGAGAGAGAACTGCTGTACCAGGCACTACAATGAGATATATCTGGAGCGCTGCATACATTTCTAATCACCCATGTTCAAGAAAAGATAAGCCAACGATGGGAACTAATGAAGAAGAAACTAGTAGGGAAAACAGAGCTCAGCCTCTAACAGAACACTAGAAGAGAACTTGTCTAATTTAGTCTAACAAAACAAGTTAAGAAAGGATGTATGACTGCTGTCTCTAGATGTTTCAGGAGATAAAGAATTTATTTAAATTAGAAGTTAATGCTGACACAAGGGAGGGGAGGTGGGGATGGTACACATAGCCATTTGTTATCTTTGAAAACTCCCGAAAGGCACATGATGTTCTATAAGACTGAAAGAGTAAAGAATAAAGCCCATTACAGACTAGTTAGTTTTTACTCTAGTATTTTTTCCAGCAATTGCAATTATGTTTTAGGTGCTTACGAACAGCCTACCAGCACAACAATCAACATGGATCTGTTACCAACAAGTTGTGTCAAGCCAACCAAATTTCTTTCTATGATAGGATAACAGGTCCTGTGGAGAAGGGAGAAGTGGTCCATATCACATCTCACATAACCTTATATAAATAAACTAGAAAAAAACCCAGTCTGGATATTTCAGAAAAATAAGTGTATTGTAATTCTTAAAATCGCCCAGTAGTTATCCATAGTACTAGTCATTATTTTTACTCAGCAGTCCACCCTGTCCAACTGTTGAAGATACCAGATATGTAGGCAAGCACGCTTGAAGGAACTACAAAGGATTTTGAAAGACAGGATTGGAGGTCAAATGTTATTTATATAAATATTATCAAAGTGGTGCATAGTAATAGAATGGAAAACAGCGATCAAGCAAACATATGACCTTCTGAAGTACTAAGGTAATTTATACAGACTAGAAAACCTCCTACTAGGAAGCAGGAATTGTATTAAACTGGCTGTATTGTTACAACAAACCCTGACCAGTACCACACAAATACAAAAAAAATTTGCATCACACTGTCATGTCTAAACAGAAGCACAACACATAACACAGATTAAGTAACCCCTATTTAGGGCAGACAAAGCCTTGTCTGAAATACTGCAGTCATTTCTGAGCACCAAAAGAAACAGGTCATCGGAGTAGACAGTCCAAAGCAGAACAGAAAGAATTATCAGAGTTGTGAGAACATGTTCTGTGAGCAAAGGCCAGCAGAAGCGTATTTTTGTAGTCCAAACAAAAGTCGCAGGCAAAAGGGTAACAGCTTTCCCACAGGCAAAAGACTGCTGCAAACAGAAAGGGGGCAACACAGACCCCTGCCCCAACTCAAAAAAGACAATAGTACAGGGATTAAGAAACACCGACTGTACAAGAGAAAAAATAACTAAGAAATTAAGTACTTGTTAATTGTTTTCCTGGAGAGATGACATTACACCTTTTATTTCAGAGTTTGTTTGCTTTTAATTGCTAGCCAGGAACTCCCTAACTGATTCTGCTTTAGATGAAGAGTGTGGATAAAATAATTCCTAAAAAATATTTCTAGTCCTATTTCTATAAAAACAGTTAACGTGACGCTGTGGTCAGCAATAGCATGAAGCTGCACTTGATGAAGCAGGAGACACCTTTCAGTGTTTAAGCGAAGAAGGCATTCTGGATCAACAAAGAATTGATTAAATATTGTTATAATGTAGATACAATAATATGCAAATAATATAATACAAATAATTCTTTAATTATTATCTTTACTATAAATTAATTTACTAAAGATAAATTAGAGAATTCATCATGCTATAATGAAAAAAACCCAACAAAATAATTGACTTCCCATAAGCCAAATTCTAGCCATTTTCAAGCTTTCAGAGCACGGAACATCATATAAAAGCCTTCCCAATTGGAAAAAAAAAAATAAATCCTTATGTCTCCTCTCTAGGAATAGTTTCAGTTCAAAGACCCACACTCCAACAACTGCTCTGGTTCTCTCACTGGCAATATCATCACTGTGGCTGGCATCAAATATTTTTCATTTCCAGTTCAGAATGTCTGGCTGGGCCTCACACTCTCCTCTAAGCATCAGAAACCACAGGTTTGGCGTCACCATTAAATTTTACATGATTTAACAAGTTTGGGATCAGAAGTAGAATATCTATCAATAATATAGTAGTAAAATAATTCTGTAAGGAAGGCTCCTGAATGCTAAGTGTGATGGGAAAGCCAGTATCAAAAAGAAACAGTTAAAAAAAATCAAAACAGTAAATTTCTACTATCAGGTGGAACAACCATGCATTTCACAACACTGAGTTTTGTATAGGTGCCAAGTATTCTGATGGGTTTCTTGATTTTCACCTAAACAGTGCAATTACTTATCAGCAAATAATCTCGTACGATGCAGTCTTAGTCCCATACACAGAACAAATCCACTTGATCAGTCTTACCAGTTGTGTTGGATCACAATAAAATACTAATTAATTTATGAGAGAATAACTTCAAGCTGTCATAAACAGTAATTCATTTAAACTTGAACTCTGGAGAGATTTCAATCGTTTGACTGGAAACTACAGTCCAAACCCAATAAACTGCACTTCCTTCAAGCAACAAGTTAAGTCTCAAGAGAGGAAGGAATTCTCAAGTAAAAAAATGGAATCAGCATTTTCTGAATATGACCAAGGCTCAAATGTAATTTATAATCCAGCAATATAACTTCGGTCAAAGAATCAAGATGTAGCAGGCTTAACAGAAGCCCTGGAGTTGTGAAATTGCAGTAGTTTAGTTCTTTTTTTTAAAGACTACACATTTTGGCATTGTCATCAGTCAAGGTCTGTCACTTCACTGACCAGTTTAGAAGATATGCACAGTTAGACCAATGTGGGCCAAACACTAAAAAGCTGCAAACCAGCCTGCAATAACAAGTCCAGTACCTGATTTCTTGGCTGTACTTTGCACTCCTCCAGCACCAGGACTCCCAGGAGAACCAGTCTTTTTGCTCAAGAGACTGTTGAAGAAACTAGCCAAGACACCTTCACTTGCAGCATTATCTAAATAGAAAACAAATATATACATCTATATACCACAGAATAGTTATTGGTGGTAAATGACAGAACTTGGTTTTTTACATACACACATAACTAACTCTCTTACCAATCAAGGAAATAAGCCTCAAATATGAGAAAGTCTTTCCCTGCTCAATTTAGACAGTAGTCCTTTGCATTCTTCGGCAAAGTCAGAGATGACTGAAAGCATATTACTGCTCTTCTGGAATACGGGGGTTTCACAGAATTTTAATCTAATTATTTGTATGCTTTTGTTTTTTCTAAATGTAGAAGCCAAGAAAGAAAGCATTAAGTATGAATGTACAATTTAAAGATTTGTAAGCCTTGCACAAATTGCACAGCCATTTTAGTGCAGTCTTAAATGCCACGTTACTTTTCGTAAATCAGAACTTGGATACACAGCAATAAGACATGATCTACAACTGCATGAGTACTTTATCCACTGGAAGTGAGGTATGACACCACAGTGCACAATTAAAAACACCACCAGCGCTACCAACCTTCTTAATGCACAGAGAGGAAAGAAACCACTCAGCAATGTGGAGCTCCACCTTAGGGCTGAGGGTGTGCAAAGGTTTGGAAAAATAATTTCCAAGTTATTTCATGTACTTTAGAAAATGACATTCTAGAGAGGGTTTAGTAGAAGAACAAGTTTCATTGTGGATTCCAGAACAGTAATATGAAGTATAAAACTGCATGTAGTTTACAGCAGTCCTCACTCTAATAATCCAACTGATGCATAATAAGCATATTTAGGCAAATATTAGGGAAATAATACATTTGAACTCTGACTGCTTGGCAGTAGCAGAACTCTACTTCAAGTCATATGAATGACAAAAAGAAGAAAAAAAGAAAACCTGAAGCTCTGTCAATAACTCATTCCTGTTATTAAACTAACTATACCATTAGTAAATAAATTTCCAAAATCTTTCTACAAAACAGGATTTATTTTTTGAAGGAAAAAAAAAAACCCAACAGTAAAATGCTTATTCATACTTTTAATATTTGGATCTGGTTTCTTAACTGATGTTATTGGTGAGGCACTGGGTACATTGGCAGGACCAGCTCTGCCTTGAGTTCTTGGGGATCCTGCAGGGCCTCTTGCAGGAGATTCCTTAAAGAAAGTCCAAATCACACAAATCAGAACTTAAGTGGGTTAGTTACATAAAGCAAATGTTACATTACACACAAGTTACTTTTAAAACCTTTATATTAGCACTGTAGTGTATGCACACTAGGGAAACAAAAATACAAAACAAAACAACAGTTATTCTGGGCATGTGCCTCCACTAAAAGAAAGGATGAATCCCTACAGGAAATTTTCAGTTCAATAATTGTCAGGTATTTCTGTTTCCGCAGTGAATTAGAATGAAGTAATTTATAGGCAACATTTTTAAGTATTGCCACTTTTTTTTTTTTTTTAATTACTTTCTGCCGTCTGGGGAGATTATGTATTTTACATTTTCATTTACAAAACGAACTTCTACAGGTTAGAATCATTCCCTCTTCCCTAGAAGGGAACAAAACACCTCCTACTCTTCTCTTGGATCTACTTACTGATGCTCTTGTAGGCGTTGCTGGCTGTTTGGCAAGGAATGACTGCAAAAACAACATATTTGGAATATTAAATATATTTCAGAAAAATATAAAGGAATAATATAGAGTGAAGCTGACTAATCATTAATTTCTTTGATTTTTTCCCCCTATTTCTATTTCCAGGCTTCCTCTTTGATATTTATATGCTTCCAGACTTTACCACTAGAGGACAGTTAAAAGGAGTAAATGAGCTGCAGTCCTTTGTCTTACACAGCCCTTCCAGAACTGCAAGTCAGAACCATAAACACCAAGGTCTGCAACCTCTACGATATTTATAATCAATTATATAGGAAAGTATCGTTAGGTTTTTTAAATAGAGCAATAAAGAAAATAACAAAATACAGCATAACCAACTTGACACCCTACAGTCTTTCAAGCCTCTGGCTGTTAGAAAACTGCAATGCTAAGATGTTACATTTTAGAAGTATTTATATTTTATACATCAATACATTTATGATGTGAAATTTCAATTTGACTTCTTGCGTTTCTCCTGTGACATGTAAATTATTTCTGTTCTCAGCATATTTTCCTTTCAACTTGCCCAGATAAGTGGCCATACTTTCTACTGGTATTTGTTTAAATAAAGAAAAGACTTATTTCAAAATTACATCTGAATTTGCAAGGCTGAAAAGTGGCTACCTAGTGATTTAAATGAGGAATGAAAAACTAAAGGCAATAACAACAGAGAGCTTAAATTGAAATCTTTAGTAAGGACTTATTCTCATTCTTCCATTCTTACCTGCTGCTTCATAAGAAATACTTGTTCATCTTCTGCTGCCAGCTCTTTATCGTGGACTAACTGTTGAACAAAGTATTTTGTTTTTAGAAGTAAAAATTGAGAATACTGTAACTGGTTTTGTGTTTTAGTGATCAAAAGGAAAGAAAAAGAGGCAAAACTTCAATACCATTCTTTACTTTTTAGAAAAACAAAACAAAACTTCTTTCACATTTAAACGAGCAGTAACATTTAAGAAGTTGTAATTGAAAAAAAACATTTTAAGTGAATGGAGTAGACTAGCACTGAGCCACCCTGTGGGTATTCTCCTAGCAAGAGGAGTACTTGTAAAGTAGTCACATTCACCTCAAAATTTAGGTTTTAATCTCATCAGTATCTCTTAAAATACCTGATATTACCTTACTCCGCAAGACCCCACACTCAGTCCCTTGGCCCTCAAAAGCATTACACTAGCTCTTATCAGTCACAGCACTACTACTAAGCAATGATTATTTCCTGTAGGTGCCATGAATTACAAACAACAGGATTAAATCTTTCCCTGGAAACGTTAAGTGTGTAAGAAAGTTGTAAAAGAAGCTTTCCAATGCAGACCAGAATACAGTTTTCATTTACAATTTTCCGTATTATCCATTTTACACCTCTCCTATTCCTGTGCACCTATACTCACAAAACTAGCAATATACAGAATTTATATGGATTATTTACTGTTCTTATGAAGCCTTACATGAAGAAATCTGTCATTAATAATATGTTAATGCAATAGTGATATACTGTCTTGTTTCACAGTATTTGCCTTTACATGGTAACCTCGATGCTCTGTGTGTGTGTGTGTAAACTGTTGAAGTCCTACAACAATATTCCCCATTTTCAAAGAGTGGTTTTGCCCTACAGGTGCAAAAAGGTTCACGTGAAATGGTTACTTTTGGACTGCCTTTCATTCATTAAGGTGAATGGTTTCCATGTTTGCTTGAACTATTTCAAACAACTGGAAAATGAAAGCTTAATGTTACATGCATTTGGATACACACAAAAAAAATTACATTTAAATTCGGAGTTCTTCAACATTAGTAGTTATTAGCAGCCATTCAAGCAAACGGCACTTTGTGGGTGGGGGGCAGGGAAGAATTTACCCCTTTTTTACCTTTCTTACAGGAGGTTTTACAATGAAATCCTCATATGCATCTTCTGGTTTCACTGTTGTAAAGTTTTCATGTAAAATGGCAATTTTCTTTTCATTGTCCCAACCGGCAGGTCTATAAAAAGAAGGAAAGCTATGCCTTTTCAGTCACAAAAAGCGCCTCTGCAGAGACCATTTATTTACTACCCTCTACCTGAACAAGGCAATTTTATTACACACCAGTCTTACAAAGATACTAAATAACTAGAATGGTATATTCTGAGTCAAGTAACCCAAGTAAGTTGTTTTTTGCACTAAGTTTTTTAATTCAGGATTTCAGAAGACTCTCATATTAAGCTTTTGAACAACGCAAACTATTCAAATTATTTCTATATATATATCTTGTAAAAGTGTAGTGCTTAATAGAAAACACTCTGAAACCATGCTGCTTATACTTACATAAAAACTGCATCCTTTTCTACCACTAAGGCAGGTGTGGTAAACTGAAAACCGTATGTTTTATGTACAATGTACTTATACAACAGATCAAGGTTCTTCTCTTCCTTAACTGATGTATAAATCAAGGCAGCTCCATCTGATTATGTATTTAAGGAAAATTATGGAAGATACACTTTTTAAACTATAATAAGAATTTCAAAACATGAGAGAACAGACATATCTCTGCTGGACCTAATTTTGAGGAGTAGTTCAAGGCAAAAGCTACAGCCATTTAGTATTCAGGGAGAGGAAGGTTGAACAGGAGAAGACTCATGATATTTTTCTTTGACATATACAAAAGCTACCTACCCTCCCAAGCACTTATCTTTGAAAAATTAAAAAACTCGAGACTGCTGAGATCTCAAGTTTATATGGAAACCGCAAGTTCCGAGGGGAAAACCAAGGAAAACCACCTCACAAAGTACAAGACAAATCCTTTGTAAAGGAACAAAAGTTCCAATTCCCATGCACAATTTAAAAACCTATTGGAAGTTTTACACGTTTCTCAACATTTCCAAAACAACAAGTGCTACACAGTAACAAACTGAATACCAAGCAATCTTGAAGGGCAATTTCTCAGATTAATTTTATGTGCAATTCAACACTAAAACATATTTTCTTGCTTCCAGATCACAGCAAATCTCTTCACTGCAGGAAAGGATACACTGTAAGCAGAATCTACGAATGTGTGACTGAATGAAGTCGAAGTGTTCTTCTCTGTAATCATGCTCCTTCTCTAGTACGCTCACTGCATCACACTGGAAGCAAGGGAGAAAAACAAAATGAGAAAACCCCAGTCATTTGATCCCAGTACATCGTAAAACAGCTTCCTTAATACTACACACATTACATTTACTTAGAGCCTTTGGCTTTAAAATGCCACCAATAACTCAAAAGATCGAGTAATTAACATAATTTATAAGGTTATTACCCCTTCTGCAAAATTGAAAGTTGACACTAATGGCAGAAGTTTACTTTTAAAATAAATACCTTTAATATTAATCCAGAATTCATTTTGCATGTCTGTATAAAGCATGCCTTCTAAAAGAATAGTAAATTAAACTTTTCTGTAGTAGCAAACAGAACTAAAAACTCACTTTTGTACAAACTACCAGCACAGGAATACCAAGGTTATGAGTCAGCACATTTTCTCCAAGTGGCAAAGAAACGTGTTCATCCTCTTGGCCAGAAGGGCCTCTTCTCTGCGGTGATCCTTGGTAGCCTTCTTCAGGTTCTACATACTCTTGAAACTCCTTTATAACTATTAAGAGAGAGATCTTAAGGTACAATAAAGGAACTAGTTCTTCTTTTTAAACCGTAATTAATCTATGACTAACTAGGAATCTCACCTTGTTTTCCCACCTGTTATAATGAGGCACTACATGATGCAAGCTTAAGTCTTTTGTTGCCCCTTCAAACACAACAACTCTCCTCCACCAAAATTTACAGCAAGCTAAATCAAGAGCAATTTGGAGCCATTACAAATAATCCAAACTAGCTGCAAGAGCTATAGTAGACACAAATGCATATTCCTCAATTCAATGCATTTCATTATACAGGAGTCAACAACAGAAAATGTAAATGTAGTTTAGCAACACAGCCTATACGCAATGCAATTTGTACTCAGTTTTAAAAGAAAGCATAGTGAAAATGTAACATGGACACAGAACACAGCAAGCTAAAACAGCCACTCGTTCTTAGAAACTATTCTACAATTTAAATTTCTATTACTTTATACCTCTGCTGCAGCAGTCCGGTGCTAGAAATATAAAAAAAATGCACTGTTTAAGTACAGACTCAAGGACTTCTGAATGTTACCTGAATAGACTCCGTTATATTCTGGAAAACTACAATGGTGTCCAGAGGAAACCAGATGCTTTCTTCAGTGTTTTAATGTTATGGCAGTGACAGTACTCAGTATTATTGGAATACTCACTAAATACTGACGTGCCTAAGAAATAGTATTAATGCTATTCTGGAAGCACAGCGACCCCATGTACTCTATCAAAACTGGGCTGCAACTTACAGCTTTTGTCTTTTTTTCAGTATAAAAGCCATGGACCAGATAAACCTGCCTACGGGAGGTGTCTGCTCCCTGGCACAGCACTTCCCCAAGGCCCAGGGCCCTCCCTCACATGGCAATCCCACCTGATGCCTCCTCCATCAGCCCTCCAGCAAGAGGCAAGCACAGCTCCGCGCTTTGCTCCCGTGAAGGAGTCTATTTCAGAAACAGTGGGAGCAGGCTGCCTGTGCATACGGTAAGGAAAACTCTTCAGAAAAGATCCCAGTCTCCAGCACAAAGAGAGTGTTGTTCAGTACATCCATCCATGTGACAGGGAAGGAACTGCAACCGTAGTGCAGGGCATCTGATACTTCTGAGGCTTAGGAAGTCGTAAAACCTCAGAAAAGTTTATAATACAAATCTTGCAAAATGGAGTCACTGTACCTTTTCAAAATAGGAACCATTCCTGCAATAGAACGGGCACATGGAAGGAAGATCAGAAAAACACTTCTGTTCAAAGCTGCGTAATATACAATTTTTATTTGAAATATAAAATTGTGTGATTCTTGTGGAAAACAAGAGCTCTAGTCCAGAGAAACACTTAAAAAACCACATTAAATATAGACCATAAGACTTCCAATCACCAATTCAATGTATCCCAAGGAAATAAATAAAAACAATTTGAATGCAGTTGCTTTTAAACTTGGGGAGGCAGTGCCTTCTGGTGGAGAGGAAACAACAATGCTTTCAAAGAGATGCTTTCCGCCAGTACTGCTTCATACTCGGCAACTGGAAATGAAAATGCTATTATACATTCTGCACGTTAAATATGCTTACTGACTCTCACAGAAACCAAGTTAAATCCAGAACGTTTAACTTGAAAAGGGTTTAAAAAAAGTACTTATTTAATTACTCAAACTCTGCCTAGCTCAGGATAGAAAAAAAAAAAAACAAACTACTGAAGGCAAGTGTATTACAGCAGTTAAGGGAACATCATGTACATCCACTACAATCATTCAAATAGGTCTCTCTTGACTTAATCAGATGTAAAAGAATATCTGACAATACTGTTCTCAATTTACTACAGCATTTTAATCAGACCATATTAGTTTCCTAGGTTTTGTTTGTATCAAAGCAGGAAAACAAAATAATTTTCTTTATTGAGATACCTGAAATAGTATAAACCTCCTCAAATCCGGGAAAGAAAAACCCCTCTGGAAAACAGTAAGACCGACAACATGATACCAATCATTATTCAAGATACCCCAAGATGAATAATAGCAAACACATCATAGAAACTTCAGAAATCTGACGGCACATCCCTCATGAATTTCTGCTGAATGGGAATGAAGACCATAACCCCAGAGAGCTGAGATTCCCAACTCTCCCCCCTCCCCAAGCGTAAGCGGTACCAAACACCATGGATCACAGACCAGCCATCACTGAGGCCATACCTCACTCTGGTTGATCCATGCATGGAGGAAGAAAAAAAACTTCACTGTGGATGGAGATGGTGTTGTGGATTGTTAATAATGCATATTGTCTGGCATTAATCTCTGGCTAGAGGCTGAGAAATGCTACAGCAAACAGCTTTCCTTAACAAGGGCATCGCTGAACAGGTAACTACTAGAGTTACAAGAAGATAAAAGTTATACTACTGTGTCCAACAGCGATACACAATTGAAGCAGTTTAAGTGCTGTTAGTGATAGGCTCTTAAATGCTTTTAAAGACTCTCATTCAACCCCCACTCCCAAGCCTTGTTACATCCAAGTAAACCTGTTTCACAAGTGCTGCCAGACCACCTCTTGCGAACAAACTGCAATCCAAGCAGCTAACAGAGAAGCTCACGTCAGTTAATACTTTTTCCTTACCTCCCATATCTGTTTCTCTCTTGAATTCCACTCTCAAACTTTAAATGGACAAAAAGTCCACTGCACATCCAAATGACTTGCACAAATCTTTTCCTCTCCCTTTTTGCTAGTGAGCTATGAATATTTTCTCCTCCACATAATTCATATCAAGGAATCACATTCCATATGGTACGGGAAATTACTTTATTAAGAAGTAGGGGAAAACAACTTTGGTTTACGTTTTTTTGAACAGAAAATACAGATAAGATGATGCATATAAAACAGGAAGCCAAAAAAAAAAAAAAAAAAAGCCAGTTCATCTGACAAATCAATACTCTGCTACCTATCAATGCGCTAGAGTACTAGGAATGGCCTATTACATTTTAAAAATAATCACCAAGTGACGATGTGCTGTAAAAATCACACATCCACTACAGTGTGCTGATTTATCTATGAAACTCGTGGCTTATTTAGGTAAAGAGCCTTTTATTTAGGCTTTTGCATTTAATATAGCAAATGAATGCAAGTTTCCAGTGAACTATTTTGTTCTCACTATTTACACAAGCTACTGGAAGCTAGCTGTAACAAGAACAGGTGTATCATTCGTGTCACAGGAGGAACTGACTCAAAGTACCACCAAGAACACAACCCACATTTATTCTTTAGTTTAATTTTCTACCAACAATAAAATCCTCAGTCTTGGAGTACTGTTTAACTGCAATATGGAAACAGCAGACAAACACTACAACTTACTTAACTAGATAGATAACAAAACCACTGAAGAGCAGAACAAGAGAAACACCAACTTTTTCTGAGACAATCATTCCATATTTATATTCTACGAAGTTTCATAATCAATTCATGCTGCTTTTAACTTTTTTGTGCAACATCTTTACTGATCGTAAATTTTAGTCTCATGAAAAGAATTTCTACAAAAAAGTTGTCTGGGCAAAGTAAGCATTTCTTTTACCTCTTAGCTTAAGAATTCTTTGAGCTGTATGTCAAACAAATTAAAAAAAAAAAAAAAAGCAGCTGAGAACCTGAAACTAATTCAGCTTGAAATAGGACACTACTAAAAATTTTCAGAAAAAATGTTACTGTGTTTCAAGCCTTTAGCTTCCAACCTACAGAGGACATTAATATAACCACTTTACCAGTATACCTCCTTTCTGCATTTCTTGACTCTTGGCAGTCTTCTTTTCTGCTCTGCTGTCATAAACGGGGAGGCAGAATTCAGATCTTCCCCAAAATTATTCTTCAAATGTTATTATTTAAATAATGCTTTATCATATTTGAGCCTGAATTAAATTAGAGTATTTGAACTG
The DNA here is from genome assembly GCF_017639655.2 of Falco naumanni. Taxonomy (NCBI): domain Eukaryota; kingdom Metazoa; phylum Chordata; class Aves; order Falconiformes; family Falconidae; genus Falco; species Falco naumanni. The sequence goes on from NC_054068.1 coordinate 10,456,143, forward strand.
ACATAACTTATTTGAATCCACACTAGCCAAGCTTTTAGCAAGGAATTTCCAGAGCAGCTCAAGCGATAGGACCAAGTACAAACAAACAATGCCCTTGGTATACTCTAAATAATTTAGTTTCTTTCAAGGCAGCCTGTTGCTTCCTTATGTGTGTCCTGCCTCCTGTTCTGGAAGCTCTTTTAACACAAAAGGCAAGGAAAGCTGCTCAATACCAGGTGGAGCCTAGCAGCATCCACTCAGCACAGCCAAGAATCAGCATCTCAAATAGCAAACACAAGACAAAACGTTGGGTGGAGAAAGGCCACAAAAGCCTTGAAAGCAAAGACTTTCAAAGTTCCAATATTCAATTCCATTAAGAATGGTGAGCTAGCAAAAGGATTTCTGGAAACTGTTAAGAACTTGGTAATGAAGAAAGAATAAGGTAGGACCACTGTCAATAGATGCTAAAGGGATAATACTAGAAAACGTTTCCCCAGGGTCAACAAGAACTACTGGTTACTGGTACTGAGTGTAATAGCTAGGGAGAGCACTGCGGACATCCAGCTTGGCCAGCTGTTATCTAGAAGGGTGCGTAGGGGAATATGGTTCTGCAAGCTGAAGTCAAGCATCGTATACATTCATGTGGCATTATGTTGCAGCAGGGCTTTACTGGAATGAATTTCACACTTCTCTTCACTCTGCACCCTGTTTCTACGTTTTGACTGCCTGCTTTGCATAGGTGCTTTATTATCCCAGTTTTTTCAATCCAAGCTATTGCAACACAGTGATTCCTAGTTTTCTAAGTGGCAGCTTATCTCCAGAAGCATATGCAGCAGGATTTTCGAAAGAAAAACTTTGTTGGTGTAACTCTATTGACGGACTGTAGCCACAAGGCATTATACAAGCACATGTACTTTATATTGTCTAAGCAGTTACAGCAATATAGCCACACTTATAACAGGAATTTCTTTTAGCACGATTTGCTGTTAAGAGAATTACAAGCTACTGTGGTCAAAGTTTTGAGCACCGATCTGGGCTTAGGGGCAGTCTACAAGAACTCAGAAGACAGGTATCTGAGATGACACACAGATTATTATTACACAAAGAGGATATTATGAAGATGATTAGGGGCCTGGAATATCGCCCTATGAGGAAAGGCTGGGAGAGCTGAGCCTGTTTAGCCTGGAGAAAGGACTGAGAGGGGATCTAATCAATGCATACATGTATCTTCAGGGTGAGTGTCAAGAGAACGGGGCCAGGTTCTTTTCAGTGGTGCTCAGCGACAGGACAAGGGGCAATGGGCACAAACTGCACCATGGGAAGTTCCAGCTGAACATGAGGAAGAACTTCTTCACCCTGAGGGTGACAGAGCCCTGGCACAGGCTGTCCAGAGAGGCTGTGGGGTCTCCTTCTCTGGAGACATTCAAAATCCACCTGGACGTGGCTGTGCAGCCTGCTGTAGGTGACCCTGCTTTAGCAGGGGGTTGGGCTAGATGATCTCCAGAGGCGCCTTCCAACCCTGACAGTTCTGTGATGCTGTGACACAAGTGTCCTACACAATGACAGAAAAGGAGCATGATGGAAGTTCGGGAGTGGAGACATGAGAGCCCCTCCCTGCTGTACCTGCACGCTGATACTGGCCCGAATTTCACCGCTCAGCCATGGGATGGCAGCTGAGCCCTGCAGGCTGGGCGGCTCAAGTCTTCCTTTTCCCTCCACTCTTACTACAGCACTAGAGAAACTAGGAATTTCTACAATACTTTAATTTTGAAATCTTTAAGACAATACTATTGGAATGTCTTCTAAGTTCCCAAACACGGTGCTAAAGCTTTGCCATAGCTGTAACAGGCTCCTCCACATTACATATATATATAATGTATATAATACACTCTTAGTGAAGGCTGAAAACACTTCTCTTTTCAAAAGTAAAATGCAAGTGCACGAACTCCGCGTTTATTTGGATTGCCATAAAACCTGCTGTGTCTCAGAAAAGCATAAATTGGGTTAGCTGCTGTATTTTGAGACTACAGGTGCCCTTCCATCTCCCAGAAAAATCTCACATACATAAAAGAATGCTTTTTCTCTTAAAAACTGTCAGATTCTAGGTGGTTTGGGTTTTTTTAATATAACCTGGTGATCAAACCCAGGTGCCTTCAAACATTAAGTTTAAATTCTAGCTAGTATGCTGTAGGTATAACCCTTTTGGGAAAGTAATACTTAACATTCAGAAAGGATTATCAGCTATACAAATACGTCTGGATGTTCACAGGCCAAACTGACTCCGCTGCTCCCTAAGGTGAATCCAAGGAAGCTACTAGACAGTATGTGCAAGGTTTTAACACTCCAGCACAGCCAGCCACCAGCCCTGAACAAAAGCAGCAACCAGCAAGCATCAGGCTGAATCTACACTTCAGCTGAAAAAGAATATATGTTGCTAGGGTCTTCTCCACTGGAGGAATTTATTTTGGAGTCATTCAATACGAAAACAGAAAAAACTCTCAAGAAACATTAAAAACTATTTTCAGAAAGAAAAGCAGCTGCAGGAAACAATACTGCAGCAATGACTGCTTGCCAGTGCCAGATTCTTTCCTGCCACAGATATGCCAGGAAAGAAGGTTAATTTAGACAACACTGCTAAAGTGACAGGGTAGGAACGGCTGTAGTAGAGACAATTAAGATGTACCAGGATCACAGTCTAAGCCCCGTGAAAAACAGGGGCAAAAAACAGGACCTGCTGTTAAGACAAACACAGTATGAGAACGAGACCTGGCTTAGATACCACAGCAAAGCAGACAGCTCACTTTGTCATTATTTTTTAAAATGTGATTAATATTTTTTTTAAATTAGCCTTTTAAAAAATCAAACTATAAAAATATCAGTATTACAAGGGATTTAGACCATTAATTCACCTGATGTTTTGTTAGCACAGCAAAACTGGAAGAGTTGTTTTAAAGCCTAATGGAGTCTATTTGAATCAGAGTTGTAGTTACAACTTCTAAGTAATTCTTATCCAATCCATTCTCAAAACACTAATCTGAAGAAATACATTATTACAAAACAAGGTTGCAAGAGCTATGGAAGAAAAAAAAAAAAAAGACAAGAATGTATGGATGCACAAAGACTTACACTTCTGTTCCATGTCTCTCATCTCTTCTGGAGGAATTTTCATCTTATCAATATGTTCTTGCAAGACACTGGCCCATTTCTGTAAAGACTCCATAACAGTCCAAGGTCTAGACATATCTGCAACAAAGACTACAATGGTGTCTTGCAGGGATTCTGCAGAAACTGCAAACTTCAATAGCCCTTTATGGTATAAGTCTCCATCCAGAATCCAAACATTACAGCGAGTATGATCTGAAAGGAAAAGGTAGTTGTAACTCAAGAGATGCCAACTTTTTGCTTTGCAAGTCTACAAGTAAACAGACGAGTACGTTCGTGTCAAACGGAAGACCAAAGCTCAACCACCAGGATATCTCGCCTGTTTATTTTTAAGGCAGGTGCGTGTGTAAATCCCTACATGACTCATTTAACAGGATTTTTTTCTTGGTTCAGAATCTTATCATTTTAACAAGTAATTTCTGTTCTTTGGCTTTTACTAAGGAAGGTTGACACAACAGTTTTTAGATACTGCACAATCCTAAATTTGCAGAATACACGTGGCACATATGTCACACCAAATTCAAAAGAGAGGGGTTACAGCTCAGTCCAGCAGGGAAGTCCGAGTGTCCCTCAGACACATAAGCTGGTTTAAAATACTAAAGACATCTCACAACAGAAATAAGCTGCAAACAAGATAGAAGCAATAAGCAGCTTAGGTTTCTAGCACAGGAGTAGGAGGAGCAAACACAGGATAAGACCTACAACCTAACAAACTTTAAAGCTGTGCTACCCGCTCTTAATTCACACTGATTTAACGTTGGCTCCTACTTGCAGGCTCCTTACAGAATGAGTACTGGACAAATGATTTGGTATTGTAGTTTTTGTGTTTCTCTCCACACATACACCCCTCCCCACCAGTGTTCTGATAGCAACTAGACGTTTTTTGTTGAAATGCAAGGCAGGAGGGGGGAAATCAGCTGGGACAGACAGCTGGCGTGAGTTTTACCCCAAACGTGAACTTTGACAAGAATCGAAGAAACTGAAAATGAAGCATCATCCAGGAATCATGTATCAGGTACTCTGAACAACCAACTCTGTCCATCCCACCCCAAAAAAATTATTCAAAAGAAAATAATTACATTATCCTCAGAACTTCTTCCTGAAAAGGAACAACTCCATTTGTTTCTATCTTCCAGATCTTCCCAGTACCTCTTCTAAAGTATTCCCTATTCTACTACAGCTGTCCAGAGGGAACTGTGGCTCTCCATAGGTATTACAAACAAGGTACATGAATTCTGAAGTACATGGATCAGCAAACCAATCCCTGTGGAGTCCAGATTTACAAAACGGCTACTGAGCTTCGTAATTACTCTGCCTCACTATGTTTCCCTGCCCCGTGCTCCAAATCTTTTAACTTCACAAAATAAATCCAGTTGCTGTGGCTATTGTAACTTTACTCTAGGGAAGAATCCAAAAAACTGGCTCTAGAAAAAGGCACAAACTTGACCAGGGAAGTTGGAAGGAGAAGAAAGTATCCCTTCTAATCTGGTCCTGGATAAAATTACCGAACAGCCAAGTTACTGACAGATTACATCAAGATGCTATACGTGGGCAGTCTTCACTTAGCATTTCTTACGCTCCTACTTAAGTACTGTTAGGCTGTCAGAAGACATTCAAACATCAGTCACCACACAAATAGGCCAACAGTTACGCTTTTAACTTCTCAGATCTATCCTTTGCAGCAAAGTTACAATAATTCTTTATGTAAGAAATGCATCTTTGCATATTTGTCAATTGTTTCTGCCCTCCCTTCTCCCCACTTCAGGAAACCGCCTCACTGATAGCACACAGGATTCTTACAGCACTAGATGTAAAATCTAAAGCGTTCAGAAGGCCTCTAAGGACAGATGGAAAGTCTGGTAAAAGTTTGGAAAAACACAATGTAATGTGAACACATTTACACGTTTACTATTACACAACAGTAAATGAAATATCTATGCCGTACCCTTATTCCCTGCATTCCAGAAACATCCTTTGTACATTCCCAAAAGCAGAAATCTACCAGTGAATAAAAACCCTGCGAGCGTTCTACGAGTTAAGGTCACTAACAGGCATTATAATACTCTGTCTATGCACAAGTTTCTCTTTGAAGCAAATATGAAAGTTAAAAACCTAACTTAAGTCTACCTATAATCTATGAAAGTTTAGAACTCTCAGCAGCAGTTTCATAGATTCTCCTGGGTGAGTGCTTTGATTGCAGAAAAGAATTTCACACCTTAGCAAGTAACAAAATATAATAAATATCCTAATTCACTCCTTCTAAGTCATCTTTTTAAGCCAGTATGTAGAAGTTACAAAGGTTTTGTTTGCTGAAAACCTTTGTCCTACTTAAGGATTTTGTTTCTGCTTAACATCTAGAATACAGACTGAAACCAGAATAGAGGTGCAACTAGAATGCAGTTGGAACTATCACTCAAATGAAATGAATCTGCTAGCAACAGTGGAAGTCTAGCACTCACATTAAAATATACTTCTAAAAAAAAGATAACATTGTATGAAAATGAAAGGGTTTGCTCCTTTCTTACAGTAAAGAGGTATGGCTCATGATTTACATTTGCTACAAATATAAAACACGCTTAAAAAATACAGTACTGGCTGTTCACAATTTGGCAAGGACTTGATGGCAAATTCAACTTTGTCAGCACCATGCCAAGCTCCTCATTAGTCATATGACATGAATGTTAACTGGGCCTTTCGTAGTGGCTATGACATGAGACACCAAAACAGAGCAAACAATCACAACAGCCTGTTGGACAAGCAGGTGCTACTTACTAAAGACTATTACAGTATCTGATAAAACTACATTTCTAAATCCCGTCAATATTTCCTTATCTCTTTAGCCATGAAAAAAAGTTTTCCAGCTTTGATGGATGTTACTGCAGATGGTTGATTCCGTGAACTGCAACTACATCTCCTGCATCTATTCAAAAGGTATCAGAGGTAATTAGATATCCCTTGTCCAAGCTGTGAAGAGAAGGAAAACCGGGGAAAATATTTTTCAAGAGAACTACTTTAAAGATGTTAACAAAAAGACAATTTTCCCATTAGAAACCAGTGTCCCAGCAGCACTTGGCTCAACCTGGAATAACCAGTTCAACTGGAATATGCATATGATATGACTGGGGCCAGTCCAAACCTGAGGCACAAAACCAAGACTGCTTGATTCTGTTACAAGTAAAAACACAACAACAGACTGGCTCTTCTTCGCTGGCACATTTGGCAGAGTCAGGACAACTGTACTGCATCTGTAATGTGAGGCAGTTCAGCTGAAAGTTCTCTGTGGTCTCTATAATTGCCAGCTAACCCATACAGTACCACTACAAAACCAGTCCATGCAGTTTGTCTCATTGGCTTGTTCCCTCGGCACCACCACTGCCAGAGACTCTGAAAGCTACTCCAGAAACATGTACCCTTTAAGAAACTTATGCAGAGCCTCTCTTCTACTTCCTACGAATTAAGATTCTCAGCTCTCAAAAGCAGACTAACCAGCACAGACACAAATCTGCTCATCACAAAGGCAAGCAAAAAATTAAAACCGTCCACACTCCCTGAGAAACCCCACTAACAGAGGGCTCTCGGGCCTGAGCTCCAAGGTCGTTTAATATAGTGAGTTAACTTTACAGCTAGTGCTATAAGTACTTTCGTCCAGATGAACTACGGTGTTACATATGCAGAAGCCACCATATGCTCCAAGGATATTGTACCCGAGGCTAATGATCTAGGAGAACGCGCTCTCTCTCTCAGGATTGCTTCTCAGGCATCCCCAAACCTCTTCTTGAAAAAACACCTTAACCTAGGCAGAATTTGGGATAGTACCCTAGGAAGGAGATTTTTCAGGAAGGGATTCAGTAGCAGACCTAAGCTGTCCCAAGACCTAGGGACCAATGTACTGCACGCTACATAATTACCAACGCAATGGTGATTTGTATCTTGCCATCCAAGCTAGGTACCAGCCACTGCCAAGAAACAAGCAGATGACAGTGAAAACCCAAAAGTTAGTGGGCACCTGTATTAGCCGCAGGGGTCCTTCAAAAAAAGAGATGCTTTCTATGCATTTCTTTAACTTCCCTACAAAAAAAAAAAAAAAAAAAAAAAAAAAAAAAAAATTAATCACTGACCTAATCTTTAGGGGAAAAAACAGAAGTAACTGTAAACTAAGATATGCATGTAGCAATCTAGAGTCATTCTACTTAATATGTAGGAGAGGCCAGATTCAAATATCCCTTAAGGAGGAAGGGGAGGGGGGAAATGGGATAAGAAGCAATATAAAACCATTTTCCTTAAGATTTTTGAAGGGAGGTGGGAGGCAGATAATGACTCGGCACTATGACCAAAGTATTTCTCCTGGAAGGAATAAACTTTTCCGAAATGAAGAGGAAAAAGGCAAAGAGAGCAAAGAAATCTTCTAGCACCTGGGAAAGAAGTTGAAAAGATCTTCTCACTCTGCTACAGAGTTTCAGTTACCACTGCTGATTTGAGGCCCCTGGAAATCCTTGTGGTTTGCTGGTCCTGAATAGGCTGGGGTGTAATGAAAAGCAGATACCTTCAAAAATGAACATGTGATCATAAGCTCCCAAATGCCCATCTGGAGCTTCTTTATGGCTTCCAAGAACTGTGGGTCAACTATAAAGGCTTTGTTCCCAAATCTGTATCTGAGCATACACACATCTAAAGCACACAGAGTTTAAAGAAACAAACTCAAACCTGTCCTAGAGAAGGAAGAGTGTTATCTCTGCCTGCTGGGAGGTCCTGACCCACTTTGCTATTTATTTTGCTTGCTGATGACACTAATGAGACAGAAAGGAAAGAGGCGTGTATTATTAGATCCTAACACATCCATTAAGGGATGCATGAAGACCTGAATTCCACAGCTGAGCCTGGTAGGCAAAAAGGTCTCTTTTTCTCCTGCCAGCGCTGCCTAGGTTCTTATGACAGGCTTCTTCTAATCACCTCAAATACTTACCACTTCCAGATTCGCAGGAACAGCCCCAAAATATTTCCAAAGCAGGGACATACTTAAGGCTTGATAGATAGAACCAGGGAAAATAGCACACCGAACATTTTTCTGCTTGTAACGCCATCTCCTTTGATGTTGCAAGAAGCCTGATGTCGCAGGCTGTCTTCACACTGCTAATCATAGGGTTTTTCTTCCCCTGAAGTATTTATGCAGTACTGAAGAAGACCGTGCATGGTGAGAAAGAACTCACACCAAGAACCTCAAGAAGCCAAGAATGGCTCAGCACTTAAAATTACAGCACAACAAATTTTTAGGTACTGCAAGATTAGGTGGCCACTGAGGACACAGGCAATGCACTCATCTTTTGACTGCACCTAACTTAGTATCCAAAGACAGTTTACTACCATGTGTGCACAGGACCCATCTCCATAACAACCAGTCACATATGGTACTTAATCACTCGTGCAAGTCTTCAGTACATTTCCATTTCCAAAATACCATTATAAGACCTTCCTAGTTCATTCGTTTACAGGAACACAGATGAACCAGCACCACTGCTTCCCCATTCTGAACACAAAACGCAGAAAGAAGTAAAAAATGGGGAATGACAGTCGTCTTATTTGTGAAGACGGAAACTAACACAAAGAGGTCCAGCAGTTTATGCAAAATGAGACATGCAGAGGCAGATTTAGGAGCAAGCATAACGAACTCAATCCTCATCTCTTCCTGTCCCTATCCTAAAAACCAGAGTATTCTGATCATTAGACCTGCTTTTAAACAGTCTCCTGTCATCATCCCTCTCCCATACAGTAGAGAAAAGCAATCATCAACAGCAACAAAGAAAAAGACAACGGCAAAGAGACAAGCTCCAATTTGCGAAAAGGAAATAGTAATGCTGACTTTAAGTTCTGTTCTTTGCTCATCCAATTCTAACAAAACACCTCAGATACAGTTAACCAAAATTCCGCGCACAGCCCCCACTAAAACCCCACACCTAGAAATCCATACCGCAAATTAAATTCTCACGGATGTATCATTTACTTTTATGGCTCTCAAGCAGTCACACCAAATGACAATGTATCTGCCAGTAATACACCGTCAGCAAATGTATCTACCCTAAAAGTAAATGGATCCTCACAGCCGCTCAAATGTTTCCTCATACACAGGTCAAGCTGTAAGAAGGGCAAGAGAGAGAATGTACACTGAACGCAAAACACATTTCACTTCTAAGAAATTGATATAGCCTCTAAAATATATGGAACAACACTGGAGCAAGCTACTTGGGCGTAATCCAAAGCACACTGACAAAACCACAGTTATTAAAAAAGCATGTTGGTTACTTAATTACAGTAAAGAGATTACATATAAAATGAACTTACCATCCCTGTCTTCATCGTGAATATTTAGATACAAGTATTCCAGCCCTCTTCCTTTCTTGCCATGCTCTGCTCCCTGTATTTTAGCCATAAGTGTGGTTTTACCTGAACCATCATCACCTGCCAGTAAGTTTTTACAAGAAAAAGAGAGACTTTCAGAATTAATTTTAACTTTGTAGAAAAGACTTTTCAAAGCACATTTAAGCAATGAGAAGTACCTCCTACATTTTTTAGACCATATTTATTTGTTTTCTTCCAGCTAAACCCAAGGGCTTATGAGAATGATGCACTTAATTATTCTCTATTACATTCCATTTGTTTAAATATACGTTATAAATCTAACAGCACAAACCAAAAAGAAAGTAAATCTATCAGCCTGAAGACAATAATACTGTAGATCATATAACATAACCTAATACTGATACGTCAGTTTGTGCACATCGTTGTTTTAAACACTCTTTACTCCTAAAAAAGAAAAATAAACCACCAACCACCCAGCTGCTTGCATATGTTACTTACCAAAAACAAGAATATTCTTGCCTGACGGCAATTTAGATCTTGACCGGGTAGAAACTTCGCTCAGTATGGAGGACCTAGGAAAAGAGCATCCATCGCTGTGGCCGGGCGGCCCCGCACACGCACAGCCCAGGCGCGGCCCGGCTGACAGCACCCATGAGCTCAGCACATCTGCACGGGCCAGCCCAGCTACAACCTTCTGTTTACAAACTAGCTATGATGCTACGGGTAGATCTTTAAGTTCACTGTGGAAGGCCAAGGGCACGCCGCCTTTTTGAGGAAAGGCCCGGTAATTCCCAAACACGTGCGGTACCATTCCCTGTGCTTCTCCCTGGGAAGAGGTCACGTTACTGGGAAGCACGACTTCTCCGCTGATGACTAACCCTGCCACAAACCATTACCGTACTTCACCATTTCCCCTGCCGCGATCAGTGTTTTTGAAAGCGTTCTCTGAGATAAGCGACGGCAAACCAAGCGCTGCAGCCCAGCCTCTGGGGCGCCCCACACCTGCTCTCCCGCGCCCTCGCAGCACTGCCGGCCCCCGCACGCCCCCCGGGCCGGGCAGGCCCGCGTTTCCCCCCGGCCGCCAGGCAGCCGGCCCCGCCGCGGGCAGGGACACGCCGCGGCGCCGCCCGCCGCTCCTGTCACCGGGGCCCGAGCGCGGCCCCGCCGACGCCCACCGCTACCCCGGCCCGGTGCGGCGCCCGGTCCGGCCCAGGCAGGGGCCCGGGCCCGCCGCAGGAGCGCCGGGGCGGCTGGCGGCGCAGGGAGACCCCCGCCGTGACAGGCGCCCGACGCCCCGCAGCAGCCGCTCGCCGCCGCCCGGGTGCCGCGGCCAGGGGGGCTCCGCCCGGCGCGGCCGCTCACCAGAGGTTCTGCCCCTCCTCCTCCTCGCTGGGGAGCTCGGCACCGCCGGGCCCGTCCGGCCCCAGCAGCTTCTTCTCCACCAGCACCGGCGCCATCTTGCCAACTGCAGCCACAAAGAGTGACCTCACCCGGGCCCGCCGAGGACCCCGCTCCTCCCTCGCCCCGGCTCGCCGGCCTCGCCGCCCCGCGCCGCCGGCCCCGCCGCGCCCTGCCGCCGGCCGCCGCCCCTCGCCGCCGCCCGCCGCCGCGGACGCGCCGCTTTCCTATCAGGCGGTGCCCGGGCAGCCCCGGCAGCGCCCCCCGCCCTGGGCGGTGCCTCCCACCGCGGGTGGGGCCGCCCCCGCCGGCGCCCCCTGGTGCCGGCCGCTGCGCTCCCCGCCCCGGGCGCTGCGAGCAGCGGGGCCCTGTCCGGCCCCGGCCCCGGCCCCGCTCCGGCGGCAGCGAGCGGGCGGCACGGCGCTGCTGCTGCCCCGGCTGGCAGCCCCGCCAGCGCTGCGCGGAGCGCCGCCGCGGAACGAACGCCTGCTTTTCGGTGAGGTTGCCCGCTACGGGTTATTCCCTACTAAAGCAAGCTCCGCTTCCCACCCGAGGTCTTACATGCCGCCAATAATTCGTGTTCTTCTAATAGAACTACAACGCAAGTCCCAAGTTTTTTTGTAAACGTCCTTTCTTTTGCGATTTGTCCGTCAGTTCAGCTTTTCAAAGTGCAAAAGATCACGCTGGGTAGCTTAAGCTGCCTAAAAACATTAATTATTCTTACGCAATTACATTTGTATAATGCCTGTTACATGTGGATTCTGAAGCGTTACGCAAGAATACGAGTAAGATGTATCGAGTTTGTACAGTCAATCAAAAGAGAAAAAGATATAACTGTCTTGCACAAATTCACACATCAGGTTTCCACTTGCTTCTAGGCCATGACTCTTCCCTCTCTGGATCATACAAGAATGCTTTAATGATGTCTCTTTTCGGCAACCTGCATTACGAGAGCCGCTGAAGCACCACAAGAGGTTGCCCAAAGAGGCTGGGGGAGTTTCATTCCTGAACATTTTCAGAAGTTGGCATTAAGCAACTTGACTAACTTGGAAATTAGCTCCGCTCGGAGAACATGAGTTTACGGACATCAGAGGTCCTTTCTGACCTAAATTATACATAGGATTAGGTAAACAGTCAGTATTGTGATATTCTGACTTGATGTCAAGTAAAGATTGACACCTTACGTATTTTCTCCACTTGAAATATATTTAGGACAGAATCATATGGATTACTAATACACGTTCAGTCAATCGATAAAACAGCAGCTCATCTAAACTAGCTTTTGTACAGTGTACAACAGACCAAAATCTCCCCGTTGTGTGTACCACTCCTCAGTACTCCTTTCGGCTCATATTCTGCAAATACATATGCCAATATTTATCCACGCTGCTTTGAAAAGCTCCATTTAAAGATGTATTTTATAGGTACTTGAGTATTTTAATAATATAAAAACCAAACTGCAACAGCTGAAAGTATTAGAAGACCTATTTATTATGTCATTGGCATCACTTTACTGCAAGTCTTTCAGTTTTTTGTTATCTTGCTCAGTTTTGAGCATTTAAGCTACATCATAGTGAAAACCTAGTGCCAATAAGGTAACTAAACTTTTTCCACAATGAATTAATTAATTAATCATTCCTTTATCAAAATAGATAAAAAAATACAAAATAAATACAAAGGCTATCACTGAAAAATCAGTTTACTAAGGTTTTCACTAAAGCTTTCTATAGAAGTTGTGTAATTAGCAGAAACGGTGGTTCTGCTCACTGACTTGAATAATACATTAAAAAATATTCAACTGTAAACAGAAACCAAATGTCACGAGTACGTGCATGCCACTTCGTTCAACACTGAAGTACTTTGGGTAGGTCCAGCCATTAATATCAATCAAGAAATACTGCAGCTGAACCACACTAAAACCTCTACCAAGAAGTTCTGACATTTCCACAACTTTCTATTTCAATTTAGGTACCAATCTAAGATTTGCCTACTATATGCAGCAGTGTTTAACCGTACATTTGGTGTTTTCTGTCAAATGTAATTTTTTTACACATACAGCACATTAAACACATGAAAAATATTTCACCTGCTTTAAACATTTCACTGATTAAGAGGAAAAAAATTCAGACACAACATTAACCTCAGCAGTTTCTGACATAAAATATTAATTTTAGTAATATAGCCTTTTCTTACAAATGATAAAGCAAATTATAAAAAGTTTCAAACAAAAAGCCAAATCAAATGTTACATAAATCAAATGTTCAAGGTTAAATTAAGTTAAAAAACATCCTTAAATTTTACTACTGAAGATTTTATTAGCTGTGTTAGTATTCTTAAAAAAAACTCAAACAACTGTTATCAGTTTACATGTAATTTAAATTTACAAAACATAACTGTCAGTGAATGTTATCATCTGAAAATATGAGTCCAAGAAATCTAAATTCTTCAAGGGTTCATACTGTTGTGACAATACCTCAGTTAGGAATGCTATTCTTCAACATTCTGCAACAAAATCCAAAATCCTCTTGAAAGATATTATTGATGATCTTTGCATTTTTTCTTGCTTCTATAAAGCAGAGATAAAAGAGAAAGTATCACAACAAATGTTGACACAAAACAATGCACAATTTTAGAAAACATTTCAATAGAAAAACACTTGCCATGAAATGCTCCCACACATCTCCAAAGCACAGCAGAGATGCTATCTACTCCATCCCATAGATAGCATCTCTGTGTAATCTCATATTAAACATGGTGAAAACTACCACAGAGATTTTCACAAACCATCATCAGAAAAGAGAGTCAGCAGAGAAAATATCAACTTCCTAATAAACATAGGGATTAGTTTAGAGTCCTTAACTGAAATTCTTATCCTTTCTCTGTCCTGTCGGATGGCACTGGAAGGTTCAAAGGCTCTCTAATAGTCTCCCAGTTTAGTTCTCCCTCTCCAAGCACAGCCCCTGACTGAATTATGTCGGAGGCTATTCTAACACTCAGCCTGAACTGATACAAAGCACAATACCAGGGGCTGACAGCTTGTCTTTATTTTATTTTTTTCCCCCCAGGTCAATTCAGGGACAGCAGCTGGTAACTGAGCTGACAGCATATATGATCAGTAGAAAATTAAATTATTATTACTTACAACAGTAACCTGTGGTATTTCTTGGAAAGATCAACACTTGTCCGTCCTTTCTGAAATGGATAAGACCACAAAATTACATTCCAGTGATTACCCATGGTTTTTACTCCGCTCAAAAGACAGTTAATTTCTTCAGTCGTAAAATCTTTTCGTGTTCTTCTCTTCTTTAAAGTTCTTGTGTTCGTGCCCAGGAAACTTATGTCATTGTTCTGCAAATATTTATTCTAGTGTAATTCAAAATTATGTAAATGTACATACTATTTTGCATTTGGATGTAATGCATTATTACTGACAACACAATCTTAAGTAGTTCTACAGAAATGATCACTTTGTCAAGACAACAACGGTTCTTCAAGGATGCTTCACCCACTTACTGAAATACAGTATTTTGTACATGACTTTCACCTTCATTTCTGCCATGCCTACATAGTTTATACCTTTAGTATGTTTACTCCTTTACGTTTCTGTTATTTACTACGTAAATTTTCATTAGCGCCAGAAGAAGCACACTTCCATATCCATTATTCAGAAAAGACTGCCAACTGAAAAATACTTAACTCTTTTCAGAGATAAATCAGTATGACTGGAGTAGAATCAACAGAGGAATATCTTTTTCATAAGGTTCACTTTGCTACTGGGCTCCTGTTAAAGCAGACTTAAAAAAAAATTAAGCAATTCATAGTGATTTCATTTGGATATTTATAAATATATGAGTGTATGATCTGGCTTTGCATAACTTACCTCATCTTTGTCAAGTAAATATTTGCAATTTCCTTTTAAGCGCTGACATTCCTGGCTGCACATTTCTTTGACTCTTTGTCTCTTTAAGTTAGCATCTTGGTTTTTCTGGAAAACTATGGAATTGTGAACAAGGCCATCTTTTAGTTACTTTAACCTAATTGAAATCTACTGCAAAGCTGAATATAGTATGAATGCTGTAAAGGAACATTTCTTCTAATGAACTTAAATATGTAAATGTTGCTTTATTAGTAACGTCTCATTTTCATTAGACCTTTTTCTCATCATTAACACATGAAAATTATTTATGCACTGGAAGCAACTAGCAAATAATAGGAAATAACTCAAACATCAGTAATACTATGATAGAAGGTACAAGAACATAACCTGTTTAAATTCCTAGCCATTTGTCTCCAATAGCAAGCACAGGTGCTTTTCTCAATGCCCTGACCTAAATGTAAAACCTAATCTTAAAGTTATGCTTATTACAGAATTAAAATACTGGTAATACTCACAGGTCTTATAGGTAGGTTTCAAGTTATAGTAGTCAGCCAACCTAGTATTTTTACTATGTTTGTCTCTACTTGAAGTATTAGATTTGTTTTTTCTAACTGGAGTCAAAAGAATACCTTGAAAAAAAAAGCCAAAATAAATACATCTCCTGTATTATGCATCTTTCTTATAAAAACCAACCAACCAACCAACAAAAAAAACAAAACACAAAACACAGGTAATGTTTTAGGAATTAAAATTTAAGAAAGAACCATCTTTTAAGCCATACTACTATCTACTTGGAAGAAAGGCTGGAAAATTCAGTTTACTTTAGCAAATGGTTACTTGCTAAAAGTTCCGCTTTTACCGGAAATTAATTAAATAACAATGTAAACAAGGTTTTTAGAAATACGAAGCTAAAAATAAGTTCCTGATAGGTGGGCTTATTTTTCAAGAGACTTTTTTTAAAAAAGTAATATTAATGTTTTAGAATTTTACTTCCGATTTAGAGAGCTGCTTCAGCCTACTTTAAAATTTCTGGTCATTGATCATAAGAAACAGTATTGGTTACTAGTTGATGAATGTGGTAATGTATGACTGTAGTTGGAGCTCTGCAGGATGTACCCACAAACACCACATTCTGAAGAAAATTCCTTGTGAATTATGTAAAAATTTGTATCTGCAGATTAAGGAAAAAAATTATAACCATTAACTTTTTTGATGTATTACAGAATAAAACACTGTTAAACATATGTACTTAGCTATTTACAAATGGGCAGTTGTGTATTATAAAGAATATCAGTTTTTATGGGCAACTGATGGGTCTGTAAACATAGAGTTCCTAAATTGCACTGCGGAAACTGAGGGAATTTACATTCACTTTTCCACCTTCACCTTGTTAATAACACGTTATTCAACACCTCATAATGCATATGTGTGGTAAATACATCTCCTGTACTTCATTTTCTGGTAGGTTGTTTTCAATTACTTGCTCTAGTATTGTTGCATACATCAAGGTTTACCCTTTTAACTTTTCAACACACAGAGACCCAGGTCCTTAGCAGAGCTCCATGCAAGAACAGAAACAGGTATAATATGATAACATAGCTATAACTGTGTAATAAAGTGATGCTGAATCCAGGAACAGGCAACTGTGCTGTGTTCTGATCCCGACTATATCTCTCCATTTTAAAAATTAATGCCACAAAACTGAAAAATAGCAGATGGCATGGAAGTAACCCTGACAGGATTCAGAGCAGTATCTACAAAGCAAGTGCCAGATAACTTTGTTGTGAACTAATATGTGTAACATAATTCCACGACTACAGAATATGCATTTTCTGACCGATTATCACAGGGGAAAAAAAAAAAAAAAAAAAAAAAAAAGGAGTAATTCCCTATCCATAGCCTCCCATGGTAAAGTCCTGCAAAAGAATTACTTAGACAGTAAGGGCTTTCTGCAGTAATTTTGAAACCAAGCCCTTACTCTGGAAAATATCATTTTTGCTCCTAGAAGTTGATATTTCTGTATGCAGTCTTTCTTTCTTCACTGGGGTCAGCAGTATTTCTGGAAAATATAAGATAGACACCAGTACAAATGCAAGTAAATAACAACTGTTTAATTTTCAAAATGCCTCCTTTAAACTAGAAAAATATAGGATGCGCTTTTATTTAATTCATTAAGAATTATAAGCTTCTTACATCTTAAGTCTGTAATATTAGAATGGAATGACCTTGTTACAATGTCATACACCATTCACACTTATTTCAACTTAATATATTTCCTTCTGTTAGTACTTGACTAACTGGCACACAGGAGACTCATCAAAGCCTGTAATGAGAATGTATCACTACTACCAAGAAACAGACAGAAAAAGATCCTCAAAACAGAAGTGGCTAGTTCTGATCTCACTTAGTACAAATCATTGGTCAATCAAATGAGTTTACAAAAGCAGGACAATCAGAATCAGACAAAAAAAAAAGTTCAGAATTTTAAAGGCTATTTAAAACAATAGCAACAACTAAAAAAAAAAAATCATAATTACTCTCAGGATTTAGGTATCTACTGTTGTTACAAACAGCCAGTTTGCGAAGTTCCTTTTTATATCTTTCTTCAGCTTCCAGAATTACTCTGTGACGGTCACACTGGTATGGACAATTTTGCAACATCTTGGTAAAGGTTTTACTATTGAACAATAGTCCTCCTGCTCTACAGCCTGGAAAAAAAAATGGATTATTGTACAAACAACAACTGCAAATGTTAAAGAAGCCATCACAAAGTCCAGCATTTTATTTTGCTCACTATGATCTACAATTTGACCTCCTATTTTCCATATACACATTTCAAAAGAGGTTATACTTTTATGTATGTCCTTGAACATACTTACTTCTTGTACTTGCTCTCTTGTACTTGTAAAAAAATAAACTGCCAGGTGAAAAAAAAGCTGTTTTAACATGACCTGTGGGACCAAATTACACTGCGCTTCAACTCCTGAAGTACTAAATGAGGCACTGATCCTCTACAGAAGTAAAAATATTAGTGGGATGGGAAGAAAGGGGCTCAATTCCTTTTGCGTGTTTATCCAGAAGCCAAAATATAAGATGTCGTTGCTATACTTCAAAACTTTCTGTGTTGTAACTTTTATTTGTATTAAACTGAATAAATGGTAAGTCTGGATTCAGTAAGAATTTCCTCACAGGAAGCCTTCCTGTTCATTTTTGAGGACATTCCTAGGATAATTTATGGTTTAGTTATTCTTGGATGTTCTCACAGCTAGTTACGTCAGCTGAAGGAGAACTTCTGTACTTTGAGGAATTATAAGAAGGGCACTGGTACATACCTGCAATATTCTAGTGTAAGATAAGCAGTGCTAAAGCTTAGGTTGAATTTAGTTTGACAACTTAGATTCATATGCCATGACAACTTAGATTCATATGCCAAAATGATGTTCAAAAGCAGGTTATGGGCTTTTTTTTTCCTTTTTTTTTTTTTTTTTTTTTGCACTTTTGGTGGGTTTTTTTGTTCTGTTTTACTAAAGACACAAGCTTGATTACAAAACCCACTTCCAAAACTGTGTACCAGCAGCATTCTTGTATAACCTATATAACCTACTGAAAGGTCATGTCCAGGATGTGGAAGATGGGGTAACTGAGGGCTACAATCCTGGATTACTGTAAAACTGACTGCCTGTACTTAGCAGCAAGGCAGAGAAAATTGAAGGGCTGCAGAATAGTTAGGAGGCTTACCAGGGGAAAACATGATGGAACTGAGCAGGGCTACATGTTTTTCCTCCCTCCTTCCCATCAGAGGAAGGGCGAAAACACCCACTCTTAAGTATTCTTGTAAGTAGAGTGTCATCTTTTAAGCTACTGCATATTCTGTTTGTTAGTAAAGGCACATTAAGAAAAGATACATAGACTGAAACTGGAATACGTAAGCTTTAGTTCAATATTTGTTATGTTTTAGGGGCAGAAAAAGGAAAGGAAGCAGAAAAGAATTCCATAATAGGTAATCCAATAGATGTGTTAAAATTTCTGTAATGTCAGTTCACTTACTGCATTGCCGACTCTCTTGACTCCATAAAAAGAAGGCTTAAAAACCTAAGATAATACTTACCTAAACACCTTAAGTCTGCCATTTCATGGGATGCAGATGTAGTTGAAGTACTTTTTGCTTCCTTGGTTATCTCCGAGTAGAACAAATGTTGATCTACATTAGGAAGGAAAAAACTACTAAGAAAATTCAACCTATCTTTTGCTGTTGTTATCATGCATCAGCATACCTATATTCAATCGTATTTTCTATTTGTGGATTATTAAATTTTAATAATCCATGCATTTAATAATTCCAGCAGAAAATCCATGTGAAATTCCTCAAGTTAAATGGATTGTATTTACACTTTTCTAAATCAAGAATAATTACATTTAATCCAGTGCTTTTTCATCACACTTCCAAAGCATATTAGTTCAACTTGAACACTACAAAATAACCCTGTAAGCTTACATTGCCTAACTAAGCCCTATATACTTTTTCAGCATCTGATTCCAAACAGAAATAAATGTGATATACTAGAACAATACTTATTCTCAATTTAAATAGGTATAACCTGGAAATCAGCTTAGTCACCTGTAAAACTACCATTATGGCAAATACTAATCTAATGCATAATTCTAAATTTTATAAATCAACAGGAAACTAAATTATAAATAAACATTTGATTGCACAGATCCCAATTCTGAAATAAGTGTATCAGACTAAGAAGATAAATGCAAATCTGAAAAACATTTCTCTTACACAATGTACTCTGCCATCTAATGATACATAACATCTAAAAAAAGGAGTTATAATAGTACACAAACCTAATTAAAATCTCATTAAGAATAAAATTGTCAAAATTAACAAAAGAAAGGAATATGTATAGCTATTTATACCTGATGTGCATGTCTGTTTCATATTTTTGACAATCTCTGCTGGTTGTTTAAGTAAGTCTTCACTGGGAAGATCAAAATGTGAAGAAATTTTAAAAAAAAAATCAAATTCACAATGGACATTTGCCTGTAAATTAATACACATGTTCCAAAGGCAAAACAAAAGCCACATTAAAGATATAAGAATTTTAAAAATTGATTCCAATTATCCCAAGTTACGGGGCTAGTAGTATCCAACACGTCATCATTGTGTGTTAAAAATCTACTTACCAGAGACCTCTGATAAGCATTCCTTGCAGTGCTGCTCAGCATGGCTGTTCCAGCATTTGGAATGCAGTGCTTTCAAGGGAAGGTGGTTTCCAGAGTCATTTGCAATTCTGATTCACATAAAGATTACTTAATGCATATAAAACTTTCACAAAATCTTCAAAATACTGTAGCCTTCACCAGATGTAGCAATTGCTCCAAAATGTAATTATTTTCTTCTTTTCTTACACTGATTAACTTTCATGCAACCAGCATGCTCCTATGATATGGCAATCATGCTTTTTTCTGTGTCATAGACTACTTCTGAATGCTGCAGGAGCAAGTAGCCTAATCCATGGTTGTGCTTGGATAACTCCTCTTTTCACACAAATACATATGCATTCTTTCCCCCAAAAAAAAAATTCAATAGTTTTGTGCTTCAGAAATCACAACATAAATAAAGAAGCTGTGTGAAGGTATGCTAATTAGTAGCAAAGCAAAAATTACCTGAATGTACCATGGAAAATATCCTAGGCCCTTGATAATTTCTGTGCTAGTTGCAAAGTTATGGTATAATGCATGTAAAAAAACTGCATAGGAGCAGGGTCCGGCCAACCACATTAAAAAAGCACAATAAAAATGAGGAACTCAAAAAAGGGAGAAATGTAGTTTTGTTCACACTCTTGAGGAATAAATCCAGATACAAATTCAAGATAATGGAATCTGTATTTATCCTTGCAGGTTGCCTATAGCTATTTTTTTGTTTATCGATAGGAAAGATAACCATAGGAAGCAATGATGAGTTAATGTCAAAAACACTTCCACAGAATATTCTCTAGTGATCCACCAAAAGGCTATGTCTTTTCACCAGAAGAAAAAGACATAGTAACAGCTCATTTAAAAGGCTGACATTCAGTTTGGAAATTACTAAAGAACAACTCAATATTTCTGCTTAGGTATAAGATACTTACCTTACTTGAAGAATAGACTGATTTTTTACACAAGCAGTTTTTTCATTCATACTGTGACTTTGAAGTACGCTGTCTGTTTGCAGTTCATTCACTGAGCATGGAATATTAATGTGTTTACTTTGTCTAGTAAAAGCATTTACTGGACCCATAGTGTTCAGTATTTTACTCTTCACTGGAGAAGAAATTACAGATGAAGCAAGAACCTTATCATCTGACTTAGATGCCAACTGCAGACAATGCACTTCACGTGTTCTTTCTGCGTAAGCTTTTAGATCAGCAGGATTCACTTCATGGTATTTTGATGCTTCCATATTGGATTCTGAAGATCTGTCTACAAGTACTCTTCCTTGCACTCTTTCCTGTATTGAAAAATACTAGTTAGTGACTATACAAGCTCTATAACAATATTAAATAAATTCAGTAACAAGATTAACTAGGATAGACCAGTCTAACTCTGTAGGTAAAGCAAATTCCAGAGAAGCTTGAAAAATCCCAGACTGAGTTGAGGGCCAATAAGCCAGCAGTGCTGCTGAAGGCATTGAAGGAGGAGTTACTAAATGGTAATTCCAGGCTGAAGCGATGGATTTGCTACTAATACAAGGCACTTCTAGAAATGAAAAGATTTAATTAAGATCCAACTAACTCAAAAATTGCTATTCCAGACCCAGAGATACCAAGTAGTTATACAGCACAAAGAAAATGTGAAATAACTATTTCAGTTTATGTTCACATTTTCCATTACCATCTATCTCACCATATCTGTACAATCACAGGCATTTTGTGCTTGCAAATATTAAAATTATAGGTTCAAATGATCAACAGTTAAAAATAACTTTGTCCAGATGATCTTAATTTTGTAGAAAATCTGGGTTTATAATAAACTGAAATGCTTCATAAAAATACAGATGCCTGAGTTCTCCAATTGTCCTGCATACTTCTAACTCTGTATGATATACAGTAATGGTAAAAATTGCAGGTTGTAGTTTCACACACATCCAGTGTTTTCCCCCTACTTTTCTAGCTCACACTGAAATTATCTTACGGGTTTACTTTCTATTTCTCCCTAAACTCTGGAAGGATTTGCTTAGTTTTATCCTACTTCGGTAAATAGGCCAACCTCATCATGTTCTTTTTCCATCAAGTTTATTCTGTCCAAAATTTCTTTTGCTTTCTTCCAGTAGTCTTGTAGACTTCTTTTTCTGACTCGCATATCCAACTCTTCTGCATTGTTCACATTTAATGAATTATCATTTATTTTCAGGGACAATTGTTCAGCTTTATAAAATATAAAACAATATTAATATTCCAAATTTTATCACTAAACACCTTAATAATTATTTATTGTAGTTTAGTATGCTGAGGGACAGCCTCAATAAAATAATGCAAAATATAACCTCTAAATAGTAATTTTTATACAACTTAAATTTACACATAAACATAATTCACTTCAAATATAAACTTGCAAACAAAAAGTTACAAGAGACAAACTTGCAACTACAGTTACTACCAGCTCTTTACACAATGATGCTGTGCTCTAAAAAATTACTTTATCATTGACTTATTCCTAACTCTATAGGCCCTTTACTAGTATGGATGTGTCTGTTTTTTTAAAAACTTCATATTAATGGTCACTGCAAATCAGCACAGCCTCTCAATCTTAAATATAATTCAGTTATGTTTTCAGTACAAACATGCAGATACATGCTTTTTACTAATTACCAATTGCATAATACCTTCCATGCTATAGAGATTAAAGGGCAAGGTGTCTTTCTGTTTCATTGGTAGTATTATACAGTTAATTTAAAAAAAAACTTAAACAGGGTACTTCAGAATACCCAACTTTAAAAATGAAGATCAAGATTTTTTAGTATTGCCAAATAATTGTAGACATGGTGATTTCCAGCTTGATTATTCTCTACATACAATGGTACATACCCAGGAAGAGAGTACCAGTTGCATGGTTAAATTACTTGAGTATTTTACATATAATTTATAGATGGCAATGCTTTAAGAACTGGCCCTACATATATAATTTTCACAAATGCATTATTGCAACATCATTGGAATATGTACTTTTCTTTTTTCTGCCTAACTGCCATAATCAGTCCATAGTGGCAAACATGCAACTCTTTTTGCAGAAATCAGACATCTCTGAGTACACAGAATTACAAACCTCCTACAGTTAAAAATAATTTAGAAAGTCAACAGAACTTTAAGATGGGAATGATCTTTAATTTTTAAAGCAGTAACAATAACCTTACTCATTTGTTTGCAGTTTTGCAGCACAAAAGTAGCAGCTTTGTTTAGTTCCTCATCCTGAGACTCGGTTAATACCTGAATCATAAGTGGAAGACCATTGTTCTGGAGCAGTTCACACTGGTTTTCTTCTAAAATTGGACATTGTAAAGGAAAACAGATTGGTTTTAGCCTCATACACAAACTTAGAGTAATTTAGAACCTAATACTTAGAACTTTCAGGGAAATTCTGAAAAAGAGATTTTCATTACAGATCCAAGCATGCTGTAATTAATGACCTACTACCAGGGCTGCAGCAGAAGTGCTCTAGATCACACAGGATGATTTGACTGCAGCTCAAAGTTCTTGTAAGAAAACTGAAGGAGGATTGAGACACATGACAGAGATCCAAACTCATTTAGTTGTTGCCTAAAATATTGAATTATGGTTTCTGTATTTCTTTTCCTCTGCTATATACTCCTAAAGTATATAGGCTACATTTACGTAAGCCTTGAGATGCAGAAATACCAAAAGTGTAAAGTTTATAATTAGCAAAACTCTCATAAAATTAGTAGTTTAATCCTGGTCTAGCTAATCTGTTCCTCCTTGTTAACCATGTAATTAGCTAATTTTTTTTAATGTGATCTCATTTGTACTATGTATTCATAAAACTGACAACTTTCAAAAAATAATTCTTTGTTGTCTAAACTTGATAAAGCAAAAGAATCAGCAAAAGATAAAATATGATTTTGTTAGTGTTGACATTTTAAGAGAAACTTTTATTCTGTTGGTTTAATTATATTTCTATTTGAAAGACACCTTCCATTGAGCTTTGTTTCAATTCGTCATGGAAACATGTCTTAAAATAATCAGATTGATGACTTGCTGAGCTAATTATTGAACTTGTTATTGACACTTAGAG
Source organism: Falco naumanni (assembly GCF_017639655.2). NCBI lineage: Eukaryota > Metazoa > Chordata > Aves > Falconiformes > Falconidae > Falco > Falco naumanni. The sequence goes on from NC_054068.1 coordinate 10,480,207, forward strand.
GATGATAATCAGATTTGTGAACATAATCCCTTTTCTCTGAATTTCTGAACATACATGAGCAAAAATGGTAAGTATAAATAATGATCAGTATGTCACAACTTCCTATTCTATTGGCTTGTAGTAACATAAAATACCAACTTAAGTGTTACATTTCTACCAGATACACTTGGGAAAGCCCGGAGGAGCCTGGCAAAAATATTTCAAGTTACCTACTGCTTATGTTATTTCAAAAACAATACTGTAATATAGCTTTTTTAAAAAACATCAATAGCTGTGTAAACAGTGGACAGAAGCCATATATATCAAGAGTCATCTTTTGTTATGTATGTATTGTTGTAGTTACCAGGTCTTGAAGATTTTTACCTTGTGACACCTAGGCCCAGCTCTGAGTTCTTGCATGATAGTCTACTTTTTCTAAGCTCTTAAAAATACTATCTGCTAACATGTTTTAAAAGGTAAAAATTGAAAATAGCAAACATATTTTTCTTAATATTAATAGTACATTACTTAATAGAACTTTCCCTCATGTTCCAGTCTTGATGACATCACACCATGGAAGTAGTGTGTGAGAATTTAATAGAAACTGAGAGAAAAAAAAAATAAAAACAATTCTTACCACAAACTTCAGTACAGTGTCCAATTGTTAGAATAACACTTATTTTATCTCCTGTATCCAGAGTGTCATCCGACAGCAGCTTCAGTAGCTCTGACACAGCATGATACTTTGTCAAGACAACACCCATGGCAGCTATTATGTTAAAAATAATTTGAAGGAAAATAAACTAGATGGTAAGCGTACAGACATCACCTAAGTATAAAATGCTCTTTTCCAAGGGATCTCTACAAACCTCTAAAAGCCTTGGGACTGCACAGTCCTTCTCTTCTCTCTCTTGCATTTTAACACTTCAAATTACCACATCCCTCCTGGTGCAGTAATTCTGCCCATGCTGTTCCCCATATCCAACACTGCCCTTTCTGCCAGATTGTGTTACACAAAGATGTGGTAGAAGCCCTGATAAACAAGGGCTTTGCAATGTGCCTTAGCTGAGTTTCTCCCCATCTTTATCAGCTCCAGAATACAGCAAGAGTGGAATAAAGTTTGACACATAAACTATCTGACACAAAAAGAGCTAGGAACGTTTCTGACTGGGGACACCACTGCTACTACATACATGCTGAAACCTAATCCTGTCACATACCAACATCTTTGAAACTAGGCTCAAAACTAGTGCAGGTATATGCTTTCAAACTTTGTTGAACTTCTGTTAGCAAGTACTTGTGGCAGAAGTGTCAAATAAAATAATCATAGCCAACAGCCCAGTTTCACACTCCCAGGTTTCTCAAAATCTTCTGATGAATACACAAAGACCTCATTCGGATAGCACTGTCCAGGCAGCAAATCAGAGTAAAGGTGTGTTATGCAGACATACCATGTTTGTTCAGCTCCACACCTGAGTTACTAAAGCCTCTTAAAGCTTACAAACCTTATTAGTTTAGGCATAAGCCTACAGAAACACAGCTCTAACTCCAGGATATGACGACTGACACATCCTGTTCTAAGCTTTACTTACACAAAACTAGCTCTAGCATCTTATTTTTAATTCTCAGTACAGTTTAACTTCCACTATGTTTATTTTAGCAACAAGGGGAAAGTAACCCACCTCAGATGAACTGAACCATTGCCCATATACATGTTTGAATTTTTAAGACTGCAATATCAGCTGGGATATACATAACTTCATTGCCTTTTAGCATCCATTCATATCACTTTTCCACCAGACCCAGACCTTAAAAATTGTAGTTTAAAATTACCATATATAAAAAAAGGTAGTAGTCTTTTCACTCACAGTCATTAGCAATGCAGGCATCCAGAGTCTTTGTTACTACTACTGCAAGTTTTGTGCTTGAGTGACTCATACGGGAATCATGCATAAGCTTGATGAGAACTTTAGCTAATGTATCCAGTCCTCCAACAGAAACAAAATATTTCTGCACATATGCTTAGTGACAAAAAGAAAAAACATGTCTTAAATAATACAAATGGCAAATTGTTTTAGCATTTTATCAATTAGGCTCATCACAATTTTTCTGTGCATGTATTAATCATTGTATTACCACACATACAACAGAACTTGGATATATGTTAATCCTAAGACATGTAGTTACAGGAAACACGTGGCCCTAATACTTCCATACAAATGGAAAACATTATGCCCGAGTTCTACCCAAGTCATTGTTTTCAGAGATATAATAATGACTTTTATTCGTAAAAAGCTTTTAATCAAAATAGCTTCCAAGTAGTTTTCACTGACCTTACTTAAATACAGCAGCTTGTGGCTAATTATGGACTTAAGCACAACACAGTGTAAGTAAAGATGGTGGAATACAGTTTTCAGGGTGAAAGTTGGGAAAACAGCAAATGAATTTGTAGAGATTGACAGAAGGAAATCAAACATTTAACTATCAAATTAAACTTGCTTTTACAAAAGAAAAACTATTTAAAGCTTGAGTTGCACTTACAGTTATTTGCAACTGTGAGACCAACGAATGAACAAATAGGACGAACTATCTCTGGCTCCGTGCAACTTTCGAGCCACTCTTTGGCATACGGAAAAACTGAACAGCAAATGTTTTGATTATCTTCTGGAAAAGTAAAAACAAATAACCCCAAATCAAAATGTAAAATGAAATTTCAGTTGAACAGTAAAAATAAAAACAAACTGTTGTCACTTTGGAGAAATATTTCAAACATTTCTCACAATTTTAACACCACCACTTACCATTCTGAGGATTGTTAACACAGGCACAGAGAGTACTGCAGACTGAAGACCACAGCTGATAGCACTGATTAGTATTTTCATCTGACAAATTAATCTCAGAGGTGGAAAGAGTTGTTCTGTTAAGAACAATGCAAACAAGTCCCAAATAGTCAAAGGAAGTCCTAAATAGTGTATCATTTTTCTGTTTGAATTACAACTGTTTGCTTACCTGAATAACTGCAGCAGAAGACCAATGCAGCCTGTATCTCTGACATAGGTTTGCCCACTTTCTGAAAAAGAACACAACTCCAAAAACACATGCAACTTGAGACGAAAATCTTAATATCAAGTTTCATTTACATACATATATATTCTATTTCCATTTCCTAATCATATATCCAAAAAAAACCAGTCACACCAACACATTGACAAAAATGTTCCATTTCTTTCTATTTTTTTTTTACTATACATTGGCAGAAACTACTGGTTTGCATTATATTTTTTTAAACTGTAATTTCATTTTTAGAACTAAAACACTTTCTGCTATTTAAGGAAATCCCAGTGAGTGATAATCTACTTAGACAATTCAGGTTCAGTTACATGCAACCATTCATCTTATAGAAATTAACTTTACCAAAAAATTATTTATTGAATGTCCCAAATTTCTGTATTGCAGATTGGCAAAGAGAAGAAAGTAGTGTTATAACACAGAAAAAATAAAAACAAAACCAACTTACTATTATTTGAAACCAGTACTAAGATGACATAAACAGACATTCTTTTCAGGTTCACACCAGAATCCTTATTAACTAAAAATAAAATGAGGTCTTCAAACAATGCAGAAGTACACAAAGTTTGTTGACAATAAACTGAAACCAGAAAAAAAAATCATTAGGTCCTTAAGCAAGCCATTCATAATCCTAAATAATTTTTGTAATATAGTGACCAGAGTGTAGGTTTAATCCAGCAATTGGTGAGTGGAGACAAAACAGGACTACAAGGTGACTAAGGGCTTCCCCCTGTAGTCAGTTCTGAACCAACCAGGAGGTAGGCAAACTTTGGAACAATCTAGGGGTTATTTAACACTTGCTGCTGAGGAAGAGTAGTAGTACAGCTATCTGGTAACATAAAGACATGCTGTCTACACAAATCAGCAAGGTACTTCTCCAGATCTGGGGATGGACAGCGACACAGTGGCACCTTTACTGCCCCTTCCTTGAACTGATAACCTTGTAATCTCATTTTTTGAGACCAAAAATATAATGGAGACAAAGCACAAGCAGAAGTAGCAACATGGGATCATAACTTATTCAGAAATACAAATAATATTACTTATTATTACCATTACTCTCTATTATAATTCCTAATGTAAATAAAGCTGCTTCCTTTACTATGCAATGAACACTTGACTTTGCAAGATCACTTATAAACATCAAACCACCAATTTCTTGAAAATACTCGCTTGCTTCACCTGTAACAGAAAAAATGAACAAAAGTTAAACCTTTCCTTTCAGTCCTCTGTAAAATGAAAACATTCCAAGATTTTGTGACTTCTCAAACCTTGTAACATGTAGAAAAAAAATATTTTTTTTACAGTGACAACCAGCTTCTTAACATACATTGTGAACGTAAATGATTGCATTGTTTCTATAGAAGAATGCTTCTTACTGTTTTGTTGACAAATTGAGTAAATAGTGATCAAAGCCTCTTTCTGAGATACAGGGCAGTCCATCTGATATTTAAGGCATTCAAGCAGTAAGTTCAGATCTGTTCTCACGTCTAAGAGCAAACACAAAAAACTTCATGAAAATTATTCTTTTCTTTATGTAAATCTATTTAGTACTACAATAAACTTGCACCAAAATGTAGTATGTATACATATTTTAAAGAAAAAACTGCAAAAAATGGAGCCACACCACTTATATCCATCTATAAATAACACACAATGTAAAAATCTTCCATTCCATAGTTAGTTGTTTGAGCATGATTTCCTTTGCTAAAGTAACAGCCTCTTTAATATTTCTGGCTTTAAATTACTAGCAACTGTTAGTGTGATGTAAATTACTAAATTATACACAATTGCAAGGTGCATTAAGTGTATTTAAGTGAATAATACAGAACCATGAAAATATTCAGAGTGAAAATACAAGTGCAAATCTGCAGAGTGAAGAGGGGAAGAATCCAACAAAGCAAGGCTTGCTATATGGTATTTAGTTACAGAAGACTTAAACACTTACCACAGCAGCTAGAATCTTGAATCAGGTTGTTATGTTATTAAGTTAACACAAAGCTTTTTCTAGGTACCCATATAAAACCTAGGTAGGTAAACCACTTTGAAAAACCTGTTTCTTAGTCTTTTGGATATAGTAAAAAGACTTACTTGAAAATTATTTTCAACAGTAACAGCAGATATTGTATATTTAAAACACCTGTAATGTTTGGGGTTTCTTAAAGAAGTTAAAATACAATAAAAATGCGGGTAAACATTAGGAAAAAAAAAAAAAGTGACTTAGTGGTGGTATTATTTATTCCTTGCAAGTTTGTAATTACATTTGCCCTTTAGCTGTTCAATACAGAATCAAAAAATTTGGCAACAAGGAAAAAGAACATGCCCCCAACAGCTCACCACCCCATGACAGACCTATCACAGTCTACTAACACTTTGTAAAATTGATGCAACTAATAAATGACAAATCATATGCTTATCTTACCACACTGTTTTTTCTGCAGCTTTTGAGTTTCCATTTCGGGTTGTATCTCTGTTCTTGTTCTACAACAGTAAGGAAGAAATGTCTTTTCTATTCAGATTAGCAGTGTATATCATATACTGTATGAATTAAATAATTATTCTTAAAATGCATGCTTCCCAATTTTATGGGTTTACTCTATCATCTGACACACACAGTTTAATATGCTCTTGCACAGCAATGATTTCCTGTAGAAATACAGTATTTTAGAGTAACACTGCATTTTTAACTATTGCGTTATTATCTTTTGACAGTTAACCTTATACAGAAGTCAGGGGATTCCATGTTACCATTGCATGGCAGCAAAAGCGTCCCTGTCATTAAAAACATAGCTAGCTCTGTGTCATTTATCACAATAAATCTGATCCAATTTTCATTACAATAGGTTGCCAACTTTGTCATCAGCCAACAACTATCAGTAAGACTACAAAGTAACATTATGTAGAGGATCAGGTATGTCTGACATCCACGATAACATGATCAGCCTCCTGCTGCTACTCAGTGAGCTACTAAACCATGCGTTGTCTGTATTGCTCAACACCAAAGACAATGAGCGTGAACTGAGACATTGTTAAACTAAGATTTTAGTTCACCAAAGAAATGATTACATTACCTGAACCATGTAAACCAGAAAAACCCACAGCATTGATTCTACGCAAACATGTGCCAGCATCTGAGTGTTAGTTGAGTAGCAGAGTCAAATTCAGATTTGGAAACAGAAAGATGGTCCCTTAACAATGCCCTAAGTCCCAAACACAAAAGGTTGATGCAAGCGTCACAGTAACCTATTTTGATCTCTCAAAAATTACTTAGCTCCAGGTAGAAACTCTAAATCAGTGATAAATCCAGCTTAATAATGGATTAGTTATCCTTCTCAAAGTAGAACAAAGGCTCTAAGAGATATCAGTGTAATCTTAATGAAGACATCCAGCCCTGCTTTCCATTCCTGTCCCCATTCCTTGGATGCTTCCATTAGTTCAAATGCTCCATATACGTCTTTACAGTAGCATTGGTGAAGCATGTGTTTTAACAGGGAAAGTTTAAAAGTAGTTCATCTTCCTTTACCCTTTCAGAAGTGATGGCATACGTGCATTTTGCTTTCTTGCAAATCTAAGCCTGCCTCAATAGTGGAAAGCTTGCAAGTCTTTCTCGCCGTTCTTTGCCCCTACTGTTACCACCTTGCTAGCCTAAGGGAAAACAAAAGCTACCTACATATTCCTTAACAGAGACTGCAAAAATGAGCTCACTTCAAAGCCAATTTCATTTCATTAAACTTCAGTTAAATACACATGTATACAATTAAAGAGCCTTTAATAGAAGCACAAGGTTTTTTAGACACTATAGAAAGTTATGTCCTGACATTAGCTGCATCTTTTTCTTTTGCAACACATAGAAGGCACACAAAATTGTATTTATAAGCCAAATGTAAATAGCTCAACTCTGTTGTTGCATCACAGGGCAAAGATGAAAAGATCAGTAACAGGATTTGCTGCAACAGACTTCCGGCAAGTGTTGCATGTAAAAGATGACCTCTTCCTCACCAGTTATGGGAAATAACTCAGTAACATCCCTTCAAACCTCAAAGAAACACTCATAGAAAGAGTTTACATATATTAATCTCATTCAGCAGCATTAGAGCACATGGCTTGAACATGCAGAAGGGTGGGCATGGGAGGGCAGGGAGCCCACCCAGAGGCTGTGGGCACATCCCCCATCAGCCAGGCCTCGCTGATGGCCCACACCAGGACAGAAACTGCCAGTGCCAGGGGTGGCTTTTCCTTTTCAACACCCAGTGGCCAAATCCTATACAGTGGGAGAAGTCTGGATAGTTGGTGTCCTACTGAAAACAAAATTCACATCATCAGCTGAGGATGCATCTGCTAGAGACAGTGTTCAGTGTGACAGTGCTCTGAAGTCTTCCAGTGCTATTTTAGCATTCATCTCCTCCCTCTCCAACAAGCCATGTATGATTTATAGTCCATTAACAGAGTTTGGCTTTGAAGTGTAAGTCATAGCCAGTACTCCAGATTATCCCAAATATAAAAGGGAAAGCACACAGAAAGGATTTTAAAAAGAAAAAAAAAAAAAAGGGGGGGGGTGGGGGTGGTGGAAGAGGCCAACAGTCTAAGGATGAAACAGCAAAATCATTCTGCCGGCTCTGGGGAAGGGCGGGAAGCAGGGCAGATGAGGTACCTGCGGTCCGGCTCTGGTCTGCCACAGCGGCGGCACCGGGCCCGCCCCGCCTGAGGGGAGCCGCCACCCCGCGCCCGCCGCGCGCCCTTCCCGCCAGCTGCGCGCGCCCCGTCCCCCCCCCCCCCCCGGCCCCCTCACCGCCCTGCCCGCCCGGGAGCTGGCCCCTCTGCAGGCCAGCCGGCCATCGTCCCAGGTGTGGAAAAAAAAGCACCCCTTTTACCAGATGAACAGAGCCGAACCCGAAGCCTTCGGGCAGCAATCCCTCTCCGTAACACCTCTGAATCCACTAAAAGCCCCTGCAACTCTCCCGAGTCCTCCTCACGTTACCTCCTCAGACCGCCGCCTCGCAGGCGCCATTTTCCCCCTGTGTGCGTCCCCCCCCGCCAGCTGAAGGGCAGCTTTGAGGAAACACACTCAGCCCTGCTGCAAACCAAGAAAACTCATGTGTAAATGTAACTTACCCTGCCCGCGAGCAGCTGCGGCTGCTTTTTAATTTTCAAGGTGAATCAGAAAATTCTAGATTTAAAATAATCAGGATTTGGTATTATTTTATTTGTCCTCAGGAAAAAAAGAAAAAAAAAAAGATAAAGTTGTTACAAAGAAAGGAACTTTAATTCGCAGGCAATACAGAACAGTCCCGTCAGTGGCAGAATACCACAGTATATACAGAACACAGCAGCAGCAGCACCTGGTGGCAACAAATGCAACATCATTAACCTAAAGCTGGAAAGTTGCTGATGTCTGTGACATCCCACTGTAAATGTAGGTGTTATTAAAAATTACAAACTGCCCTGTAATGACTTTTATAACCTCCTGTGCAGCTGCTCCTGTAAAAAAAAATATAAACCAGAAGGTAGTTAGCACATCGTATTTAAAAAAACAGTACAAGACTTATTTATCTAGACACAAATTAATTTGGAAGCACCTGATACAACTCCTAGAAGTAGTGAAAGGCATTTTTTCCTCCTAAGTATACAACAGGCTCAGAAAGCTGCTACTCCAAAGGTCAGCTTTACATACACTGTGCTGTACATACTTCCTCTCTGTGTGTATGTGTACACACACAGAGTAAAAAATATGAGCAGACAGACCCATGCAAGTTGTGAATTCTCCACATGAAACAGAGAAGTTCAATTAAAAAAAATAATCATGTACAGTTAAATGAACTGAAGGGTCAGTTGACTGTGATCCCTTTGTGTTCTGCTGTAGCATGAAATATTCTGTTATTTCTTTAATAGTTATCTTCACATATTTTTCTAATGCACTGCACATACAATTTTTCACTTAATCAGGAAAAGAAACCTACATCCATGGAGTATTTAGTACATAATTATCTTCAGCACCATATGAAGCCAAATACCAAAAGTTAACCGATATATCAATTTTGAGCATCCATTAAAATGAACTCAGTTTTGGTAATACCTGCAGGTTGAATTAAGGTAAGCAATCTATATTTAATAGATACTTAACATACATATATTGTGTTAATTTAAAGGATTAACACAAAGCCTTCCAAGCATTTTATTTTTAAACACATTTTTAAGCTACTAGAATTGATCTGCTCAGATTTTTTAAGTTTATCTGGTTTCTTTTACTGACTTTAAACCCCTGCTGTGTCTCTTTCTGTATGTCACATCTGGAGTATGAAGTGGGAGGATTTTGTTCTAATTCTTTGACTACAGTCTGTGATTGTATAGTCAGAGCAGAGACTGTAAAGTAATTAACAGCGGAGCTTCCGACTCAAGTATGTACTACAGCAGGTTGGTTGGTTTGTGTGGACCTCAGAAATACAGTGGCATTCTTACCTCCCATGAAGGCAGCAATAGCATGTGGCTCAGCAGCTCCATAGCGACAACTGGACAGCAAAGTAACAATTAGTACTTTCAGGTCAATTTTACCCACAAAGTCGACCCTTAAGATACAATACTTACAACTCATGAACATAGTCATCTTTCACCACTACAGACAACCCATGTTCTTGTAAGAAACCAGTAAGGCATGATTTTAGTTTTCCAATATCATCTTCTACCTGATAGTTGTAGACACCTGGAAAATAAGTTACCTGTTTCATCACAGAACTGTAACTCATATTCAAAGTTAATGGGTTTAAATAGCAGCATATTTTATTTTTCTGAAAAGTTTCTATGTTGATTACTATACTGGAGTATTAATACTACAGTAATAACAATAATTGAGTATTCTGTTGATGGTACTCACTGTAACGACAAATTACTGCATAGCTGAACAGATTTATAACCCATGGAACCCATTTCAGTGGTATAAATTCAGACAAATTTCCTAAGTTCCCACACAGGAAAAAATCTTGATTTAATTTTCACATTCTTATAGTCACATTAATATGGAAACAAAACTACAACTAATGCCATATTTGTAGCTTATAGCTAATATTATAGTAAGTATTGGATCTTCATATATCTTTTGATGACATGAAGTAACTCTGGTATTAACATACCTGGATATCTACCATGCTGCTTGTAAAATCTATCTACAGCCCGTAGCATCAAGTACAGCACTACTTCACTGTCTGGGTTATCCATACGAGAAACTGCAAACAGCAAGAGAACTGGTTAGCTAGTACAGATGAAACGGGAAAAGAAAGGTTTTGTATTACTTGAAATCAAGTATTTTCCATGTGATTGAACTGTAAAATCTGCAGTAAAAAGAAGTCTGAATGGAAACAACCTGCAGCTGAGGATCTCAGTGAGCCAACTGCCAGATACACAATTTTGACTCCAGAGTATATGACAAAACCATACTATATGTATTTGATATAAACTTCAGTAAAGATATTCACTTTTCAACTGTGACAGCTGTTACAACATCAAATGGGATACCCCTTACTTGTAATTTTGGGATTTGAAACATATGCTTCATGTATTTAACTAACAACTGCAATTATAAAACAGGTCTTAAATCCCTTAACATACAGCTCAGTAGTCTAACTACTTAAATCACATTGCATATTACCAATTAGTTCAAGGCGCTTTCACTTAAGTTATAAATATTACAAAATGTACGCGTAAACAAAATGCATACACTTTGTATATGCAAGTCCTCTGAAAGTTTTGGACAAAATGTATAAGCTTAATTTAAAAAAGTTATGATAAAAAGTATTTCCAACTTTTAAAGTTTTTAATACATGCAGGTTCAAAAAATAAAATGCAGTATTAAGTAACTAGTTTGCTAGTTCGCATACTGAAAAGATAAGCTGACAGGGACCAATACAGTTTTCTCATATCTTTAGTCAGGTGGAAGCACCTTTCCAGCTCTGTCAGAAACAACTGAGGTACAGAAAAAGAGAAATTTGAAGAAAGCTGTGTTTTATCACATGCTATCAAGAATAAAATCTGCAATGATAAAAAACCCCAAAACATGCAGTCTCTAATGCCATTCTTGACCTTTCAAAATCAAACTGATTTCAACATTCTAGACTTCAAAAAACCCATACTTCTAGTTGACACCAAATTATAAAACTGCATAATGAGACAGCACGTGTAATAAACAATTCTTTGTGATAACAAAACCATTTCAAGCTGAAAATGCAATTAAAGTAGGTGCCAAAAAAGTACTTACTGATTTCATCCTTGTTAAAGGTGTTTAAACCATATTCTTCAGATAGAGATCTACATCGTACTACTCTGAGAAAAGCTGAGTTGCTGCCTAAGCAGAGGATGCAGAAAGGAGAACATTACCTACTTGAATGTGTCGCAAATTACTAAACACTTGTATCTCTGATGTGTTAAACATGAAAGACTGAAATTATAATTTCATTTAACACTTCTCTGTTTCTTTCAGTGGCCTGGAGTCATAAAATCAATCAAACTACATTTAGGTCTATGATCACAAGTATTTTAGTGAAATACTTCATGCCGCTTCACTTCTAGAATCTAAACATATCTGCCATGTTAATGTAACAGCTCACATGTTTAGCTCTCCTATAGTAATTCATCAATCACTGCCATCAACTTCATGTTTGCCTCTTCCATGCTGCAAATGAACATGGGTTCTCTCCGTGACATCTACCACTGCCCCGCATATTCGCAATTAACATTCTAACAGTACAGCTATGAGCAGGAGAAGGTTCTTCTTCAGTATCATCGCTATGAAACAATCCAATGTGCAGCTGCTATGACCTCGCACTCGGGTATGAGCAACTGCGAGGTTCTCAAAACTCCCAGCATATGATATGTCAACAGGGAGGCAGCATGCTCTTGGCTACGCGCTTACGGAACAATTTTCCAGTTGCTCATGGATGGATGATCATGAGATGGATGCTCATCTAGGCTGCTGTGTGGACATGTACACATATCCAGAACAGACATAACCTAAAATGCCATCAACAATACTGCTCACTGCATCCCTGTTTTACCTTTTCAGACTACCAGAACTTTTCAGAGCCTGCAAAAGTGGAGGACAACTGCTACCTGTTGTTTGAACCTCAAAAAACATTGTATCTTTTAAAAGCCAACTCTCATGGCCTCACTACTGAGAGACGCTGAACATATGTTACTTACACTACAGATGAGGGATGCAACTGCTAAACACTCAAAAAATTCAAATACCAAGTTACTAACAACATTATAATTCTAAAGTTTTGTATTATTTGATCATTTGCATAAACACAGCAACAGAATCCAAGCATACTCACAAAGCAATTTTAATTCTCTCTCTGAAATAGACTCAGGTGCCTAAAAGAGAGAATATACTCATTCCAGTACATACAATGACCAGAGAATTTATATTTCCAGAGATACTAATATATTAATTGCTAAATAGCTTTTTTTGTTTTTACAAGAACAACTAGTTATCTTAAACTGCAAATTATACATCCCTGTATGTCTTATGTCTTAATTTTATACGGCCAAACCAGAAGTGATAAATAAAACAGACCACAGATATTAAATTTCATTAGAACTTAGTTAAGCCTTTTGAAAACAATGAGGTAATTAAGCCTTCTCTTTTCATATCTGTCTCCTGTGATTTATTTCTGTACAGAATGTCAGGGAAAAAAATATTTGTAACCTGTCAGAATGGCCGAACACTTGTAATTACCTTGCCTAGGGATTGTAACAATTTAGCAGCATGGTTACCAACAGCAGCAATATCCTTCTTTGCTTTTTCACGGTATCTGTTAATAATAAAATAAGTCTTAATAATTAGAGTATAAAGCCATTGACCTCACAGTGAAGATAGTTCTTTTTATTTTGTATTATGAAGATAAAATACAAGGCACATGAACGGATGTGAGCTACCTCTTATTACCTCCCTGTATGATGTTTTGGCATGTCCGAGCTGTTCATTAAACATGTGGCTTAAAAACTACATGCTGAACAGTTTTCTAGAAGCCATTTAAAATTACAATTAATGTTACTACAGTCAGAGGAAGAATATTAAGTAGTTTCAGTAAAACAGCTGTATGTCCTTCATTGGGTTTCTTTTATTAATTTCTGTATTTTTCTATTTTTAGCCATAGCATATTAGTTCTGTTAATAACTATGACAATGCAAACACCTCAACAACAGAGTATTTAATAAAATTCTATTTAAGAGCTCACTTTAAGGACTGCAACTGTTTTATCTGCAAAGTAAAACCCTGTAATGCTTATTGGAATTGAGAACTTAAGTATGTAATGATTTGTAAATTCAGGACTAATGCTTACAGAATTCAGATTTGCAGGCTAGAGTATCTGCAAATCCAAGCTATTATGGTTTCATGTAGCAAAACAATGACACAAATTCTTGGCTTTACTGTCGTTATACAAAGCAACTTCCATGAAGCAATAGCAATCAATTATTTTAGACATGTAACAGGTTTAGATTCTTTATATCCATCTTTTTAATGCTATTTGTCACAGTTCTGAGGAATGCATCTCTAAAATTACAGATTCTATTTTAATTAGTAAATACTATTAAGGCACAAAATCCTTTTTCTAGTAGAGGCTGTGTCTCAATCTATGAAGAAACGATCAAAATATGTTAGAAATAATACTTTCTTACTTAAACAATTGAACAGGACAACTGCACAGACAAATTTAGAGTCTTCTGAAAGATAATGCTTCACGAAAGATTATAAAAAAAAGGAAGACGAAGCAATCAACTGTAAAGAAGCTGTGGTAACACTGTAAGACAGTCTTTTTGCCCCAGCAGTTTGCATCATGTCCAGGATGCACAGGAATAGTAAGTTTATGTTGAGGATACACGCATTCAGAGATGGTCTCCCTAAAATCTTGATCTGCACTGATGCTGTTCAGAATTTGCAGTTCATGTTCCCTCACAAAGACTCTGCCCTTCCTTACCTACCAAGCACTCAATTCTAATGAATGCCCTTTGAAGGAACTAACTAGTAAACTACAATTCCTGTACCCAGGTTGACATATATATCGAGGAGAAAAACCACAAGGTTGTCTTTAAGCAACAATCTGCTTTGGACAGCAGCAGCTGGGCTATGGGATGTACCTACAGGAAAGCCTTTACTGGACCTGGAACTAAGAAAAGTAGTCACTTACTAGCCAGCCTTAGGAAACTGGGATGCACTTAAGGCTTAGGCCCTGGTTCCAAGCGGCAAATAACACCTATACGGACAGCAGATAGTGCCAGGCTGCTGTGCTTCCCACACCTCGTCTCACTCCAGCCCCACATATGCACTTTTTTTTTTAAATACAGGACTCCATGCACTTTGTGAGGTGTGAAGTCATCACTACTTACTATCATTAGTAACTATTAAAGGAAAAAAATTTTATACTTACACATTTTGCAATTTGATAAATCTACTGGAGTCTGCTATCATATCAGGAATAGTGCCCCGGACAGGCAGGCTTCCTTGCCCCTCGTTTGCCACAAATTCCTTTACAGCTCGAGCCAAAATCCAGAAAGAGGGTGACTGCAAATGCACAAGACACAGTTATGTACACAAATGTTACTCATGATGCTTTTTCTATATTTAAGTCTTACTCTTATTTATTCATTACCTGCTCTGTGAGTTTTATGCAGCAATCATCATTAAAAATCTTTTCAATACATCTCGGAATCTAGGAAAAAAAAAAATGGATTGGGTTGTTTATTTACTTGACTTCCAATTTCTTGAATTATCTCAACACTCATTACGTAGGTGAGCCAACTGCAAGTGACATCAAATTCATGCCAAAATATTCTCTGAATCTTACATAGTGCTTCTCAGACACATTTCAAACAGTAGCACTGCCTGAGAACAAGGCACATGCTTCTGATCAAGACGAATGTTACAAACAAAAATCTCACCTTATTTCCATCTTCTACATGGAAGATTTAAAAAAGACCAAACCTGGTAGCAGCATCAGCAAAAGGTACTACCAGTCCCAGCTACCCATCCTACCTGCTAGAGGCAGAGGAGCATAAAAGGCTGGGGAAGCGAAAAGGGGCTGCAAAAGTAAAGTGTTTTGACTCCTTAACTGCTGCAGTTCACCCTGGCACAGAAACTGAAACCACTCCTTAATATCCGGGGCCACAGCTTGTAGTGGCTGAGAGGACAGCACTAAGTTTTACCTGCTGCTTCCTTGGGAGATTTAACATGACAGTCCAAGCAAGGATCAGCACAAGTTCAAATGAAAATGAAAAGTTATCTAGAAAGAATCACAGAATGTGCTTTTACCCCATGCAGCTTTTACAGTTTACCATGGATGAGAGATGAAGGAAATCAGAGTTCAATTCTAAATCATGAGTTACTACTTCAGTATTATTTAAAACAATGAAAATGTCAATTTTTATGTTTTTAAGCTTGATCAGTTTACAAAAGGAACTTAACATGTTTCTTCAAGAGGTAAGTAGTGAATTTGCTGAGTCAGAGCTCCCTTGCAGCCCTTGATTTCTATACAGAATAAATACTGTATTTATTGAAGCAACCAGCTTCAATATGGCACAATTTCCACAAATGCTTTCCAGGTCGCTCAGCAATGTATTTCAGTCTAACATCATCCACACCAGTGACTGCCAATTCTTTGTAACTGTACCAAGCACTTAACAGATTTTCTTTTACAGGCTAAACTGCAAAAGTCTAAGACAGAAATGAACTACTAATGAACTCTGGTTACTGACTCACTCTATACTTGAATTCAAGTCTTCAAGAAGAAAAAGTAACTTCCTTGCATGAGTAAGGAAATAAAAAGAATTGGCAGGTCAATTTTGATTTCTAGAATTTCTAGTCCCGTATTACTTCACATTATTTCATTTAAAAATTGTACTAATCCTGCTTTACCTAAAAATAAATGTTGCAAATGGAATTCCTGTCCTAGAAGTGCATAATATGATCTGAAAAAAACACAAAGCAGTTGAAATTTCTTTAGTTTTATCATATAAATGTTTATTTTACCTCTGTTGTATTTAATGCTGTGTTCACATTCTTTATAGCTTCTTCAAAGTTTTCCTCATCTTCTGGGGTCCCATTTTCATTCTTTAAGATACCTTATTGAAAAGAAATTCAACATGCAATTCCCTGAATTACATCTTATTTATGTCTTACCAAGAGAACAGACTGGCTCTGCGTGTTTTTGTGGCATTAAAGCTAATGAGCAAAGAACTGAATTATCAGTAAGATGTATACGTAGTTAGTTTTAGCAGTAGATTCTGCATATAATTCATTTTCCTGTGATGTTTAATAGCAGTTACTTGTCTCAAAAATACCAGTTTATTTGTGTGTGAGAGATAATAAAAGTTAACAATAACTAAACTAACGTAGATGGAAATAAAAAGGCAGTTCAATCCTCTTCCCATTCCCAATAATGTGTTGGGGTTTTTTTCCTCAAATTTTGCAAATACTTGTGAACCCACACAGCATGCCAGACCAAGGAATGGACTCTACTAAAAACCTGATTTAACCAAAGGTAATTACTAGAGATCAGAACATTTCCATGGCCCAGCCTGGGGATAAGGATGACAAAACCACCCAGCAATTTGCACATATGCCAACGTGAAGTGAGGAAATATCAAAAATGTAGTTAATGTTTTTATTCAACAATCAAATATTTAAGACAGAGGCATTTGTAAGATCTAGAAACAGGTCAATTTCGGCACCTGCAAAATTAGATTAAAACACTTGCACCAATGAAATCTGTTCACACACTGGTTATAGTGTATTCAGTAGCTACATAATCTCTCTCGACTGGTCATTCAGAGATGCAAGGATAACCTGCAGTTTGGTGAGTCAACTGCCCAACCAACTTGCAATTAATAATAATTCCAGTGTCAAAAGCCACCTGGTTTCCTCTATCACATTTTCCATGTTAAATACCAACATCTTCTACAGGATTTTCTCTTAAGGCCTTTCCTCCCACCCACATCAAAACACATTCTTGATCTTCAACAGCAAACAGTATGAAACAATGCCAAACTGCATTTATAAGCAAGTTTGCGATCTTAAGATCCACCTGTATAAAACAACCATTTAGCAGAAGAATCATACTGCATAGGCCAGCAGATTTTTCATAAATTAACCCCAAGAGAACTTCTGATTATTTTTCAGATACTGCCTTATATATTTCTGCCAGTATGAGTAGGTGACCCCTAGGCCATATATTACCTTGCCGTATCAGCTGTCTGAAGGCTTCTTTTTCTTTGTAAGTCTTAGGCAACTGCTCACTTTTCTGAATTTAAAAACACAAAAAGATTTTTTCTTTAAAATACCTACTACTAACCTCAGACTGCTGAACTCTAGGAGTCTGCCATTGTTCACATACATTCACTTGTATTTCAATTAGTTGGGTTTTTTTTTAATGATTCTACCTTGTTATCTTTGTTACACAGTGCCAAAACAACCACCTAGTTTAGAAAAGACATCAATAACAACAACAACAACAACAATAATAGTAACAATAGACAGGTGACTTAGCCCGTTTTGCAACATACCTCGTTGAACCATTTTGTTAGATACTTGGCTACAATCACAATCCATGGAGTGTGACTATGGTCCTGTAATTGAACAGCAGAGAAATCTTTGTCAAGTTGAGAAAAGATAAAAACAGGAAACAAATTAAAAACCTATTTTAAATGTCTCCTAACATCCCTTCCACTATTCTGGAAACACAGAACATGTTCCAGATTTTGATTCAGAAATAACATTCTCTAACTACAACACAAATCATTAAATTATTATTCTTTTACTTTAAAAAAAGGGTGTCTCAGCCGAGTTCTCCAATATTTTTCTGGAGTGGAACTTATGCTGTGCAGAAATACCCACACTGCAAAGTTCTGCATAAGTAGGTAATCATAAAAATAAAAATTAAAGAGGGAGTGAGGGGGAATCAGTCTAACGAAAGATCAAGTCATTCAAAAATATTCCCTACCTCCCAAGGCCCTGACTTGCTTAAGATTTAAATACACACTGTAACACTGGGGCAGAGATCAAAAATAGCACCTCACAACTGATTCTACAGTTGTCTCTGGTTCAGGTGAGACCTGACATCACAAAACCCCAAGTAATCTCTCAAGAGTCACTTCCATAGCATCCCTGCTCTATGCCTGCATCTGTCTTAGAGAATGTAGTGCAAACCACATACCAACCTTCTTGTCCATATGATCCAAGTCATAAGACTGAATGTGTTCCCTTAATTCTGGAAATGGTTTGTCCAGTCTCAGATCTTCTAACGTATTGTCAGGATGAGATTCAATAACTGTGAAAAAAGTTATACAATGCATTTCACTGTGTTATGTTCAGCCTTCAAATCAGAGCTATACATCACATACAGTGTATCACCTTCTCACTTACTGCTCAATTCTCAAAATAAGTGTTTTGCTTAACTTTAATAGCAGGATAATCTCAAATTTCACTATTTGTGGCAATTCAATAATTACTATGCATTCCTCAAAGAATGCTGCTGGTGATGAACTGCAAACAATGTAAGACTTAAATATCAAATACATCACAAGATGAAAAAAAAAAATTCAGACTAACATTACATATGGAAGCTTTAAACCTTTTAGAAAAGTGTTTATTTCAGAAAACCCTCTAACCTGTATGTTCTTTAATAATGACTCTCATATAACCAACCAGTCCATAAGTCCTGCAGATGAGCAGAGGAACATTAAAATTCCAGAGAAGTTCAGCCAAACGCAGCAACGTACTGTAAGGAAAAACATATTTTAATTTTTTTCCAGATGTACAAGAGGACAACAGTTAATTATAACATTAACTCTTATATGAGTTATTTGTGAAAAAGAAGCTTTCTGAGAGAACTAGTATTACCATAATTCTAAGCATATACGAATAATTTTATATGTGAACATACACTAGGGCAGAAATGTTTTTATCCAGTTGCTTACTTATATTTCACTCCATCCTCCCAAATGCTCCAAATACCAAACAAAAAACTTCTTTGAGTTGTGAAAAAAATAATTAGATCTGTGTGTTGCACAAATGTAAATTCCAGTAGAGGCAGTTCTAATGAGAGATTTTTGAACAACACATAAGAAATACACTTTATTTGCAAGGGAATCAACACCTCAAAGATACAAGTTGGCTCTTATTTCTATGAGAGACAGTATCTCCAGCTCCGCTGTAAGGAAGGGGAGGAACAGCCACTTCCTTAGAAAAGCAAGATTTAACAATCATCCGTCCAGCAACATCTTGCTTCTGTGGAGGCAGCATGTCTGGTGAAACAGAAGCATGTTCTTCTCCCCCAGGTTTCTCAGTACTCAGAGCTGTCATTCTTGATCTGCACCTCTTACTGGAAGGCAGCATACAAGAGGCCTCTCATGAGCAAGAGGTAAAAAAAAAAAAAAAAAAAAAATCAAAAAAAAACCCCAAACAACCCCCAGAACTTCTGGTCTTGACAAACTTTATATGGGAAATATAATTACATACACATGTAAATTGGAAAGAGTTATACAAACAATAAAATAAATTTCCAAAGATCTAAAGTTATCACATACCCTATTATCTGATAGGTTTTACATTAGAAAAATACTTGTTACAGTGATTTTGGACCAGAAACAATTTTCACTACAAAAAAAGTATGTGACAGACAAATGCACCTGAAACAGCACCTGGGAGTCACACATGGATCTGAAACAGATTTTAAACTATGTATTAACATATAGAAACATGCCATTTACCGTAATTTTCCTTCACAATGACAGAGTTCTGTTTTGCCAAGTTTTCCTGCAAGAATAGCCTGCAGTTGAAACCCGCTTTTACAACTGAACAAAATCAAACTTTAGATGATTCTTTACCTTTCTGGTAGTTGTGTTGCAACCACTAAGTTAAACCGACTGAAAAAGGAAGGGTCATTGTCCAGAAGTTCTTCTGCACTCTAAATAGTAAGGGAGGGGAAAAAAAACTGTCAGGAAACACTGAAAATTTCTGAATACACATTGTCTGTTCAAAATTGATCATAAAGTGTGAAGTGAAAGTTACACAATTATGAAGTTACAAAATAATGTTTAAAGCACATCAATTGACTTTTTGCAGATAACTTAAGATCTTCTTCCTCCAATGCTGTTTTATCATGAAGCTATTTCAACATTAAAAAGACAACACTTAGCTATTATTTCATACTTTTATCACGTTGCATAACAAGAAACGTACAACTAACACAGAAAAACAAACCTCTTCAACAAAGTTTCCAGAAACATCATTGTTCAATTCTTGCAAGAGCTCAGTGGCACTCTGGGCACGATTCTGTTTCAGAACAATCAAAACAACATTTAACCACTTGAAATGTAATTTATACAGTATAACAGTACCATATATGTTACATACTAAAAAACCAAACAAACACCTCCACTGCCACCTCCCCCCAAAAACCACAACACAATTTCATCATAAGCTAGGGTTTCTTATTCCAAGCCCTGCTTATCTGAAGAAAAAATAAACCACATAACAGCTGGCACTTGTTTGAGACCATTTTTAATAGTATTTTAAAAACAAAACTTATATAACAGTTATTTATTAATATCCAGCTTTACTGGAGAATTTCCAGGAGTCCCCTATGCCTTTTTGCAATTACCCCTCCGTTTACCTCTCTACTCTTATCTTTACTCCTTCAACCTCAATGCTCTTCCACCTCACCCTTCCAAAAATTTTCTTAACCCTGTTGCATTCATTTTTTTTGGTGCAATCTCGCCAAAATTGAGCTTATTTTCTCACGAGCAACTAAAAAGTAAGCATGGGGAATTCCATCAGAGTAAATCGACTTTAACTTAAACATGCATGTTTTAGCATTACTCATACTACTGTATTTCACTATTTATGGAATACTTCCATGCTTTCAATACATCTAAAGTGACATTTATTACCACCTTACCTGACCAATATGGCTTTTTTGTAGAAAGAAACTGAAAAGGAGACAAGGAAAAAAGCTACATGTCAATTTTGTTTTGAAAAAAAACAACATTAAAGCTACACTGTGTAGGGCAGACTATGTTGTTGACTCATGCACAACAGACCAAAGGGGACTGTGCTTTTCTTCTCACTGCTGCTATATTTTCCTCACCATTAGGTTCGTAAGGAAACTTTTCAATGCCCAAGCCACAAACCTTCAAAGTAAGACACACCAAGCTCCTCTAGAAGCCAGGATCATACAGCAGATTTTTTTTCACTAGACTAACTAAGGACTCATCAGTATTAATTTCTGCATGTAATGGAATATCCTTCCCCCTCATATAACCCCTGTAAGTAGACCAATTTTGTAGGTATTTACCTCAACCGTAAGAGAAAGTGATCTAGAATGAGTAGACTTTTTTTTTTTTAACAGGGTTTGTAAAGAATTTCTTATCCTTTCCCCTGCTGCGCAGTCTTTCAAAGCTATGAAAGCTAATAAATGCTTATCAGTCACACTTTCACAATGATAAACTAATGGAAAGTTAATTATCTTCATCACCAAAATAATGGAAAACACATGTAGCCATGCTGAAACACAAGAAAATCTTGCATTATCATAGATTTGTAAGGTACAAACACAGCAACTAAGAAAAACGTTAAATTTAGCAGCTAACGTGAAAGTGCACGCCGCATATGTCAATATCCAAAACCACAAAACACTTAGAGAAACACAGGCTTTTAAAAGTATTTTATAGGACTTCTTAACAAGTATAGAGATGGAACTACTTATAAAACCCTGTTACTTCTCAAAATGTAATGGAAATCAATAACAAACCTACTTATTTCCAACATCTTCTCCAGAAACCTGATGCCCATCGACAATTGTAAATGAACCAATACCTTGGAAAAAAAAATAATTAATATGAACAACTAGGCATTATGAAGTTAACAGATACATTACAACGAAAATACAGAGGAGGTATCTATTTACCTGGTAGCACTAAGTTTTTGAGTATTTCAGTTCCTGTTGCTGTTGCATTTATCACACAAACATGGGCAGATTCTAACGCTTCTTGTCCGTGGTCACCCCACAATCTATATGGGGATGGAAACCAAAATTATGAAATTATTTCATTTCACATCATAAAGTCAATACAAAGAAAGAAATGAAAACAATTACAAATGGAGGCTAGTGTGCTACTTTCCATTCATTGTTGACAGAAGCTGAATAGTACTAACCAGTATAAATTTTCCCTAATAAAATGTACTGTGGCAAACTTCGAAGTTTCTAACGTGCCCCCCGATTTTACTGACGCTTTGTTCTTTCCATCTTTACGCCATATGAATGCACGCACCTTGCTCTGTTGTCATGTACTTAACTTTTAAAAAAATCACCAGGAGTCAAAACACTCCTTAGGCACGTTTTGTCCTAAACCTGAACACTCTTTTTTTCATCTGTTCTTATGATTAATGCCTTTTCTGTATCGTTTATAATTTATAATACAAGACACTGAAACGCACAAGCAGATGGAAATGCCTCTTGACGAGTGTAGTCTGATATTTAAAGCATCTATAAAATAGCATTCAAGCTGACATCGGGACCCGTCGGTGCTCGGTCACAGACGGCCCTGATTTCACAGGGACAGGCACGTTACCCGCCGCAGCGGAGAGAGTTACCGCACAGAAGCCGCAAACCACGGCAACTGCTACCGACACCGTCAAGCGTACGCCAGCACGGGGGAGCGGCCCGGGCCCGCCCGCCCCCGGCCGCTCCGCGACCCCGGCCCCGACCCGGCGAGCCCCACACGCGGCCGGCCCGGCCCCAGCCCCAGCCCCAGCCCCAGCCCCGGCCCCAGCCCCGCCGCAGCGCACGGCCCGGGGCTCGGCGGCAACCGCGGCCGCCAAGGGCAGCGCCCGGCGGGCCCCCCCGCTCCGCAGGCCCGGCGCCTCAGCGGGCAGCCACTGCCGCGGCCCCGGGCCCGGCCTGCCGCGACAGGCGGCGACAGGCACCGCGGCAGCCCCTGCCCGCCCGGCCGGGACGGCGGAGCCCCGCACAGCCGGGCACGCCGCAGCCGCGCTACCTCAGCTGCCGGTCGTATCGCTGCTCCTTGAGGCTGGCCCTGCCCGCCTGCGCCATTGCCGCACGGCCGCGCTGCCGCCAGGCGCTGCGCAGGCGCGGCCAGGCCCAGGCGCCGGGGGCCGCCGGCCCGTGAGGGGCCAGGGCACCACCCCGCCCCTTCCCACCGGCCGCGCCGCCTCGGGGCCGGGCCGCGCCCGCGGGGTCGGGCGGGGTGCGGGAGCGGCCGGGTGCCGGCGGGCTGCGCCCCGCACGGCGCGTTGAAGCACGGCCGCCCCGCGGCACCGGGCCCCAGGGCCGAGCTGCCCCGGCCGCTACCGGGCGTTACCTCCGGGCCGCGGGGCTCGACCCCGGGCTCCTCCTGCGGGTCCCGGGCGCCGCCGAGGCGCGGGGGAAGCGGCGGGGGGTTTGGCCGGTCCCCTGGGACCCGGAGGGGCCCACGCAGCCCCCGCGGAGCTGAGGGTGGCGGCTGGGGAAGGCGCTGCGGGCAGGGCCGGGCCTGGTGGCCTTGGGCGGCACATGGGGCTGGGGAGCCGCCAGCACGGGGACGGGGGGTGCGCTCTCCTTCAGGGAGGTGTTCCTGAAAACGCGGTACCAGAATTTCTGTTCCAAATGGGCCTTTTCCCTGACCGCAGCCCGCTCGCTGGTACGCGGCTGTGAAGCATTTTACAGCGAGCCGGGGCAGCAGCCCTTGAGTGCCTGCTCCCGGAGAGAGCCCGTCAGATCTGCTCTGCGGGGCGGGGGTGCGGGTGGCACTGGTTGGTACTGGGACAGTAACATCTGAACTCTCTGGTGCCTATGTACTGAGACAATAAAACCTGAACTCTCCTCTGCCGATGTACTCCTGTTAGGAAAATCCTTCTGGACAGGATCAATGTAGATTGCGCTATGAATGCTTACAAAAAAAAAAAAAAGAGAGAAAACTCTCCTGTCTTTAAAAGTTTCAACCAACATCTCTGGCACTCGGCTGCGACAACAAAAGAGAGGTCCTGAAATGTGTGCATGGCTCCTGCTGATGTGTTAGCCCACAGAGGGGCACTCTGTTATCCTTTTAATCTGCTTCCCTTCAGTAAATTTTATTTGCTGTATATCTGCTGGAATGAAGTATACAACAGTGCAATTATAATTTAGTGGTTTATACCTTGCAGATGACCTTGTAATACAATACAGTGCTTCCTCTTTTGTTTTCCCATATACAGTATCTCCTCCCAAGTTCATTTTTCTCAGGCCTTGTGTTTGCTGTGTCACAGTAAATCCTTCCTTCTCTTGAAATTTCAGTGACTGTTGCAGTATTTGTAGGAATGTTCCGTTTACCAAAATCAAAAGTTCTGTTCTTGCTATCTGCTATAATTACACAGTTTCAAACCACAAATTATCAGAATTACTAGTTCAGACTTAGTTCCAAAATATTGTCCCTGTTTCTGGTATAAACCAGCCAACTGTGTATAGCTTTAAAAGTCAAAGACAGGTAATAATAAAAAATGGCATGTGAAGTCTGGGAAGCTCCTGGGGAGCTTGGTACCTCATTCTTTTTCTGCCCCGCTTTCCCAAGAATGCTCTTTATAAGTTGCTTCTTTCCCTTTGGCCCTCTTGGCCCATATTTGATTCAAGTTTTTTCTCTTGCAAAATTATCTGTTATTTTTATGCACATCCTTTTTGTCCTTTTCTTCTCAATCTCTGCTTTACTTGGGGACCCTTTTTTTTATTTTCTTTTCTCCTCCTTGTGCCAGAAAGAGTTTCCCAGTAAATAAATGTGGAGTTCTTGCCCTTAGAAATCTCACGAATCTCACTATGCGGCTGTGGGAGAAGGATTACCACTTTCAGCTCCTGAAGTCACACTGGATGCCTGGGAATCTCCATATACAGTCATCACATTTTTGTGTTTGCAAAGAAAAATCTGAGAATATAAAATCTGAAATTTCTATTGTTCATCAACGAGTGTAGGCAGTCACTTTTAAAATTAAATACTAAAAAATGAAAAATAAAATCTGGAACGATTCTGCTTTTTAATGCTTAGTGTTGGCAGTACACCCTCCTGTTTATATTTACCTTGTGAAGTATTTTTGTGCAGTTTCTGGATTCAGCATAAATTATTTTAAGGCACACATAAAGAACAGATCTCACCTTGGTGTAACTCCCTTTTGGAAATTGCCAGCGTTAGTAATGGCAATGTAAGAAGAGAGATGAGCTGCCTGGATAAACAGGATACTCTTTCAAGAACCTGAGGTATAGGCAAGCTCTGGAGTGATGAATGTTTTAACATTTAATCTGCTCCTACCTATTGTACTTCAGAGGCTCTAGAGTGAGAGGCCTGAACCCAAACTGTATTTCTGCCATATTTTTGTTTCTAGGCAATGACACATCGGGCACATACACACTAAAGAAGGCAAGAAGGCACATGACACCTCGTTCAAAAGCATGTTGCCATTGTTAAAGATGCTCAGCAAAGATAATTGCAAGTTGCTTAAGCAAATACACCAAATGCCAAGTAACTATTCTTTCATTTTATTTTACATCTCCTAAAATACAACTTTGCCCCTCTACGGTGACGCAGTAATATATCTCAAAAGCATTATTCTCAAGTGACATCACCTCCTTGCACGAGTACCTCCCAATGACTCTAGATCTGTGTTATAGAGGCAATTTGCCTTAGAGAGCCAAAAATTCAATTCCCTCAAACCTGCGAAGCTTAGTACGTTCAGCTTCTGTTTGGCATTCCAATTTTTACTTGGAGCTTTCTAACCATAATTGTTAGTTCCCATATAGCAATTTTAGTAAAGGGAGCTCAAATTAAACTATAAAGAAGATTACTCCATATACAGGAATGGGAAAACTGAAGTGTTTGTTGTTAGTTCAGTATCACAGCACGGTGACGGGCCAGGAGAACCCATGTATTTGTCCTAGGCTGCTGCTCTGTTCACTCATCATTGCTTTCAGAGGGGAATAAAACTCTGAGTATGAAAGCTGGGGAAGACAGAATTATTCTTTAAGGTAGCTTGAAACATTTCACTGTAGTGGATGCGGTTGTGCCTTCCTCTGATTCACTGCTAAGTAGACACTTTTGAGATTTAGTCAAAGCCTGTGAGAATTTGTGGAAATCATGAATACATCACTTTTAGCTCAGCCTCAGCATTGGAGAAATCCATCCTTTAAGCACCTACCACTCTGTTTTTCTCACTTCCATAAAAGTTCATGAGCGTGATGTAATTATCCTCCATTCAAGCTAGTAAAATTGCCAGCAGAATTAGATTATTACTGCAACTTTTGTAGTAATAAATGACAATTTGAGGACAAAATCAGTGAAAATCCATTCTTAGAGGCAGCCAGTATCAAGAAGCATCAGAGTTACAGAATAATGTGGTATTTGTACAAGCAGCGGTGGTATCCTAGCTTCAAGGAAAACTGAGTATTTTCCTCAAAAAAAAAGAAGGCTGCTTGGATGGGGGAGCACATTAAACTGTCACATACACACTGGCTATCCTTTATAGGTAACATCTTATTCAAGATATTTTTTCCCTTCCTCTCAGCTACTGTCATTCTCCCTTTTCCTGCCATGTCCTCAGCACGTTTTTTGTTGCCTGGGAGTTCTCCCTGTGCCCTGCCTTTTCAGTCCACCTGTGCAGACATCTATGTGTTTTTGAACGTGAGAAGATAAAAGCTGAAGTGGTGAACGGTGTCAAATGCCTGTAGGCGTCGGGCCACTTCAATGGCACTGTGCCCTGCCAGCAAGATCTGAGGCTCAGTTTTCAAGTTTCTCTTGAAAATAGTTGCTCAGTACTTTCTGTCTTGCAGACAGTTTCCCCCAGTCTATAGTCTGCTTTTTTAACATACGCAGCTCCTCTTCCATTTCTTCTTTTCACTGGGAAGTTGGTATTTTTTGGTACTTTTCCCCACGGTCTAGAACAGCTTTTCTGACTATTTGCATCTGACTGACTCTCTTCGCATCTGGCTTCCCTGCCTACAAACACAGCACAGAGGCATGCAAGAATAAGAACCAAAGCATCACCACCTCTTGCAGCTCCTTTGTCCTACTAAACAGCAAAGTACTGTAACCCGATGGCAGCGCTGCTGTCCTCCTGCCAGTGTTGGGGTCACCACGAGGACCTGTGTGTGCCGACTGTTTGCCCCAGACATACCCACAGTGCCAGTGCCTGTGCCCGTGTCACGCCTGTGCAGGCACCTGAGTAGTTCACAGTAGTTTAACAGAAATAAATTGAGAAGTTGACCTGAGTAAGTCATTGCAGAGCTGTTCTGTGGGCACCTTTACAGCAGTTTCATCCCTTATTGAGTGATTTAGCTTGTATCAGTGAATCCCAAAGGTTTTATAGCTGACTCCTGTGGAAAACTCCTGGAAAAGGAAATAAATTCTTACAAGGCAGTACCACAACAGAAAAGTTGCATAAAATGCTTTCATTGATTTTTTTCTTCCATTTTCTTGATTGCATAATAGCCGAATCCCTATTTCTGTGTGCTATTGACTTCACAAAGATCAATATGTTTATAAAATGTAGCCTTGACAGACAGCACTTCCTCAGATCTAACAAAATTACTACCAAGGAGCTATATTTCTTGCCCCAAAGATATCTTAAGGCATTTTACAGCTGCAGACAGGGTATCTCGTTGTAGCCCCTTCATGGGTTTAGCAGGGTGCAGGCAACTACTGGATCATAGCGGGAAACTGAAGCTTCACAGACCTGCTCCTTTCTCTAGAGTCTGCTGTGCTCTGTTCCCTAATATCACCACACTTTTATTCTTGCCTTTTTAAAAAGTTTCTTTAGAGTTAAAAAGAAAAAAATACCTGATTACTAATTTATCCTTAATTGATGTGACTTTTACCTTGTTTAAAAGTAGCACAGGTCATTTTTTTCTGAGGTGAGAATGTTCTCCATCTCATCAAAGCACTGATTCTGAAGTCTGAATTACAAATGAGGTCGAAATATTCATTTTTTGCAGCTGGAGGGAGCGTTTAAGAGAAGAGGCAGTGATGTTTCTCCCTGCAGCACACAGAAGCCAGAAGGGCAGTTCCCGCTGCAATCTGCACACATCACTGTGCCCTGGTGCTCAGAGCAGGTTACAGCTCTTGCTTCCTTGTGATGCAGAATGGCAAAGTAATACTACTTTTTCCTAAATTTGATCCACATGCCACCTGGACAGTCCTGGTTCCTGTCTAAGTCCTGGGACTTCAGTTTTCTCAGTTTTACATTTTCCTTCTCCTGTGCTGAATTAGCAATCAGTGAGCAGCAGCAGCAGCAGCAGCAAAGCTGGGAGCAGGAGGAGCGCGGGTGCGTTCCCTGTCCTGCGGGAATTGCTTTGGTTGCTCTGTATCTTTAAGGGGCTGACCCGATCCCACGGTGAGCCATTATAAATGCAGGTAAGCAGCAGTGCCCTGATCAAAGAGCTGAGAGCAAAGCAGGGTGCAGCTCCCCTATAATGACTGGCCACCACAGTTGGGGATATGGGCAGGATGACGGTAGGTTATAGCATTTCCGTGCTGCATCTCTCTGTCTTCCCCCACTCATTTTCTTTCTAGAACTGTTGTCTGAGCCCTGCAGAGCTGCCTGCGTTTTGATGTCTGCAAGCATCAAATATATATATATATAGCAGGTAATTAATTACTTTACTGATAATAAGTAGCACCCAGAAAGTGGCACCAAAAGATGCACAAACTTACGGCTGCTGCCTTTCGTTGTCGCAATCAGTGTTCCTGGACTGAGGGAAGCAGTACTGAGAGGGTTTTTTTCAGGCTGCAGATAATACAGATGGGTCCTCTTCCAAAAAGCTGTTACGAAAAGGATTAACTGTGTCTGTCTCTCCAGAAGCGATTCTTTAAAGCAAAGATTTAACAGAGCAGTAATACATCTTCTGATCCTGTGTAGCAGTTGAAATGTGATATCTAGGCTTCCATAGAAGTGAATAAAATAAGTTATATGCTGCATATTTCTAGAACATCAATAAATTGTACAGATCAGTATCAGAGACCTCTTACAGAACAACTTATGCTTTCTGATTTGACAGTTTTTAATTTAGTCATCCTCCTTGGCTTCCCACCTCCAAGAATGTGTGTCACAGAGCGAGAGGATATGTGAAGCTACTGAAAGATTCCTACAACAGTGTTTTATAGTACCTGTATCCTTTACAGGGAAGGCTGGATGAGTGACTTGTGTTGCCCAATAAGACTGTCTTTTGCATAACTTTCAGGAGCCTCTCTCCTTTGACAGCAGTTATTTTAGCTCCTGAGTGTCCAACAAGTATTTTGTGTAACCTTCAGGAGCCAGTCGCTCCATTAACAGCAACTTCAATGCTAAGTGAAGCTGGCTAGTGCTAGCAGATAGTTACGCATTTGGGCATATAGGTAGTAGTAACAAAGCCATGTATACTCTTACAGAGCTTGTAAGACAAATTATATTGCCTAAGCTTGTGTAACAGCATTTACATCCTAAATCTGCTTTATAGGCAGGCTGAGAAAAGATATTCTTTTATAAGCTTAGCTTTTCAGAAAATTCCAAAGGAAAGAGTATAATAGATGACTGTTTTGTTACATAAACTCAAGGAGGGTAAATACCTGTGCTTGATTAACAAAGTTTCCATTTGTCAAAGTATGTGAGAATGCTACAATTAGAAATGTGCTTGCGGGGAATCTTAAAGTAAAATTGTTACTGTTAATAATTCATCAACGTAAGCAGTACAAGAATTTAATTGCTTCTTGCACCACCATACCAAAGTAGAAAAAGAAGTCATAAGTAATTCTTTGATGCAGATAAGGTTTTGTTATCTCAAGCAGCATGACAATATTCCAACTCTGGCAGCAGAGAGCTGTGCTATTAAATTTGTCTTTCTCCCCACTCTGTTGAGGTCAGGAAGTCCAAAAATGTTAATTATTGCACTGTACCCTTTGCTCAGGGTAGAGATACCATAATGGGCATGAGTGAAGAATGAAGCTGCCTCAAAGATTTACTGCAATCATAAAATGGTTTTAAAAATAACTGCATAGTCAGTATCTAAGAGATTGAGTCATCTGCATCTAATTTGAATCACTGGAGCTTTTACACCATCTTCCCCAGGAAGAATTAAATGCTGTTTCTTTGGGGGAGTGTATGTGTGCATGCAAGTATGTTCACACTGCACCCACCTTGGAAGGTCTTCAGATACCTTTGCAATGTAATTTCAAACTCTGCGGAAAATCAGTGGCACAAGTAACTGCAGATACAGCAGTCTGTTGATGTGCTGTGCTTCCCTCAGTGTTTCGTACAAGACATTTGAATTCCCCCCCCATCTTGTTGCAGCCTGTCTGTGCTAATAAAAACACACCAGCATAGAATTTAAATGAACTTCTCAGATACCAAATATTTCAAGCCACTCCTGCTCATCAAGCTTTACTCCAAGCCTCATGAAAACCTGTAATGATTATTTTGGGTATAGTAGGAAGAAAATAATGGTGCTTTCCTTTCTTTCTTTTTGAAGGACCTTCAGAGTGGCACAAATCTTATCCTGTTGCCCAAGGGAACCGCCAATCACCTATTGACATAGTTCCTGCAAAAGCAGTTTATGACCCTAAGCTGAAGCCACTTATTATCTCCTATGACTCATGTACGTCTCTCAGCATCTCCAACAACGGCCATTCAGTTATGGTTGAGTTTGAAGATACTGATGACAAGGCAGGTGAGACTAACACACAGCCAACTAACTCAGAATACAGTTTTGTGACTTAGTGAGGGGAAACAATTAAGTACATGCTGTACGCTATATGATGCATAATTGAGCCTCGCGTTTCCTGTCTTCAGTAGAGTCTCTAGCGCGGCAGCGCTGCACAGCAGAACAGTGTTTCTCTGTTAGGAAAAGCTCTTGCATCGGGGACAATCAGAAGTTTGCTTGCAGTGCTTCCCTTTTCAATTGGGATTGTCAGTTTGCTAGACAGGGCATCCATGCATCTCTCCAGCACTTCTAGACCACATCCAGCCTGCAGAGGAGGTGTGTATGCTCCTTACTGCCCGTTTCCATGATCATCCAAATCAAAGATGCTAACACACTATGCCAGTTCTGTCTGGCTCACTGCCCAGTTTCCATCCACAGGGGTAGGGAAGAGAAGAGGATTAGCGGAGATTAGGTCATACAGCGTAATCGTCATAATCATAGTCACTACACCAAGTTGTACCTGGAGCAGTCACTGTTACCTTGCATCATTTTCTTCTCTCCTCCCTGCCTCACAGTGGTTCAGTTTTTTCCAAAATTATAGAATCTTCAGCTAGTTCTGAGTTGGTAGCAGCTTGTGGATGTTGGACTATCTGCAGCTGTTTATTTTTCTTGCCTCTTAGTCCTTGGCAAAGAATACTAATGCTTTAAGTGATTGATTACTTCTGTTAATTCTACTTCTATGCTTCTATGTCTGGGGTGTAGGGTCAGAACATTCAAATAGAGATGGTAAAGTAACTGATAAATGGAAAGAGTGCATTTAAAAACCCCCTCTGAACAATTTTCAAAGCTATCAGATGATTTCATCTTCCATTTATGTGTGTTTATTGATTCTAGCTAAACAGGATATTGGTCCTAGGTAGTCAAAACAAGTTACTTGTTCTGTGAAGTGACTTGTCTGTGCTGGTAATCCTTTGAAATAAGGGCTGGGGGCTAAAATTCTAGCCATTTCATCTTACAATTTCTCTTCTGGAATGAACTTAAAACTGCCCAACTGAACAGTTCAGGTTTTCAAGCATCTTAACCAGATTTGAAAAGAAGGCTGGATATGTATTTTCCAAAATCTTACTACACAGATCCATTAAGCATGCCACCCTACAAAGAATATTTGTAAAATATACCTGCAGGTATTTTCTTAACTTGCTAACTATTTCTGCACAATTCTAAGCTGAACTGTATCTATGTAACAGTGAACTTTTATTCAGCTTCAGAAGTTTAAGATCATCATCTATTACTCTGTATTTAGAAAGATAGGCTCAGAGCACTTGCAGGAATGGAGATCTATCCCCTTTCTACACAAAGCACATGCCTTGTTTTAATAACACTTTCAAGGAAGATGACTGCTAGCAGTGGAAAACATGGTTTAAAGTGTTTTTAGTTGTGTTGAAACAGATCTAGTGACTCACAGCTCTGCATAAATGGCATAACAGAATTTTGACAGTAGCCCACGATAGCTAGATTTCTTGAAATAATATTTGAGACAGGTGTTGCATTCCATTGCGAAGTTCAGAAGAACATACTAGGAGATAGTTATATTCTTAATTAATACTAAAACCTTTGCTTTGGCATGGCAAGTTTCCTGTGTAAAGGCCATCTGTGGTAGCACTGTCAGTCCCAGCTTTAATTCTTTTAAATAAAATGTTACGGACTACACAGAGGATAAGTGCTTTACTGATACTAAATGTAATTTTAATTCTCTTACTATAATAATTTTATCAGGTTTTCATGTCTGAGCAGAATTTATTTGATTTAGTGCCATATAAAAGTACAGAAGAATTACTGGTGGTGTTGGTAAAGTATCTTTTATAGGTGGCATCTTAAACATTCATCTGTTCTTAGGTGTTATTTCTAAATGATGTATGAAGTTCTCTGTAGTATTTCCTCACCTTTATAAGGTGATTTGAGATTCTGAATGGTGTCATGTAAAGTACAAGCTATTATATTACCTTTTCTATAGGATCAGGTATTTGGAGGAAACAGAATATAGATAACCTCCACTGGAAGTAAAAATACACTAAAGAGGAAATACTTAGCTGTAGTGTCTACCTGATGTTGAAGGTATCTACATTCTTTCTCACAAAATCTCAAGTAGCACTGTCAAAAGTGTTTTAGGTACACAAGTTTCAAATTGTGATATTTTTTAATATTCAACAGGGATTTATTGTGTTTAATAGGAAAAGTATAACTCTAACAATGGCTACCACATCTTCATATGTCAAATTCTCCTTCAAAAAAGCTACAGAATTCTGTACAAGTAGCCACTCAGTGTTTTTAACTTATATTTTTACATGAATTCAGGTGCTTCTCATGAAGAAATCCAACCCTTCTAAATGTTTGGATGATGCATCTCTTTCATGTTGGCAACTGGGAGAGGCTGCTGGCTTTTCTTCACTGTTGGGCCAACAGCGGTTAGTTTTACTAACAGGAAGCTAAAAAGCTGGAATGCTTTGGCTTTTCCCTCTTTTCTTCTTATTTATTTCTTTTTTCCCCTTGCCTAGCTGTCAGCGGTGGTCCCTTTGAGAATCCATTTCGCCTAAAGCAGTTTCACTTTCACTGGGGGACTAAGCACAGCGAGGGATCAGAGCATACAGTTGATGGCAAATCTTTTCCCTGTGAGGTAATGACGTGTTTTTACAGGTGGGATTAATTCATGCAAATGATGTTGACAAATGACCTCATCTGCAGTGGGGACTGGATGCCAGTAAGGATTCTGATTGCTTACCCACCATAGTTAGGTCAGCACAGACTTTAATGAGCTGGTGCCATCCACAGCTTAGAAATGGCTTCATCTGGGGGCTCCTGAGGAAGTTCTGCGAAGCTCGGACAAGGCTCAGGCCTTTCGCAGCACAGTCTATCCCAAATACTGCAGTAGCATAGCATCCAGCGCGTGCTGGAGCATAGTGCTGCATGGGATGCTGCTAGGGAAGTCGTGGGTTAATGCCCAATTTGTTTCAAATTAAGGCTGTGTGGTGGGCTGAGCCTGGTGGGGGCCAGGTGCCCACCAAAGCGGCTCTGTCACCCCCCTCCTCATCCAGCCAGGGGAGAGAAAATGCAAGGAAAGGCGAAAGGCTGGTGGGTCGAGCCAAGGGCAGGGAGATCACTCGCCACACAGCGGCACGGGCAGAGCGGACTCGACTCGGGGAGATCAGCTGAATTTGTTACCAATCAAACGGGATTAGGGTAACGAGAACTAACCCGAGTGTTAAGAACAGCTTCCCCCCTCCCCTCCCCCCTCCCCAGGCTCAGCTTCGCTCCCGATGTCTCTCCCTCCTCCCCGCGGCGGGGCAGGGGGACGGGGAATGGGGCTGGGGTCAGTCCCGCACACGCTGTCGCTGCCGCTCCCGCCCCTCACACGCTGCCCCAGCCCCGGCCTGGGGTCCCAGGGGCTGCGGGTGGGGGTCTGCTCCCCGTTACCCCCCGGGGCTGGGGGCACAGCCTGCCTCGCCGGGGGCTTCCCCACGGGCTCCGGTGCCTGGAGCCCCCCCGGCCCCCTCCTGCCCTGGCCTGGGGGGCTGCAGGGCTGTTGCTCTCCCACGGGCTCCCTCCCCTCTCCCCCTGCAGCTGCTCTTGCGCAGGAACTTTCCCCCTTTTGAAACCCGTTATCCCAGAGGCGCTGCCAGCGTCGCTGCCGGGCTCGGCCTTGGCCAGCAGCGGGTCCGTCTGGGAGCCGGCTGGCATCGGCTCCATCGGGCACGGGGGAAGCTGCTGGCACCTTCCCACAGAAGCCACCCTGTGCCCCCGCGAACACAGCCCTCCACACAGCCACACAAGCCCAATGCAGGCTGATACATGAAAACTGTGTGGTGTCTGCCCGTGCTTATGGACTGGTCCAAAACTCAATTTGCTCATCTTTCCAAAGATCCTTTAGAACAAAACCTACATTCTGTTATGAATGGCTGTTAGTGCCTGTTAACATGAAACCACCTTTGTCCATATCTCCTATCACTAATCTGTTTAATTCTTATTTATTTTTCCTTAAAGCTCCACTTAGTTCACTGGAATGCCAGAAAATATGCAACATTTGGAGAAGCAGCAGCAGCTCCAGATGGCTTGGCAGTAGTTGCTGTTTTCTTGGAGGTAAGAATCATAAAAATAGCATGTTTACATGATGAAAATGCTGTCAAGTGTTGGAGAATCAAGCCGCATATTTAAGATGTGCTTAAGGAAAACAGATGACTTATTGGAAGCAGTAACTCACTGCAAATTGCTGTTAAACTTACTTCAGTAGGAATGTTGAGATTCAGATAAGGAAACGGCTATTCAAGTTGTAATTATTGTCATTCTTATTTAACCTGTCTGCTCCATTGTTTTAGATTGGGAAAGAACTTGCCAGTATGAACAGGCTGACTGATGCTTTGTACATGGTAAAATTTAAAGTAAGTTAAAGAGCTTAACTCTTTTTAATTGTTTCTGGGATATCCTTTAAAAAACAAGCTCGTGTACAAGTTTGAGACAAAAATGGAAAATCACCCACTACAAATCCTCCTGTCATTAGAACATTGCTGTACTTGTATTCTCCTCTTCCCCTCCAAGGTCCATCTTACTTGTCCAATTCCAGGTGCCTCCCAAGGCTGTGCTGACCACACTGGCCATTCAGAGTTTCTGCTTTGCCCAGAGTACCTAAAATCAAAAGCTCCATGACCCTGCAGGCTCATGACCCTTTCCCATTGAGCATAGCCTTGAACAAACCAAAGCTGGCTGGCTATCTTCTGCTGCAAAGCTCTGTCAGGGGACAATCTTAATGAGGTCCTGAGCTAGTTTCTTCTTACAGTGATGCCTCAAGGTTGTCTTTTACCAGATGTATCAAAGAGCTTTGCTGGACATTGATACCTGCTGTACTTTCTCAAGTGCAGACTCATTGGACCACTGCAAATGTTGCCCTTTCTGGATTTACATGAGGTTAATGTATTCTAGAGCATGCACAAGTACTAATATGCAAAATAAAGCGTATCTAATACCTGAGTGGGCATTTTATTTCTCACTCCTCAGTAAAGGCTTGTGAAAGATGGGAAAAGAAGGCAGTTACACAGCAGTATGTAGGCTGCAGACACACTAAATGATGCTTCGATATCTAAGTGATTTCTTCCACTTGCAGGAAAGAAATGGTTATCCCTTAGTTGTAGTGATAGAAGGTCTGCAGGTTTGCCACTGGGGATACGCTGCTCATTCTGTTCCTTGTAAGCAATTTTACAGACAATTAGACTGTTTTCTGAGCGACTAAGTACCTTTCAGATACTCTTACAGGCTGAAAAATCTTGCACCATAAGGCAATCACTACTGCAGACAGCACCTCCTTCTGTTTCTACTGGTCTCTTGGTTGATTCACATTCCTGTAATTTTAGACTTGAACATTTGATTTCTTCAAAGCCAATATTTGTCCTAGCAGACAATAACTGTTTGAGGCCAAGTTTTCAATAGTTTAAGTTTTCTACTGAAATAGATGGGAAGAATAGAAAACAGCAAGCAATGAGACAAGGAATTCTACATATTATCTGTAGCGTGCACTGAGCACTGTATACAGAATACACGTCCTGCGTTATTTTTAGATCTTTTGTGACAAGAACTGAACTTTGGTAGAGGCAATGGGGCAAGAACTCAAAGTGCAGGAAGCCAGCAGCAGACATCACATTTGCCATGCTACTCTTGGATAACAGTTGTTATAAGGCAGCTAAACCTTTAAAGACTTTTCCCTTTGCCCTACTTTTTAATACTATTTTAGCATTTTTTTCTCTTTCAAAGTCTTTTAAACTTACAATTAGAAGTAAAAAGACACATTTCAAGTTGTTTTGTTTTTTTCCCCACAGGGAACAAAAGCTCAATTCAGAAACTTCAACCCCAAATGTCTCCTGCCTTTGAGTCTAGATTATTGGACATACCTTGGTTCTTTGACAACACCACCCCTTAATGAGAGTGTAACATGGATAGTGCTGAAAGAACCCATCAGAATTTCTGAGAAACAGGTAAACTTTTCATACTCCTTCAGTTCTTGTAGGATTCAACACTGGATAAACAGCCAGTGACTGTTCTGACTTGCAATGGGGCTAAGTCAAAAGGCCATTAACCTGTGAATAATAATAAGCCTTTTCAATAATCAGGTTTCTGTATTTTTCTGTTAATGATTTCTAGGATCTTTGCTTGAACCTGTTCTATTAACAGATTAAAATGTATTGAATACTTCCTTTTGGCCCTTTTTTAGTATTGATTGTTCTCTTAAGCAGTAAGTTTTCACCTGAATTTACAGCTGGAGAAATTCCGCATGCTCCTCTTCACCAGTGAGGAAGACCAGAGGATCCAAATGGTGAATAATTTTCGCCCCCCTCAGCCTCTTAAGGGGCGAATAGTCCAAGCTTCCTTCAAGGCCTGAAGAAAAACGGTAACGGCCCTAAGATCCAAGAGCTTCCGCATCTGAGATACTATAAACAGAAACTCTGGTCATCAGATCACTCATGGAACTGACAGATAATAGCCATTTCCATGAATACTCTGCTTGGAGGGAGACAATCTTCTAATTTTGTATTTTTTTAATTGCTCATTCTTTTGAGAAATGGGATCTTTTTAACTAGTGCTTTTTAACGTAAGGGATAGTTAAGTAAACTAGAGTGTTCTCCAAGGCGTGTAACTCTAAAAATTAAGATAAAATCAAAATCCCACTTAATATAAAATGGGAAATTATGTAGTGATCTACTAGTACTGATGGCCACAACTTCTAATTGTCTCACGTGATACATGATAAAATGGTAGTCAAGAATTTGGGACACTTTGGACTTAATTTTTCCTTACCGATCTCTTGTTGGCATTTGCTGAGCTCTGTCTGATTTAAAGATTGCTTTCATTGTATTCTTGCTGTCTGTTGGTACACACAGTACACATGAAAAGTTCTTTTCTTGCCTCAAGTAGGCACTGGTATGAAAACTACAGATATATATTCTAAGGTTACTGTTTTAAGATTCTATTTTATAAGTAATTTAAATAGAAATGTAAATACTGTGTTTAAAAGCAGGTCATTTTATTGCACCGTGTTGTTCAGACATGTTCTTTTAGCCCATGCAGCATACAAAACTATAATGCCCTTGTCAGTTTTGTTGAAAAGAACATCCATAGCAATTCAGGTATGTGTGTTGTGGTTCTCAATTGTTCAAATTCTACCTCAATTAAGTGATTTGCTCTGCAATACGACCTCCTTTGTTGTCTGCCCTAAAAAATAGCTATCTGTTTGAGGGATGTAACATGGCTAGACCTTGACTACACTGAGTGTGCTCTGCTGCACAAATCATCCCCTCCCTACGGCAGTCTGTGAGAGATACCCCCTGCAGATACACGGTTTCATCAGTCCTGAGGCCTTTTACCTCTTGAAAAGAAAGTTGCTTTAGAAAATCCGTGTGCTAGTATTACTGCTTCTGCAGCTGAGTGACAAAACTCAGGCTTGTGTCTCTGGTACTAAATACAGTGATATTACCTGTAACTACCTTCAGTCAGGGTATTTTCAGCTACCTTAGTTCTGGGTTCAAATGTTCTACTTTATCTGTATAGTTCAGATAGAAATTGCTGGTGTTTATCAATTTTCATCAGCTTAAATGGAGAAATCGAAGATGTACAATGTAAAGAAAAGCTGGGGGTGGGGTGGGTGGGAAGAACAGCTACTATGGGCAGTTCTCCTTTTTCAGAAAGGGAGAAAGATACTAGATGTGGAGAACTGTACAAGGAATGGAAGACTAGAATTCTAGACACAACTCTTCTACGGTTTTTCTGGTAATCTGACCTAAAACTATCCATTCCTCAGTTTCCTCTCATAAAATGAGCGCAATCCTGACCTACCTCACAGAAATGTTGTGAGGGCTAATTCTGTGTTGTTTGAGATGTGAGATTCTGACACAGCAGATGCTAAAGGAAACAATCATTGCAAAATGCAATGGTTTTACCTATTATGAATGTAACTTTACTAGTAATGCAAACTGGTATTGCAGAAAATCTATTTAATGTATCTTAATTTCTTTGACAAATAAATGAGAATTTAAAATCAAGTGTGTGTCTCTTCATCCTTTATTTTGAATAGACTCACCTCTCCCTACTTACAGCACTGTTTTTCTTGGAATTTCATTAACAAAAATGCTGCTTAAGATCTTCAAATGATGCATCTATTTCAGATCAAGGAATGCTTTGATTTTTTTACCTTCATTTCATAGAAACTTCTATTATGCTATAGTAGAATAATTTAAGTACAGGTAAGAGTTAGTCCTCCCAAGTTTCTGGTTTTTTTTTTTTGGTTTTTTTTCCCCCTATTCTAAAATCCTACCTCTGTTTTTAGTCTATATCATAATTCTTCCCATCTTTTGGAACTAACAGTTTCTCCTTCAGCTTAATCCTTTCATTCAAATGCTGATACAGTTTGTGCATCTTGAATGACTTCTTCCCCAGTAGAGTTAAATTATTCTTATCATGAATCATATGTCCCTGTTAACACTAAAACCTATATGAAGAGACTAATTTTAAAATGTTAAGTGTTTCAAAAGAAATGTACGTTTTTGATAGCCCAAATACATTTTATTAGGGGTAAACTAAAATACTTTCCTGATCAAAATTTAACCAGTATTACTTACCATACACAGCTTACTCAAGCTACCAAAGCGCTGCTGTATTGCTGTTGGTACCCACTGTCTCAGAGCTGGTCACTGATCAGTATTTTCAGTATTTTCTCTCATTCTAGGTAGATTCCTGCTCACTCAGTGTTTTGCAAAAGGTAAAGAGGGCTTGTATACCAAAGCGTTGTTCAGGTTTTCCCCAGCTACAACCACCCAGGCTAAAAAAATTAAAATCTTATTTACCCATACAATGTGTCCATTCTGTAACCTTGAACACAGTACTTAAGCTTCTTTAAGGGTGGTTTATTCATGAGCAACAGAAGGATAATGTTTAGTTCACAAGGTTATTGTAAAGAGCTTTAAATGCTGAATCCGCCAAGGTATTCAGTTTCTGAAAGGAACTGAACTATACCTTCCTTCAGAAATAATTTCACCTTATTTATGGTTTTTCAGTTGTTGGATTAAAGAACATGATCTATTTTTACCATGGTGAAGCAAAATATGAAAGGAAGTTTTTATATTCTCTACTGTTTCTTGGAACCCTGGTCATCCAATATAAAACTACAAGGTTTAAATTTCTATATGGTTTTAAACTTATAAACTACATTCTAGCATTGAATGTACTTCATGTATTTTGAGATTATAAAAGCAAACTTTGAGAAGAAATATAAAATATTACATGAAATAGTAAATTTTACTGTATATTCAATGAATAATGCAATCAGTATGATGAAGGTATAGTGTTCAGTTAATTTAAGCTTTGCAGTACTGTCTTTTCCCTGTAACTGAAAATATAGTCCACCAGGAAAACATAGCAAAAATAACAATAAAACTGACCGGTGCTTTTAAGTCCTTGGGTGGGGAACAATCTGTTATTTTCAGAAAGGGCAGTACAAAGAACTTTAGTGATGATTCTTTCTCATTTAGTAAAGTTCTCCCATAATAATATTCTGGGGTACATGGAACTATATTTGTATTCCTTATAATAGGTTCTTGACTTGTTAACATATTGGTTGAAACACAGTTAACTTGAGAGCCTTGTAGCAAGAACTCTTTATTTCTTTTACCATTACTTTATGTTGTTGTCCATGAGATGAGTATAATCAAACCCAAGGACTGTGTACTATATTTATAATATGCTTTGAGACCCTCAGAAGATATTAACTATAACAGTACAAACTTCCCTTATTTAATAATTTCACTTTTGATCTGAGCTACATTTCGGTGCTTGCATATACAGGCACGACCATCAGTTTGAAGTGCAGTATTTTATAAGACCATAGGTATCGAGCCACTGTTACCAGTTTGCCTGATCTCCTACCAGTATTCTAGCTAGTGCCTCTAGTATAGATGTCTCCCGCAAAGGCAATTCACAGGGCCAAATACCCACGCTGAGCATCAGTACTTTTTGAGGATTTGCAGAAACTTCATTTTCTCTGTCGTCTTTCTGAACCATCTTTCTCTGCACACAAGCCTTACGCAGCAAACCTCCTCCATCAAGCTCATTCAAGTTCTAAAACATGTGCTGTCCTTATCTTCTACAAACAATGTTGAAGGAAAACCACCAGCTGAATCTAGCTGCTGCAGCAAGACTTGGCTTAGCTGGGAGTAGGGTCACAGTTGTCAGGGCGGGGAGAAGGCCAGGCCTTACATCCAGGACAGGGACTGAAGCTGCACAGCTGTAAAAGCTGCCTAAAACTGCCATCTAGTGGCTGGCTCTTTCCATTTCTTACCACAACGCTTAAAACTTATTTTTACGGCCAATTCAGTCAAAATAAAACAGATAAGAGAATGTGATTATCACAATAATTATTTTTAAAGATATGGGTGAGTGTAATTGAAATCTCTGTGCTGCCTTTACATACACCGTCCTTGAAGCTCCTTTATCAGATAAAAATCAATCTTCCAAAAGGAACTCAATAAATCAGTTACAATTTTTTTTCCTCTTTTCACTGACAGAGTGGAGATACCCTCTGCCTGGTAAACCTCACACTATCTTAACTTTTAAACTTTAATAGCTATAGTTAAGGTTCAGCTTAGTTGGTTTTACCCCCCATCCTCTGCAAACAGAAAGATTTTTAGGCAATTTCAGTGATATCGTTGATCTAGCAGTGATGACGATGATAAATTTCATGATGTGTGTAAATGAACTCCAATACAAGCATCAGCAGGAAAGTGTTGCAAGGTACCTTATCACCAGACGGTGCTTTTGGTAGTGTTCAAAGGTCAGAAAGATAAAAAAGGGAGCATTTCAAGAAAAAAACAGAGATAAACCTGACAAAATCAAGATGTTACCTTATACCTTGGATTAGCTGTTTTCCTCTCTGAATCCCTCGTGCACGCAGAGGTGACCATTTAGTAAAGACACTGAGTATCCAAGCATGTTATTCTATACTGCCTGTAAGAGTGGGGCGCTCCAGATTTTCTCACTTATCCTAAGAAAAAGACAGAGTACTGGTGAAACCTGACTGGCTTTAACAGAACTACTCCCAGTTTGCATGCCTGTAAGGCAGAGAATGTTTATACCTCTGATATTACATTTATATTGCTACTCGCATTATATTTGAGTTTTAGTAAAATTGCAGCGCCTCACTCCAGGTTGTGAACAGCTACATAGTAATGCAAACTGTCCTTTTGTTTCATTTCACATGAATATAGTGGAATATTAAATGCAGCACTTCAGGAGTCAACTCAAGATTGCTCATCTGTTGGACAAGAAGGAGGTGGAAGGAGGAGAGGGAGGAATGGAATTTAATTACTTTTCTACCCATAAGCACTTCATACCAAGTCAGAAGACTTTCCTGCACTTGTAAGCTCTCCCCGGGAAATTTAAACTCACTGTTACAGTGGTACAGAACCTATACATACAGGATATGTATTTCAGTTTAGCTCAAACCAGTTCATAAGCCATGTCCAGTAAAAATTATGTGTGGATTTGAGATCCAGTTACAGCAACTAGATAGGTTTTTGTACCAATCCAACTACAGCAACTTAAACTGGATCTTCAGTTTAACCCCTGGAACTTCAAATATGGACACACCGCTTCACCTCTGCTGTAACAGCGGAGGTTAAATGAAGTTGGAGAAGTTGGAATGGCATTTTTCCTATAGTTGTTCACTGTGTTCACCTCTGCTTACTGACATTTCTTGCAGTTTGTTTGCTTTCCTAGCATTTGAGTATTTGTTTTAGGTTATACAGGATGATCAAAGACTGGAATTTGCAGTAACCAAACTAGGAAAATGCAATTATTTTAACAGACCTAGAGGAAATTTATTTTTCCCAGTCTCCCTCTCTCTTTTTTTTTTTTTTTTTTTTTGTTTATAAGAAGAGATCTCTGCATCTAAGTGCTAATTTGCCTTTTGTGAAAATTCAAACTGTGATTTGCAGCGAATGAAATGTATGTCATTATTCACAGGGCAAAATACATACAGCAAACAGCTGACATTTTTAAAGGCTCTTAGCAGGAAGGTATTAAAGTATTTTGTGGACTGGTGTTGCATTTGTTTCAAAAAGCTGGTTGACTAGGCTGTTGTGCTTTTTGTGCAAAGGCAAGTTCTGACTCAATCTGTGTTCTCTGAGATGGACCAGAGAGCAAGTTCTTACAAAGGACCTACCTCCCTTTGTATGATGGCTGTTCACAAGTCTCCAAATGGTTTGGATCTATGGCTATTTTTAAATGCATATCACTAGACAAAGTCTTTCTTTCCATTTCAGGAAAACTTCTAGGAAACTACTTTTCTTTGGATTCAAGTTGTGTTTGTTACTAGTCAGCTTTTTGGAGAAGGATTAGTTATTTATTAGAAATATTATTCTGATTTTTAACTTGCTTTCTTAGAAACATCAGACTTGTTTGATGGTTCTGCTCTTCATGTGTCTCCACAACACGCAGTGTTTACACTAGGAGTACTAGGAGTCCCACACCTTTCATGAATATCAATTAGTTTGTGGAAAGTAATCCATCACAGCACCTGCTGTGAAGGCAGTGGTAACTTACAGGTATCCGTTTGTAGCTTCTAGAAGCAGAAGCTGTATTTATTGCACCAAATTAGCACACAGCCACAGCCAGCTGCCCAAACAAACAAGGGGAGGAAAAACCCTAATGTTCCATGGGAGCAAAGGAAATGCCAAATAGCATGGTATCACTGTAAGGAAAGTCAGAAAACTTGAAGTTTCCCTGCCCAGTTAAGTCACAGAATTAGCCTCCTTTTATAAAAGGACATGAAAAGTAAGAAACAGCTGTTCTTCCACCTCCTAGATACGTTCTGGCTGTTTCTTAACTTCAACTAAAGACTTCATTATCCCAAACCATCAGAGCTATACCAAGTACACTTTCATATGCCATTTCCAGGTGGTGCATACATATGACATATCTTGCCTTCTAAGTTTTTCAGTTCTTCTAGGCAGAGTTGGATTTTCGGAGAAAAACGGTGATATAGTGCTGTTGGGAGTTCAGTTACTATGGAACCACAATTGAATGAACTCGCATTCACTAGAATTCTTTCAGCAGCGTAGATGCTCCTGGAGTTGAGTTGGCTGCTTCTCTTTTCAAAGTAGAATACAAAGTGCTAAAACCCTCAAGCAAATTTTACAGTCTGTGGGACACCTCCCTGCACTCCCTCCCAAGTAAATTTTTCTTACCTGTTTTGCAGATATCTCCCTCCAGTTCTGTGTACAAAAATCCTCACTGTGCAAATAGTCCCTGTTATCACTGAATAACGCAGGTACTTCTGTATTAATTAACTTGAATCACTCCAGGCATATAAGATTGTTCATCTTCTATTATACTTCATTAATTTTTGGGAACAAATGTCTAAAATTCAGAGCAGACTGTTGAAATATGTCTGCTTTGCAAAGGCTGCAGAAAGTAATTTACTTTTGTCTTTGTAAACAGATTTTGGGAACTGATGAAGCAGAACGAATGCAATTGTTTCTGGGATGGCAGGCATCAGCATCTTCAGTCAATTTAATCTTGAGCTATTCTCCTCCGATCATTCTTAATGCTTTGCTAAGAAACTTGATATAGCTAAGATAATGAATAATAAGACTCATTTTTTGCCTTAATATTGAGTTCATCATAGAATCTGAAATTATATCAAGGCATAAAAGATAACAAAACAGTAAACCTAAGCTTATTTTAAGTCCCTGTATGCAACAGGAGGTATGTAATATTAACAAATTGCACTATTTCTGCTTATATTTTGGTAATCCCCCAGAGCG
The DNA here is from genome assembly GCF_017639655.2 of Falco naumanni. Taxonomy (NCBI): domain Eukaryota; kingdom Metazoa; phylum Chordata; class Aves; order Falconiformes; family Falconidae; genus Falco; species Falco naumanni. The sequence goes on from NC_054068.1 coordinate 10,524,776, forward strand.
CTTGCCAATATACATCTCCCTTCAGTCTTGGAACCCCAGTTCTGCAATAAGCATCCAGTATGTGATAATCATAACTCCAAAAGTTTGCGAAGATACACCATGGGGAAGAAGGAAGCACTAGCTTTCCCATCCTTTGTACCTCATATCCAGAAACATACAGCCTAAGGATACAGGTTCAAGTATCATTCATCCAAACTAACGGAGGACCAATGCCAGAAGCAGCAGTACCCCTCCCCACTCCACATTTGTCCCCTTTCCCTACATTTGATCTAACGAGCACGTTACCATGCAGGAAGCTGAGTCACAACTCTCCCTTGAAAATTATTATTTTGTCAGATCTGATGACAGCCTGACTTGCTGTAGGGTGTCATGTGATAGCTGAATCTGACGGAAGAGCTGGGTTCTGGGAGAGAATAGGATCAGGTCTCTAAAAGCATCTAGTAATTACATCAAATTCAACATACAGTGAAACTAATTAAGCCTCTTTCACAGTCTCACACTTCTCCATTCATACAAACATTCAAGTTGGCTAAACTAGCAAGCAATGTACTCTTTTCTCACATAACTGGCCAGATTTATCTGTTTAGCAGCTCCTCAGGTAGTAACTTCAGGTCAGAAGTAAATACACCACGTGCTTGAGTGGCCTCATTGCAACCTGTTTGACGCAATGGCTTTTCTCAAACTGACCTTTTAGGCTCTAAAAAAAAACATTTCAATTTATCTGAAGCCTATTGAAGTCTGCTGAAACTATCATTGACTTTAATGAAAGCTGGATCGTGGCCTAAACAAGCAGCACAGAAATGAGCAAAGAAAATGAGAGAAGCTGACTGTGCAAACCAACAGATAAAATTATACCTTGAAAAAAATCTAAATATAGCATTTGTTACATTTTAACCTATCACTGCACCTTAATACAATGCTCTTGGAATTATTTGCTTGTTAAGAACTCGCTCTTGGCATAGGACATTTGATACTGAACTTTAGGTCACCTCTAAACAGAGAAGTCAAAATCAAATCTTAGTTTTATTTAAAGAAATGTGAGTTATAATTTTTTCAATGCAAATTAACAAGATAGAGCACTGTGGCAACCAAGCCATGGTTACCACAAAATTTTGCCATTTTAATCAGCTATTCCTGAGGCCATAACTACTGCAAGCCTGACCTAAACTGTTTCTTTCCTCAAATCATATCAAAGAGTAGCATTTCTGCTTTTTTAAACTTTAATTATATATCAGTCTGGTTCATCAGCATAACCAAACACTCCAAAGCAGAATCTAAATCTCAATTCAACTTAATATCCATTCCTGTCAAGTACTGGATATTAATCCTGAAACCCGTTAAGTTTCTTGGAAGCTTTCAATAGGGCATTCCTTCTTGTGTTTAGAAAATATGGGATGAAAGCCACACTTTCTTCTGCAGGACTGTTAATTGTTTCACCTTCATTTGCACATTTCCTAAATCACTTCAATTTATGTATATGAGTGCATGAAATTACTGCATTAACATGTGAGCAATAAGTAATAGCTTTCAGCTGAAGATAAGCATTTCAACACACCAGGAGCACAGGAAACTCAGAGCAGCTGTATGAGGTTTTATCACTGTTGTAAATGGTACAAAACCTGGAAAAAACGTGTAGGTCAGAATGAAGAGTGCCTTGAGATCCAGAAACTACTGTTGGTATACCTGAGCAGCACAGCAAAGCAGAGAGATGCAAGCAAGGGCTGCTGTGGGTGACCTCCTTCAGTTCAGCAGATTTGTCAGGCAAACAATTACGTCAAACTTAACTGTTTTCCTGTGTGCTAAGATATTGTCCCGAAATTTTTCTTTAAGGTGACCTATTTTTTTTCTTGATAAGGTCTTTCATTTGATATGAAACTATGTTTCTTTGTATTAATAGGAAACAACCCTCATCTGCAACACGTTATTTAAATGAAAAATGCTTCTGTACAAGAAGCCAGGAGAATAAAAAACGCACTTGTAACATTAAAGCCTCTAGTGACTTAAGCCTTTGTTTATGCAAAATCCCTATGACAGGTTAAAGCAAAGGCTACTTAGTAACCAATCCATAACACACCAGAACTACTTATTAACCACCATGCACTTTGGGCCCATTCCTTGCCTTAGTACACCGTATAAAACCACGCAGTAGAAATTTTAACCAGGACAAGCAGGTGTATGAAACCAAAAAAATAGGGAGGCGGCAAAATGAGACTTCAGTTTTTATTCTCTATAATTTAGATGGGCTATCATGTTCAAAAGGGCTTTGTGATTTTGAGCCTCAATCAGCTGGTGGCCTCAAAAAGTATGCAATTGCTTTTTTAAAAAGTAAATAAAAAACCCCAAACAAAACCCCTAAGGACCCTTGCTCAAGAGAATAGTTTTTTGAACTTTATTAATGAGAAGAAAATTCTTGCTGGTGCGTTTTTTTTCTAACACACCTCAGTCGCTTGCTTTTATTGCTCACGTTATTATCCTGCTTAAAATTACGCAGGAAACCGAACGGCGCAGAGCCCGGCGGCCCGACCGGCCCTGAGGGCCTCACCCGCGCTGAGACAGCGCAGCGCCGGGCCCTCGGGGCGGTGGGGGTGCCGGGGGCTCCGGCCCCGCGCATCGCCCCGCACCCCGGGGCCTGGCGGCAGCTCCGGACCGAGCTTTACCCCGCCCCCCCGGAGCCGTGCCCCAGCCTGCCGGCTGAGGCGAGCGCTGCGGAAACATGGCGGAGGGGCGGGCGGCAGGGAGGACGGGCCCGGCCCCACCCGCCCCGCCGTGTCCTGACAGGAACCCGCGCACCGTCCCTCGGCGCGGCCGTTGCTGGGGGCGGGGCGCCGAGGGGCGGCGATGGCGTCGGAGGCGCGGGTTGGGCGGCGGGGCCGTCAGTCAGCGCCCACCTCCCGCGCCGCGCCGGCGAGCCCGGAACCTGCAGGGCGGCGGGGGTCGTGTGGCGGCTGCGGCGGCCGGTGGGTGCGCCCGGGGGTGCCGCGGATGGGCCGCCCAGGGCGGGGAAGGTGGCGCCGCTGGCGGGGTGGGGGGCGCTTCAGCCGCCGGCGGGTGAGCGGTGCCGGGCAGCGCCGTGCCGCGCCGCGGGGGCTCGCCTGGGCGGTGGCCGCCGGCCCTTCCGCCGCGGCACCGGCTGAGCCGGGCGGGGGCGGTGCCGCGGGGTAGCGGGAGCCGAGCCCGGCTTGACGGGGCAGCGGGAGGACGGAGCCGCGGGGCAGGGAGGCCGCGGGGAGCGTGCGGGGTGGGGGCTGGCAGGGTGCGGTGCGGTGGGGATGGCGCTGGGGAGGCGGGGGGCGCGGGGCGGGTGGTGCGGGTTGTGTCAGTAGCGTGTGTGAGGGGAATGCGGGCGGGGGGCAGGGGCTGGAAAGCTGCGTGTAATGGATATCTGGGTTTTTTATTGGAGAAAGTGGGCGTTTCTCATCCGTGAGCCCCCAGCTGACACTGGCTGCCCAGCAGCGAGCGAGGCGTGCTGCGGGAGCACCTTGGGTTTCATTGATTACGCGAATTGGCCTGACGAGGAAGTACCGCGTTTGGTGCTGAAGTGGTAGGTGTGTGTAAGGTTTATGTAATTGCCTCTTATGTAATGGTCTTTAGCACATTGCTTTTATTAGCACTGGTACTGTGTTTTAACGTGTTTTGTGCTGGAGGGGCTAATGGATGAGGGTGGGCGTCCTGGGCAGGAGCAGCGGAGCCCGCACACTGTGGCTGGGTGGGAGCCCGAGGATGTGGAAACTTGTCTTTATGGGCAGTGAGTAGGGGTGGCTCAGAAACGTGCTTCAGGACTGATCGATGCTACCTGACCTTAGGCCAACACATGTCTAAATGGTGTTAGGCAACTGTGCTGCTAGGGAAAAAACCACCACCTTGCTGGGTCTGTCGGCCAGCTGATGTGAACAGGGTAAGTTTGTATAAAACGCTGTTTCTATTGGTGTTTGGAGTCGGGAGCGTGAAAGTTGTCATTGTTTCAATCTCATGTGGCTCAGAAGGGTGGGAAGAGAAAGAAGAAAAATCCAGAACAGTATGGGGAATGGCCTGGGAAACCTTGACAAACACAAAGGCGTGTCTTGCGCTGTTGGTGCTTCTTGGGTTTAGCTGATGCTGGTTTAGCGCTATTGGCTGTCTTCCCATTAGCTTTATTTTGGTTGTGTTCTCCCTGCAGTAGAGCAAAAGGTGTCAGTTGTGTTGGGAGGTGCTAGTCTCCCAGGAGACTGCTGGTGATCCTCCAGCAATGAACTGGCATTGCCTTTTCCATCTGTTCTCCTGCCATTGGCGGTAAAATTATGCTTCATATTTGCTTGTCCTCATAGGGTCCCCAGAATTATAGTGGTGGGGTCCTTGTTGGAATAGCTCATGTGCTCTTTTCTGTTGAGCATGGATGGTACGCTTCAGAAATGTATTGTGGCATGTTGCTTTTGTTTTCCAAATGGAATATCAGTAAAATTCTTAGGTTGTATCAGTAGGCCTTTGGTTTAGAATAGTTTGAGCTTGTTTTTAGCTCCTGCTGATTTCTTAACAACATTTTCATGGAAGTGGCCAGGCTCATAGCTCATGAAGTGCCCTGCTAACAAAACCAATATTGCAGTAGTATTTAGCATATCTGGCTGGGGACCTAGAGCATGTGGTGCTACAGGCCACCTGAAAGTGTTTCAGAGCTCACAGAAAACTGTATTGTTCTAACTGGCTTCTAGCATGATCTTTCGGGCTACTACACAGTTAGGTTTTGAAATCTGTGGGGCAAAATTCTGCTGTGGAGTAAGCATCTGGTTGTACGTAGCAATTTCCCATGGCTTAAATACCTTCTGTAAAGAACTTCAGGTCCTCAGGTGCCATAGGTTTTAGCACTGTTGGCAGCAGAGCTCTTCACAGCTGCTTATTCTAATTGCATTCTAAATGAACACACTAAACTGTAAACCTGTAAAAGTTGTCAGTGTAACTGCTATAACTTTCACTGCATCAAAGTGCACAATGCCATGATAAATGCATTAACCACCAGTAGAATCTGCCTTCAGCTTCACAAAAAATCCTACCTGCCGGAAGGCTGGTTCCAGACCCTGAAGGTGTATTTAAAAAAAAAAACCCACCACCAACAAAAAACAGTTGAGCTTATAAACTGGAACAGAATTGGAATGGTAGATGAGCTTGCTCAGATGTAAGGATAGTGACAATTCATAAAAATAATTTATTTGCCACATGTGCTGATCTTCTCTTGGTTTTGATATTTAGGGTGTGTTAATAGAATATATATATCTAGTTTAGAAAGTCTGCTGGAGTTATTGTATAAGTTGTGCATTAATTGTCACTTAAGTTGCTGTTTTCTTACTCATTGGATCTGTTTGTTCTGTGTCATGTTGGACGAGGCTTTTCACTGTACGGTTCACAATTACATTTCTTGTAATGTTGGCATTTCTTCTTAGCCTTGCCACAATGAGGAAAAACATGCCTGCACAATAAAAATTAGCTTTTCTGATGAGTTAACTAGAGAGGGGTAGTCCTGTCAAAAGGTTACAATTAAATGATGGAAATTGTATCACTTCTAAGATGCCTCTATCTATAGCGGTCTATTTTGGAAAAAAGTTCTGAATGTTTCTGTGAGATCTAGACTGGCTTTTGTATTGCTGCTTGCAAACCTTCTAAATTTTTTACCTTTCCTATTCTTATATTCCAGGCTGTAAGGACATTCTGTGTTACTGGAGGAAGGTGCTTCTATTTGTGGAGTGACTTATGATGTCAAGAACTGTATCATCCTGGATCTTGAGCTCAGCAAGAAACAGCATTGTTTTACAAGGAAAAGGATGTTTTTACTCCATCTGTATCCCAAATAGAAACAATATAAAATGGAAGCTTGTTTTCTCCAAAACACATCTTCACCCTTCTGGGAGCTGCAACTTAGACAAAACTTTCTTCTTAAAAAAAGCATTCCGACACACTTCCACTGAAGAAGAACAATTCTCTTTCCAGTTGTCTCCATCACAAATCAATGATATACTCAGAGCAGGTGAATTATCCCATAAAATACTACATTTGAATGGTAGAAATGCAAGTTCTGTCTTGAGGTTTGAAAGTAACCAGTTGGCATCCAACACCCCTATCGAAGACCGCAGAAGTGCAGCCACTTGCTTGCAGACCAAAGGGATGATGTTTGGAGTCTTCGATGGCCATGCAGGTTCTGCGTGTGCTCAGGCAGTAAGTGAGAGACTACTTCATTATATAGCGGTTTCTCTCATGTCTCGGCAAACCTTGGAAGAGATCGAGCTTGCTGTGGAGTGCATGAAACCAGTTCTGCCTATTCTGCAGTGGCACAAGCATCCAAATGATGTAGAGTATCGAGAAATAGCTTCACAATATTTTGAAAACCTCAGAGTTTACTGGCAACACCTACTGGACCTAGACACTGAGCCAGGGTTTAGTTTAGAAGAAGCCATGATATGTGCATTCAAAAGGTTAGACTCTGACATATCACTGGAAGTTCAGGCTCCCCAGGAAAACGAATTGATGAGAAATGTTGCCCTTCAAGTAGCTTTTTCTGGCGCAACAGCTTGCGTAGCTCACGTTAATGGTGTTCACTTACATGTTGCAAATACCGGTGATTGCAGAGCAATTTTAGGGGTTCATGAGGAAGATGGAACATGGTCTACTCTCCCTCTAACCAGAGACCACAATGCCTTTGATGAATTTGAAATTAGAAGACTGAAGAGAGAGCATCCTAGATCTGAGGAGAAAACCCTATTTGTGAATGACAGATTACTGGGGATTCTCATGCCCTCCAGAGCTTTTGGAGATGTGCAATTAAAATGGAGTAAAGAATTGCAACACAGCATTCTCGAGAATAGCTGTGATATTGAGGCTTTAAATATTTATCAGTATGTTCCTCCAAACTACCATACACCCCCTTATTTAACTGCAGAGCCTGAAGTCACATACCACAAATTAAGAAGCAAGGATAAGTTTCTAGTTATTGCTTCAGATGGACTATGGGAGATGCTAAGCAATGAGAAGGTTGTAAAACTTGTTGCTGGACACCTTACGGAGCTTAATGCACAGAAACCACAACTGGCTTTTGAGAAACCAGTCAATTTGGGTTATATGCACAGCTTGTTACTGCAGAGGAAAAACAGAGGCATTGCCTCACTTGATCAGAACATAGCTACTCATTTAATAAGGCATGCAATTGGAAGTAATGAGTATGGGGAGGTGGACCAAGAGAAACTTGCTGCAATGCTGACATTGCCTGAAGACCTTGCAAGAATGTACAGAGATGATATCACAATTACTGTGGTGTATTTTAACTCAGAAACAATTGAAAATTACTACAGAAACAATGAATAGAGACTTGCACTGCTGCTGTTCTATACCACTAGCCAGCTTTGATGCTGAAACCATTACTGTTTTTTCTCTAATAGTCTACCTGTTACCAGTGTTATGGACTGGAAGTTCCTAAATCCTTTTTTTATTTACTAGTCTTCAAAATAATGATCTAGAATCAAGTTTGGTGAAAGTTCCCTGGGTTTCCAGGTCTCTACACACTGAAGAAAAATGTTTCAATAAAAGTTTACAGGAATGTAACTCAACTAGACTGCTGACCCAGTTCTACTTCCATGGGAACTACTGGTAAAACTTTTCCAAATGAACAAATGAGACAAATTTCACTGAGACTGGTACAATTTAATAGAGAGCTGAGTAATACCTGTAGCTGTGTGAAGTGTAAGAAAGGCTCTGCTCTTGTGGAAAATGAGTAGCATCCTATTGAAGCACTGTAACTGAATTAAATAAATAAACTACCAAACCTCTTTATGATGTAATAGTGTCAGATACTTTAATTAATTACCTTGTATGTGTGAAGACAACACTAAAGAAGGCTGTTCAGAGCACCCTGGGATTGTCAGACGTTTCTTTCCTAATCTTTTTTTAAGATAGGAAACAAAAATCTTATTTTCTTCTGCAGTTATTTTGGAGTGTGAATGCCTATTCTCTTAACTCTGTGTGTGGACTTCTGTGGCAATTTACAGCTCAAACACACATGAAGGACTTTATAATTCCCTGTTTAGGAATTAACAGTACTAGACTTTAAGCATTTAAGTGTTTAACTTGCTTAAAGAATATACGCTTTTATTGTGTTGATCTATGAAGTGCTGTGCATCAAATGCACCAACTGTAATTCAAATGAAGTTTGACAAATCCAGAAGTTCAGAAATTCACCTAAATGTAAATACAGCAAAGCAGAGAGCAACATTCTCTTCAGAGAGAAACAGCAGTGCTGATATTTCACTAAGATATGTTTAATCTTTACTCTTATTCTTGCTTTTGGATGTCAGCTTTTCCTTATACGTGCAGAGTTGTTTTCTCTAACGAATGTATGTTCTGATCTCTGAACGTACTTTTCTGTATTTCAAAGGTTTTCTTCTATGCTATGCTTTCTAGAGTGTCAATCCAAGCTTGCAAATCAGCTGTATTTTCTTAAATTTTACATAATGGTGGTCTCTAGTGACTCTTTTCCTTGTTTATGCACAGCAGTAACTATTGCCTGCAAGAACGTGGGTACTGGGAATATAGGACTGTTTACCACTTGCTACTGAGTAAGAGCTTGTGTCAGTGCAGCAGAGCAGATAAAAATACAGCTTTTTTCCCCCCCCCCCCTTCTGAACATCACTTAAAAGCATTATCTTTCTGCACTTTAGCAGATGAAAAAGTACTTAAACTTTCCTTAAGATCTTAAGTAGATGAGATCTTGCGGCATAGACCAGTAGCAGTTGTGGATTTGGAGCTTTTTGTATACTTTTCCTTCAGATAAAAATTCTCAGTGCTTTTTCAGGTGTTTAAATAATCAGTTTTGAAGATGGATTAGAAGGAAACTAAAATTGTTTAAAAAATATCCATGCTTTTGACTATTCAGGATTGACCTGTAAGTCAATGCTACAACTGCAATCACTGAATGTATCTTTAAAAAACTCTGTTCTGGAAAACTAATGTACTTTTTTGTTTTTTTCTTTTTTCTTTTCCCCCCCCCTCTTTTACTATTTCCCCCCCACCTAGTACACATTGGAGCACACCCAGCAATTTAACCTGGAGGCAGGTAGCCCTATTTTTCAGATAAAATGAGTAGGTCTATTCCCTGACACTTAGATCTTGGTGACGGGGACTGCAGGAAGACTTTGTATGTGCAAAATGTTGCAGAGGTTGATGAAATTCTGGCTGCTTGGGTCCAACTTAGCGTGCTTTCATTCTTGAGGCTGGTATTGTGGAGCCTGAGCTTTCATCCACTGGAGAAAGGCAAACAACAAAGGTCAGGCCCTGTGCTGACCTCAGGAGGAGTCTGGTCTACCTACAAGGCAGTTGGGTGAGGAGGGGAGAGCTCTTCAGCAGCATTCCTAAACTCTTTTGGCTTTAAGTGGGCAGTTTCCATTTGCTCTTACAAATCTGTTTGTGTGGTCATTTACATGCTTCATTGCTTGAAATTTAGACATAAAGCAGTAAAAGAATGAGTTTCTAGCCTACCTCTTAATAGAGAAGTTACCAGTGTAGCTAGAGGAACAAAGCGGCTAAACAATGTTAGAGCTGGTACAGCGATACATTTTTTTAATGAAGATAATCTAGAAAACTTCTAATATAGAGCAAGCCTGCAGCTGCAAAAATAATATAGCAAACCAGCTAGTAGAGAGTCAGAAAACAAAAATAAGCTGGTTCGTTCTTTTCACCACTCAGTGGTGAAATCTAAGTTGTCTTCCAAAAGAGTCATTGTGATACTATGTCATCTAAGTGTGACTCCTGATCTGTTACTGTGTGTAGGCTGTTGTAATGGTGAATTAATAATGATTGTTTTGGGAACGCATTTGAAAGTAAGAGGGGTTCTACTTTGATTTCACATTAGTTTTGCTTAGTTTAATATGCAAAGCTATAATTATCCTACAGTGGAAAACGATAACATTAAGGTAGTTAGATGTTTAGTTTTTTGTTTCTTTGTGTTTTGTGTTTATTTTTTTTTTTTTTTTGATGCAAATCATGGATTTAACTGCATGCTCCCTGGAATTTGTTGCAGGGCAAAGAAAGCAACTATCCATACTTCTGGTAAGGAAAATAAATAATGATCCTACCTATTTGAACTGGATCATAGACATTTTTATTTCTAACTGCAAACACAGCTAATAGGCATTAATAAAGGTAGTATTTTGTGACTTGGAGAATCAACAATGTTGAAATGAGTGAACTAAATGCATTAATCTGCTCTTGCAAGCACAATGATGTAAAGATTTCATAGTACATTTAGATAAAAGTCCTTCAATAATGAAAATATGTTGGAAGAAACATCTTTGCAGGCAGTCTGTTTGGTTTAGGTTAGATAGTTCTGCCTGGCATTTGTTTTTGTTATTTCCACAGCAGTCCAGGAAGCAATAGTCAAATCCACAGTCACACAAATTCTGTGTCTCAAAATATGGCGTTGTGACTCTCAAGTAAAACATCTGAGGTTAAATACTGATGTAACTACTAGAAAAAATACTATTTTCTTCCCTAGAATTTCTTGGGTTGAAATACAAATCTGTCACTTTGATTTTTTTTTTTTTCTCCATAGCTCTTATTTCATGTTCCTAAATTATGGTACTTATTTATATTTAAATATTCAGGCTTCCATAATGTATTTGGAGTTTTGGGGGTGGGGGTGGTTGGTTGTTTTTTTTTGTAATGTCTTTGCAGATAGTGAGGGAGATCACTATTTTGGTAAAAACATTAATTTCACACTTAAAACTAATCTTTATTAAATGAGTGAAAGATTTAATGTTTTGGTTGCTGTACTGGAATCTGGCATTCTTTCTGCTGAATGCTCATATGGAGAGATGCTAGATTCCAGGTCAGAGAGCATAAATGTTCAAGCTGGGATAAAGGTAAATAGTATGAGCAGGCGTTGTGAGTTTCCTTAAGTGTTTGTAGCTCTGTGGTTTTCCTACAATCAAAATAATTGTTAATATGTAGAATTAGGGATTTCTTGATACTATTGAGTGAAGCTCAGTAGGTTCCACTGAATTGATCAGTCAGCAGAGGGAGCACGAGTTCACTGGCCAAAATACGTAAATTGTGCTTTAGGTAATTTGACAATCTACATAAAAATATTTTAACTTTGATAGGCTTGTATGCGTATGTGTTCATCAGCAGTTAAAACATCATTGCAACATTCACACCAAGTGTGTTGTAATTGTCTTAAAAATAATGCAAAAACCCCCTACAAATACAACAACCATAGAAACATTGATTAAATCCTTGAATTACAAGGCAAGTGTTTAAGTGTTTTTGTACTTAGCCTTTGAGGCTTATCTTTATTTCCATTAATTCCAAGTGTGTTTGTTTTTTGGTGGAGGGGCTGGGGGTGGTGTGTTTAAAAAAAGAATAATTATTTGGGACACATTTTTTTTTTAAAATTCTTTTCTTCTTTTCATTCCAAAAGAAGGTGGTGTTTTAGTTGAACAGAGACTCTCTGTTCAGAGCTATAATTGTAAACTTGTGGTTTTGTCAGGTATCAATTGGTGACACTGTTGGTATGTGCTCTTTACTACCACAGGCTTAACACATCGGTAGGAAGTAGAAAAGTAAGAATCCAAGGCATGTGTTTCTCTTGGGGTTACAAAGCATGGTGTGATGTAAAGTTACATTTTAAAAGTTTTTCCTTCTGTGTATCTGTTGTAGAGAGGTTAACCTTCAAAGAAATACTATTGTCAAATAAAACACTTAAAATTTTACTAAATCTTTGTCTTTGCCCTGAAGAATTAGTTCAGACTGCTACTGTCTGATCTCTCCAGTTGTCAGTCAGGCAAGAGTTAGTTTTATTTATTATTGCATTAGTTAATTGCTGCTCAGGGACTTTATGACCCTTTGGCCTACACTGCAGCACCATGCTAGCAAGCGGGGGGGCATCTGCTTGAGTTTGGCTTCTTTGAGCCTGTGTTATCAGAGACTCCGAACATTTGACTGAAGCTCTTTAACAGCTTGGAGGAAAGAGATGACTGGGAACCAAGCAACTGTGGAAAGGAAGCATAAATACAGTCTCTATTTGGGTTAAGCAAACTTAACTGGGCACTTCTCTCTTCTTAAAGAGAAAAAGTACGTTTTTTTGCCTCCTGGTGAACTTTTTTTGAATTGGAAACAGTGCAGAGGGGGAAAAATGAGCAACGGCTGAAAGGGTACTGGAACCCTAGGTGGCAGAAGAGTGGGTCTTTTATATATAAGATAATTCTTGTGCCTCCCTGCTGAAATTTTGGAGTTAATCCTATAGGGACTTGTTCTACAGTGGGATGGTTAGTTCAGGCTCTCAGTTTGTACTTCTCTCAAATCATCCGAAAGATGATAGCTGTTTCTTCCTTGTTGTAAACTACTGAAGTGCATTAGAAACCAGCAGCTTACTGTCAGCTTGGGGGTTCTGAGCTCCTATGGTGGAGCCTTTGACATGCTCTCTTCTATATTTGTTCAGTGTGCTTTGCTTCATGCTCTCTGAAGTGGTCTTTGTTGCTTTGAGATGGTTCTGACATCACTACTTCATGCTCCACATTTCTGTGATGTTTTTCTTAACAAAAGAGATTTCAATTTCAGTATGTTACTAAATAGATCTTTGATTTTGTATCTGCAGAATTGAGGTTGGCCAGAAGATGTCATCTGAGCTTTGCAAAAAGAAAGCTGTGTTGTGCCCAATCTTTCTTCACTGTTCATAGCACAAATTTCAGGTGCTGTGGAAAAGTGGAGAAAAAAACCCCACCGATCACCTACACACATCTTAAAAATTCTATGTGATTTATTAGTACTTCCAACTTATGAACTGGGTAATTTGAGCAAAAGTTTGATTAATTCTTTTTCAAACCAAGTTTTAATGGCCCAAGTACCCGAAGGGGTTAAGCTTTGTGGCAAAGAGTCTCCTTGTACTGACACTGCTAGGTACAAGTGCATGAAAGTGAAGCCAAGAGGCACCTGAGTTTCCTGAAGAGTCTTGAATTGCTCAAGAAGAAAAGATGCTTCCTAAATGTAATGAGTAAATCTTCGCCCAACCATTAGCTAGTGTCTAGCTCCTGCTGTCCGCAGCTCAGAAGCTGCAGGTGGCTATGGCTCCTCCATGGCAATGCTATAGCTTAGGTTGTTTTCATTTGGATGAACTTCTAGTCTGGAAATTACATTGAAATGCTCCTGGAGGAGTTTGTTGCTGTGAGAAGATGGAGATCTACTGTTCATTCTAGGTGTTTATCTTGGTTCAACCTCGTTGTCAGCTGGGATTCCTGAGTAAAATGTGGGTTTGAGAAATAAAACTCTGGTTTGTTTGGTGGTGGAGGTTTTTTGACATCCATCTTCTCCCCGCCCCAATATTCTGGATATAGCTGCCTGCAGCTTATGGAGACTTGCATCTCTTATGCATTCTTATTGTTGCTCTTTCCATGTCCCTCCTCTCTCTTTCTTCTCTTCCAATTACTGTATGGCGTTTCATTTTCTATTTATTCTTCTGGGCAACTACTTCAAGAAAAAGGAGCAGCACTGCAATTTTGTAGAGCAATATGGAAAGGGGGAAGTGACTTTCTTCCATGCACAGCAGGTGAGGAATTCTAGTGTGACAGGATGTGCTTTTAGCCAGGTGCACAAGAGACTGATCCTACAATCCTACAGAAAAGCTTTTTCAAGTTTTCTGCTTCATATGCAATGCAATATATAACAGCAAATAACAAAGATCTGAAGTGCCGGGTGATACAGAATAATTATTTGTCTTCTTTGTTACCACGGTTTAAAGTAATGCACCCTCCACATAGCCCAACTTTACCTTCTGTTTAATCTCAAATTTCAGCCTGAGATACATTTGAATCTGTTTTCTAACCACTTACCATGAAAGTAAAATAATAGGACAATACTGACAACTCAACTGAAAGATTAAAATGATGGGTTGTTGTGGGGTGGAATAAAGCTGCAGTGTCTGGGTTACAGAGTTGATTCTCTATGGACTTGCTCCACATGTGGACTTGGGTCAGGTTCTGATCTCAAACCCATTTGATATATTTGCTAACTGAATCTTTTCTGTGCTCTCTATTATAAGTGAAATCTAGTCATTTGGCTAGGTTTTCAAAGTAACTAGGTCATGATTAAAATTTTTCAGGATTGGGCCTCATATTGCATCCATCTTAGTTTAAAGAAAATAAAATAGTTATCTCTTTCTGTTTGCAAGCATATGTAAAGTATGTAAAAGCTATGCATCCATCCCTAAATCTGATGTTGCCATACTTCAAGAAGCATACTGTTTGCCGGTGGTTCTTTGTTGTGACATCCCCTGTGAATTCCTAAGGCATGTACATAGGGCCTTTCTCTTATTTGCTGCGCTGTCTTTATGAATAAGAGATAATTGCTGTATTTTTTTAAACTATGGTAATAGTAGAGAGTGAATTCCCTAATGACCCTGATCCTTTTTAAACTATGTGCCTAACACTGCTGAAAATGTTATTTTTTATGATGACTCTTTATATTAAGCCCTGTGTCTTTGAAATCTCTGGCTATATTAGAACAGATCGCAGTAGTCAATAGTCTGAAAGTTTCTCTGATGACGTGCAGAAGAGAGTGTAGAAAGCTCTGTAAAAAACCACAAAAACAATGCAACATTGCTGCCCTTTTACAGCTGTGTTATAAAAAGAAAAAAGGGTTTCAGTTTCATTCTGACTTCAATTCCTGTGTGGTTTTCCAACCATATGATATAAAAGTAGACGTACTCAGTTATCTTCATTTCCTTTTCTGGAGTGCAAGTTAATTTTTAATATTTTTTTTTCCAGTCATGCTTTTAGAGGCATTCTAGTGTCATTTTCAGTGAACACTAGTGATATATACGTCTACCTTATTCACCTGCCAACTCATCTTTTATTCATCCTGCTGATGAAAACAATCTCCCGTGAAACTTCTGTTGCTGAAAGAGTTCAAAACCTTTCCAGTTATGGATGTAACAGAGCCTTTTTAGCTTAGTGTAAGAATTTTCTATTACTTTATTACACATTTTTGATGAAGTTAGGAATTGTAAAGTTCTGATGTTTAACTAGAGCAACAGAAAGAAAGCAACCCTGTAAATGTTGCAACAGGTGAACCTGCAGTTACTGTATGTTCTTACTGCAAAATGCCAATGTTGTACCTAAATAGAAACTGGCTGTCCTTATATTTCCTTAAAACTTCAGAGGTGTGGATTTGGTGCATCTGTTCCTAAGTACTTATTCCTCAGACACTGGTGTGCTCACGTTGTGGCAGCAGTACCAAACATGTAAAAGAATTGAACATTTTGTGTCTTGGGAACTGGAGCTGAGAATAAATTAATTGGCAATTTGTATTGATTGGAAAAAAAGAAAAGGAAGCTTCCACAGTACTGACTCCTTTCCATATAGGGTAAAAGTGTGCTTACAGAGGAATCTGGGGAGATACCACTGAGTGAAATCCAACTAAGTGATAGTTCTTTTTTCTTGGGTGGAAATTGCTACTTTATGCAAGCTATTGACAGTATGACCTCAGCTTAATTGCTGGTAAGTCTTTATCAAAAGCTAGCAAGTAACTTAGCTGTAACCAAACAGCTTTCTTTCCTGAAGTTGTATTGTGCAAATATGTTTTGTAAAACCAGTGAATTGTTCCAGGACCCTAGACATCTAGATAAAAATATAACAAAACTACTAAATGCACTTGAATCAGATTGTAGTACTCACCAGACCAACTGATGTATGCAGCTTTATATACTATACATATGTGTATCGAAAACCCATCATTTGGTCTACAGATGAAAAGCAAGAACTGTGGGTAGACTAGTATCTTAGACAGTCATGAGTACAAGGATCTTGCTACTTCAGATATATTTTTGCGATATGAAAATGTGATTTTTATGCTCTGTGAAGAGAAAGGAGAGGTATGAATGTGCATTAATGTAAACTTTTTATCTAAAGAGTTTCTCTGTACTTGACTAGGTGAAATTTTAACTGCCTCAGGAGCTTTCCCATAAATGTAGAGGCATGATTGCATGTTTCTGACATGTTCCTTAGGAACATGTCAAAGTCTGGCTCAGATTTTCAAGATGCTGTTGAATAAAACAAAAAAACCCAAAGCATTGCCTCTGAAGTCAGATCTCTTGAGGCACTGGCCAATAAGACCGTTATCATCTGAGCTGTGGCAGTAGTTAAACCAGTGGAGGAGTAAGTGAGCAAACATCCACCTCTTAAAAATTGTGGGATTTTTGTTTCCTTGGTCTAGAGTAGAAAATGCACTGTTGTGCCCTTCCTAGAGATCACGTAATATTTCACTACCACAACATCCTGGGGCTCGGTCCAGAGCCAATTGATCTCCTCTTAAAAACTTGGAAGGAGTACAGGTATGAAACCCCTGGACAGGTACATTCTAACTGCAAACCAGATGCAGTTTTGGATGTGCAATACCCATGACTGATGATTGCAGACCTATATTCTTACGGCCATGCAGGAGTATTTTGGCTATTGGCTGTTAGAGTTTATTTTTGTTTATTGCTGACCAGTTTTTGAACTTTGCTCTTTTTGTTTAGCAGAAGTAGGTTAGATCAATAACCTATTAATAACCTATTCAAGCCCAAAGTTCTATTCATCCACATTCTCCAAACAAAAGCTATTTCCATTGTTCGTCATTATGTGCGACTTCCATTTCAGCCCTGAACTCATAAATTGTAAATGAACTTGAAGTATTCATTTCCCTCTTTCAGCACTATCTTTATCTAGTATTTGCTGACATGCTTCATTATAACTTATTTTTGAGCACAGTCAGACCTTGTTTTCTGAACAGATGAATTCATTATTGGAAAGGACTCTATAAATAGAATTTAGGGGTCACCAAAATGAGAAATTCTAACTCATTAGGATCTCAGCTGCAACAATGTGATCTGATATACAGAAGTTTTGAGCTGATGAAATGAAAGCTAAGACTTAGCTAATTGGTTCTAAATTTTAAAATTACAAATGGGCTATTTTTGTATTACTGTTAAGGGTGATAGAAACCATCTGGAAAAGAGATTCAAGGCAGCATATATTGGAAGAAGAGAAAAGAGAAGAAACTAGGGTAGTTAAGGAAGATATATGAAGTGTGTACAGAGGGATAAACAAATGACTTCTGATATCTTCTGGTATTCTGAGCTATCCTCTTCAGGTGAGGCTTGCATAAAATTAAAATCCTGTTAACCTTTGCCTGTCTTCCTCATATGCAAGAGTCAGATATGTTGCCTTTATCAATACTTGATGTGAAGTGGTGAAGTAAATTTATGGATATGTGACACTATTTCAATATCTCAAGTAGGATTTCCAATGGAAAACACATGAATCCTTTAAACTATCTGGTCTCATGGAAGACTAAAGGTTTACTGCATCAGGCCAGAAATATGTCCTCTGGGAACACTGTGAATAACTGTGTTCATGTTCTGCTCTGGGTATGTGTGTCTGGCACACAGTGCCTTCCAGAAGTTGAAGCTCTGGTGTTAAGGTGTACATGAAGACTTTGCTGTAATTCTTCCCTTACTGCCAGGCTTTAAACACGGTTGGATGCCAGACTAGGTCAGTTAGTTTTATTATGATGAAGTAATATCATAACTGATGTCTGCACTTCCTCTCATCTTACTGAGAAACAAAACATACTGTGCAGGGTGAAGACCCTATAATCTTGAGACACAGTTAGTAACTGAGGAGAAGCTGTAGACCGTTTTTCTTAGATACGTATATTTGCTATTTAAGAATCACATTATCTCACTTTTTTCTACCGTCCTCCTAGGACAGCTGAACTGTAGCTTTTTCTACTGTGTACTGAAACCAGCTGAGCCCATACATTGCCTCTAGAACCAACAGTTTACAGGGGAAGCTGGTGATGTGATTGTCTTTACAACTTACGTATTTCAGATTATTGTGCTTTAAATAAGGAGCCTGTAAAATACGAGTGAGATAAAACACGTGCAGGTATGGGATGGGAAATTTGAGTGTCAGCAGACCGTATAGTTTTGGTAATTAAAAAGTCAGGGAAAACCAGCTGTTAAGAACCATTTGTGACTGTTACAGAAGCGTGCAGCATGGAGACCCGTGTCATTGTTGTCCTGCTGTCCCCTGTAAGCAATATATGCAAATACTGTGAATACCCAAAAGGAATAAGGGGTAGAAAGGGAAACTGGTGAACAAGTGAGAAAATTTGCTGATATCAGATCATCTTAGGAGTGGATAAAACCTGGTGAATCCTGGTAGTGTGCTGTCCCCTGCTGCTAGTTCCCAGCTCTTAGCTCAGACTGGGTCACGCGGCGTAGACAGGCCTTATGAAGTCCTGCTTTCTCCTCCTGAGTGTGGAACAACGAAACGTCTGTGACGTCAGGTATTTTTTTGTTCATATCCAGAATTGCAAAATTAATCTAGTTATACTGAGAATTCAGTCTTTTGAGAGGACCATTTAAAGAGATACTTTTAACTTTGAAAAATTGTATGGACTCTAAATCTTTCTTTGAAACAAAAGTAAATGTAACAGTTTTATTGGAAAGATTAAGAAGACTTTCCTGTGTTTACAGCACTGCATTAAGAAAAGAAGCAGTGATAATTGCAAGACAGGTGGTTAATTTTCCCAACTCTTTTTTTTTTTTTTTTTTTTTTTTCCCCATGTCTTTTGGGTGATCAGGTGGCTGCTGGACTTACAGAAAGAACTGCAAAAGCTTTTGTAGACTCGCTCATACAAACATAATGGGAGGGACATATGAAGTATCTGAAGTTACAGTTGGGTTTTGTGTTCGTGACTTGACAAGCTGCCTTTTCTTACACAGTGCAGATGGCTGTTTTTTTTAGAGAAACATGAAGCCTTGTCAGTCTCAGTATTCACAGCCTACATGACTTTTAAGATCTGATGGAATATGGGGCACTCTCTCATCAGCAATTTCAATACATGACCAGTCTCTGTGATGCTGTAGAGCATGCAGTACAATGCAGAGGTACCTGAGCTAACTCCAAAGCTAGATAGTGGTAATCTGGCACTTTGCTGGATTAATTTGCCTCACTAAAAGAGGACAAGTTTCTTGGATAATCAGTTGACCGCAGCTGGACCATGTTGAGGGCATATATGTACAGCCTATTCTCTGCTTGCTAACTTGTAGATGCATGTTATTTCTCTGGAGCAACTATCTATAGCATAGTAGTGCTGTCACGAACGGGACTAATGTAGAGTGTTGGTCTAGATGCAAGCCAGTTCTCAGGCATAAAGGCAAGGCTAACACTTAACTCATGCTGTTCAAAGTCTCTACAAGTAGTTTGGTATAACTGACAGACAAAGAAGCCCTTTTATTTTCCAGTAAGCAAGAACAGGCACTAAGAAAAACAACAGCGAAGTCATGTTCTTATTCTGTGTAATCTTCATTCAATGACAAGAAGAGTGAATGCATCAATTCTATCTTTTTTTCTTGCGCTTGTACTTTCGATTGTTAATGCATGTAATGTCAAAGTGATGTCTGTCTTCCCTCCTGTATTTTTTAGACATTTATTTTAAAGAACACTGTTACTTCCCTAAAACAGGAAACTTCTGATGTAGCTGTGTAGATACATTTCTTTGACTAAGCATATTGTGGCAAAATCAGAGCTGTTAAAATAGGTAACTAGTGCATTCAGAAGAAGGAAAACCAAGGCTGAAAGATCACTGTATTCTTTAAATTGTACTTTACTACAATTTTCTGTCCCTTTTCAAAAAACTAAAAAAAACCCCACAGCCAAGCTCTGTGAAGCTATCATCTCAAAACCAAGCAAGTATGAATGGGCAGTCTAAGCAGATTTTTTAGTGTTTAGTGAAGCTGAGGTCTCAGAGACTGCAGCAAAAACCTGCACACACAGTTCAAAACTACCATGCTTACATTCAGCTAACTTGCTGTTTATGTAGTATCCAAGCTGAAAGCACAAACTGGCTTTTTAATATCTATTTCAATTTTAGATTAAATCAGTGATCTTGATTACACTAGGGGTAGTATAAGCCAGGAACTGATTAAGGAAAACAAAGAAACAGAAAAACATGTGCTGACCTGAAAAATAAATTTGCTATGCTAATTTAAAAATTACTGAAGTATTTCTTGCATGCTTGTCTTTTTCCTTTTGTTCCTGCAAAGATGTGTTGACTTACATCACAAACAATGCTTATGAAAGCATGAGGTTTAAAATCATGTATTGCCTAATTTTTTTTAGGCATATGCACTAGATACTCGTTTTGCTGAGACTTGCCCTTCTGTGAGGAAAGAATGTATTTGATACAGTGGTAAAAACACAATCATAAAGTACAAAACATAAGCAAGCAATGCTAAATTTGGATTATTCAGTATGAAAGTCTTAATGGTGTATCTTGCCTTCTTATGTTAGTGGATTAAATATAATAATACGCATCCTTAAAACATATGTACTGTGCTCACGGTCACTGTCTCTAACCGAAGTTGTCAATCACCATTACTTCACTAAGTAGTTCGATGTATAGATGCTGACCTGCCTTATTAGTCATCAACAGCCAAGAATGTATGTTACCACCTGATTCATATGGCATTTAATTGGATACCGATGGATGAGTGAATTGTTTAAGGTAAAATAAGAAACTGCTTACAAGTATTGCTGTGTTAAAGTAGGCCCTTTTGCTTTGTGAAAATGCCATGTTAACAGGTATGTATTTGTGTAGTCTAGGTGAGAGCACAGTACTTTCCCAATATGCTACAAGAAGGACTGTGTCCTTGGGAGTTGGCGGATTTCAAAGCCATACCAAAGCAACTGTGGTGTACATCAGGCAAATATCGAGGTTAGCTCACTGAGCCAAAACTCCAGTTACTTCTCAACCATTTCTGGTCATGCACTTGTTAGCACAGACAAGCTAGGGAGCCAGTTTTAAAAAGCTGTTACATCTCATAGTGTTAAATCTTTTAAAGATGATGATTCACAACCTTTGTTCATTAATGGGCACCTGATTCATCACTGGTTATATTAGAAATAGATTTTTATGTTGCAGTATAATTGTTCATATTGCTTTATAAAGATTGTGCAATTATTTCTATTACTGATGTCTATTTAGAGGATTTGTAGCTTGTCTGTAAAACCTAAAACCTGCCATTAATAGAGCATTAGAGCAATCTTTCTCTGAAGTGCTTTAAAGTGTTAATTTTTAATTTATGAAAAGGTTTTTCTTTAAAAAAAGTTTCAAAGCATTCACAGCATTTTCAATAGCATATAGAACTCTAATTTTCATTTTAGAAAGAAAAATACAATAATTTTCTGTTGGTTTAGCTAAACTGAAACATTTCATAGTCACATGTTTCAGTCTCACTGATTTTCACAGGATAAAAATTGGAATCTTTGGAGGTAATCAACAAAATATTACAGGAAAATAAACCTTGCGATTTGTAAATATCCCCCACCCCGGGAACAGTGGAAAACCTTAATTATCTATGAAAAGGCAATTCAGAACTTCCATCACTGCTTTTTGAAGTTAAATGGCTTATTCAGGAACAGCTTAAATGAAATGAATTGTTAATTTTTAAAGTTTCACAGTCTATAACTTGAGCAGACCAGTGCAGATTGAACCATGACAATACAGTGCCATTAGCCTTTAAGGTTATGTTTGTTTCATCTTACCTTGTGAAGAACCTTGGTACCTGTGCTCAGCTGCATCTGAAACATGCTGCTTCCTGCAGAGGAGAAATGTGGATCATTCATTACTGAAACTTGCTCATTTCAAATCCTTTTATGAATAGTCACTAGCTAGAGGTTGACTTCTATTAGCAATCATGTGGTGAGGTGTTTTGTGTGTTTGTTTATTTGGTGTTTTGTGGTGTTCTTGTTTGGGTTTGAGTGTTTTGTTTGTTTGGTTGGGTAATTTTTTTGATTTTTTAAATGTTAATGCACATCTTACTGAATTGCCTGGGAATTCCAGAGGTCTAGCATGCTGCTGGGAGAGCTGAGCTGGCTAATGGCACCAAATTGTGAATGTTCTTTGGCATCTCAAGATTAAAGAAACTGACTCGTTTTGAGATACTTCTACTCATAATAAGAAAAATACTAGTAATAGTAAAAGCAAATCTGACATTTAGCCATTATTATTGCTATAATTTCATCCAAAATGCTTTGTTTAGCTTTCAGATAGTCTTTGGCAAGCAGTAACTATTAGTTCTCCCTTACTGAACATGTCTACTCCAGAGGCTGAGACTACTGAGGCAGGATGTTAGCAACTCTGCAAAAGTTACTGGTTTTTTTGAGCTGATGGAGTTTATGCCAATGATACTATAAAGAAATTATCTGTTAGCAGATTTTTCCTGGTCACTAGGGGAGGAAGCTTTCACTGTTGTTATGAAATTATTCTTCCTTCTTAGTTGCAGCATGGGTAGGAAGTGTGTGAAAATACAATGTTAAAACCTGGAGCTTTTATAGGTAAAAGTAAATCCATTATAAACTTTCAGATATCCTGTCTTCAAGATCTATTCCTGTCCAAAGGCCATACAGTCAAGCTTAGAAAGATGCTAACTGTAAAAGTCAAGAAAATATAGATGTCTTAAAGCCAAATGATTCTTTGATGTACCTATATGGTTCTGATCTCAATTTTCAAGTATAAAATCTCTGTTTTTATACCACTGAGTATCTGTAGAAAACTTGAACTTGCTGAGTAAAATTCACTTGTATCAGGTAAGAACTGATTGTCTCCAGCTTTATGGTTGGAGTGGAAGCTTTATCTTGGTCACCTTCCATAGGCTGCCTCTGAAGCTTCCCTCTCTGGCATTCAATCCTCATACCCATGAACATCTGGAATGCCTGATTTTCATAATGTATTTTTTACAATTCTGATGACAATTCTATTTCTGTTTCATGTGTTTCTTTTTACTCTTCATGGCTTGTTATTTCTTTTCCATGACTATCATTTAAGTTTCTTAAGAAAAGAGTTAATTCAATGTGAAGGCATTTTTTTCTTGTCATTGTAAAAGCACAAAACTAGGAGTAAAACTTTTCCATGAGTTATGTTCAGGAGATATGACTGACTGAAATTATAAGAACAGAAATCAGCCGAAGACCTCTGAACAGCCAAAATACTACTGAGGCTTTTCACAGTGTTCTCCTGTTGTTGAAACCCTGACTGATGGTATTTCCCAGCTCTGCGGAGTTCCCACTACTTTAACAGGGAACTATGAAAATGTAGTCTATGTTCTTCTAACTTTATTTGCTTTTACGACAATCCTCTATGCATTTCTTTTTTAATATAAATACAGCTGATTTATATGACAAGTTTCACCTTCTGTTACTGTCTTCTGAAATAGTGATTGCTGTGAAGATGATGGGAAGGTGGGAAAGAAAACAGACTCATATTTCTATATATACAGATATATTTTATGCTAGCTTATTATATTTCTTTCAATTGGGGAGAAAATGCTCTCTTTTGGCACGGTTTTCTCTGAGGGTTGTGACTTGTTTACAGACAAACTTAAGAGAGCAACTGCAGCAGTGAATGAAACATGACTACCACACTTTAGACTGGGCAAAAAGAACTGCTTTTATGTTTCTGTCTCATTGGGAGATGCAGAATGTGAAGATCTCTAATTTTAATTTGTACTTTTTGAGATGCTTTGGCAGTATGCATAGCTTTACTCTGATATCCTAGTATCAGACACCACTTATCAACTGCTTTATTTCTGTGTTCTATTATCTAGTGTTTAACGTCCTTAGAGGGAGCACAACAGGATTAATGAGGCATCGGAAATGGCAAAACAATAAGATGTACTGATAGTGCCTTGAACCTAATGTACAAAGCATTTTAAACCTTAATTCTATGATACGTTCTGCTTTAGTCTCATTATATTTAACTCAAAACTCAGTTTCAAGCCAACAGTTGTCCAAGACAGGGAAATGGAACAAATAGAATGTAATTTGTTTACTGTTCAGAAGGCATGTTTTCAGCTAAACACAACTGGATGCATATGAACTTGTATTAATTCACAGTTATCAAATAACTACACTGTACTGCTTGCTCTGCCTGAGTAGTTATACTTGGTACTTTGGGTTTGCCAGGGGAAGAGGGATATAGTCTCAGCCAAGGACACATATTTAAGCATTTGATTTACTTGCTAGTAAGGGCCTTTGTATGGTATCAGATATTACCTCTGTTTTACTGGCGAACTGAGGAATATAATCTGTGGCTGCTATTTTGAATTTACTTGCACATCTTTCTGAAAAGACCAGTGGCGACACGCTCTTTGACACTTGAAACATCTTTATTGCTAATGGCTATACATCCACGTCACTTGGAAATTTTCTTTACTGTAGATATGTCTAAGTATTTGTATTCTGGAAGTGGCAGGGACTTTTTGCATGGAAAAGTACCAGTTAAAGTTCTATCCACTTCAGACAATAGTAGGAAGATACATTTGTCAGTAAACAATTTTCATACAGTTTTTCTCACATATGTTTTCAAAAATTGTAACTGAAAATCACTGAGACAGTAAAAATCCTAGGCTGACTCTAAGTGGAATGTATGCTTTCACTTCAGTGTGAATTTACTCTTACCCATATTTGCATTGTCACCTTTTGAAGAGAAGAGCCAAATTCTCTGCTACCGTAAATGAAATTCTACTCAAGTCTATAAACCATCTTACAGAAGGGCAACTGGCCCTCTTAAAGCAAGGACGACTTGAATAGCCTCTATGGATAATATAAACTCCTTTTTGGAACTAATTTCACAGTAAAAGTTTCCCATGTTTTTGAAAAACAGAAAGATATTTTTCAAGTTCCAGTCTTGAAGACTGAAGTTTTGTTTTTTTTTTAATCTATAGATATTCTACAATTAACTCCTTCTGAGTGTAAAAGTAGCAGTGTTTCAGTACCCTGCTGAAACTATTAACCAAGCTTCCCAAAGAGTTAGTCTCACATAGATTAAGCCATATCCACAGTATGAAATGGCACTTGTCAAACCAAGTTTTAAGGTAGCTAAACCTGGGCTATGGGATATGTCCAAACAGGTTCCATTTATGTCAGTTTATGCACAGCAAGTTTTGCCATCTCTACAGCAGCAGCAAAGCTAGGTTTTATTTTACAACACCATATTGTTGTATTGTAATATAAAGGCACATTTATGACTAACCTTACTCAAAATTTGTGTGGTAAAGAACAAGCATTGCAATTACTTCTACATGTGGAAATGGGTTATTAATGAGACTGATCTGCCAGGGAGTGCAGTGTTGGAACTTCAGGTATAAAACCACACAAGTGCTTTGTTCAGGTGGTGAAAAACAAGTTACAGAAGCAGCATTCAACTGTGTGCCCATGGGCCATCTCTGTGGCTCATCGCAAGAATAGTCAGGCTGTAACCCAAACACTGGGGTAGAAAAAGGGTTGAAATCATAGCTGTTCAAATGTAAATAGGCTTTTGAAATTTAGTTAGAATGCTCAATCAAGTGATATAAAGAGAAATAGAACAATTCTGTTTTAGTGATGTGACTACATATGAAAGTGAAGTTGGTAGCTCATTTCACTACAATCTAAATGAAATGCAATATCATCATTTATCTATTTTGGCTAACTTTTTGTGTCTGTTTGGCATTTAATAGGCTGATAGCCTATGTTTCAACAAGTGCATTTTAGGAGCAAGAATGTATTCTTTTTTACAGTTCCACTTAGGCAAAAGACAGATCCTCATCAGTCACCTTACACTTCTCCTGCTGCATGCCTCCCATGCCTGCCAAGTATATGTAGGGAACAGAAAAGTTCAACTAAATACAAGAAGGAACCATGTCAATTGTGGGTAGAATTTCTAGACTGTGTGTTAATCAAAGGAAGAAAGTCTCACTGTCTGGGAACAAAAGCATCTTTCCAAATTTTTGCTGTAGGTGACTTTGCTGATGCCTCACAACTCAGATCACGTGGGCAAGAGAGCTTGTTTGAAATATGCGGAGCATTGTCTGCTTTATGGTAAAAATATCACAGCTCTTCCAGAAAAGATGCAGTAAATCTGCTGTTGAAATCTGGAGGTAAAAGGAGTAGACGTACTGTATTCAGACATGCTTGTCTTCAAGAAAAGGTAAAAAATGTTCTGGTTTTGCACCCTTTGCTGTAAGTGGATAGGACTTCACCTGCAGAACTTCTCTTGATTTCCAAGGAAGGAGCTTTAATAAGAACTTGTACCAAAAATATATTCCTAGTGCATCTATTTTTAGTACCAGTTCTTCAGACTTTTATATTTCTGATATGGAAATAGTTTAGCTAAGTTTACTGATTCCAATCCTTATCCTGTGCATTTAGAAATGTACTAGTCTACACTGCATTCATGTCTGCTGAAAAGTCTATTTATGTCTGCTTCGGGGAAGTGAGGGTTCTTCCTCTAAAAGGTGAATACACATGACTGTCAGTCTACAGAAACCCCCAGCTCCGACTGACAGCCGGTGCATGTATAACACAGATGACTAGAACTATTCAGTTCTCTGTAAACCGCCTACTGACTACTTATCTGCCTCTCACTTGCCAAATGTTAATTACACAAACGTCTCTCTCTCTGTCAAGTGTATATGTTGGGATAGTGGAGCATTTGACTCTATGCTAGATGTGTACTTTATCAGTCATCTGGCCTGCTGTCAGCAGAATCCTCGTTTCCACCTAGCACATCAAACTGGGGATGAGGAAAGCCTCCCTGAAGATATCGTGCTTGACAGTTTGTGTGGGATGTAGTCGAATAATGATGCTCACACTTGACACCAAATTTTTTTAAAGAACTTAGAAATAAACTGATAACACTTATATGTAAAAACAACAGTGTAATATTGCTCTATGGATTTTATAATTGATAGTTATTTTGCTTCTTCCCCTTTAAAGGCTAAATTACAAGGGGGTTTCAGACATACATTGTGAGTTGTCTGTAGTTTGTGTCATGACATTCACCTTTTTTGGCATTATTTCAGGCTGAAATGAAGAGAATTCAGAATTACCCTTCTCTACCTGGCAACCTGCTGTCAACTGTAGGTTGTGTGCAGTGTTCCAAGTGCTTATTGCTTGTCTGACTCAGTCTGAGTAATGTAATTATAAACCTTATGTATTTAAGACATACAAATAGTGTTTCCAGTTAAAAACAGACAACCAAGCCAGGAGAAAAAGAAAAGAATCAAGGTTTTGACCTGTTGTTTGGGGATCAGTCTGGAGAAATTCTTATTCCATTGGGATCACTGAATCCACACAAAGGTAATATACTTGGAGACTTAGCTTGAGAATTTATAGTGCATCCGTAAGTTCTCCACAACAGGTTATTACTATCACCCTTTAAAGTATGCGATCTGATAAGTCTATAGTAAAATGAGTACTAGTCTGAACCGGAGTTTGTTTACAAAATGAGTTACTGCAGATTAATGCAGATTAATAGCTACTGCTAGCTGTTTTGCAGTAGTTCTGTTTCCTCCTAAGACAGTTCTTTAATGAAAAGTGGTGTGCAGTGGAATGTGACGCCACTCACTGAACAATATATATAGCTAGCTGGGGCATGGCACCTGAAGAGTGATGAGCTTTGACTCCAAAGACAGCAAGTAGTTACTGGGGTGCAGTGCTGTTTCCTAGTCAAAAAACAAAAAAAAAGTTAGTGGGGCCATTTTTATAGTGCTATGTTGATATGACTGCTTCACTTTTGTTCTGGGGACAGCTTGCTGAAGGACATCTGCACCATCTTTCATTTTAAGGGGAAGGTGTGCCTTTAGCTTGGAGCATCTTTGTGCATGTGGACTGATTTTCTTTTTGAAGTGTTTGCACACAGGAGGTAGTGCAAAATAGATAAAAAGTAGTATGTCCTCACTCTGGCTTAGTGGTCATGCTGTAGACAAGCCTGTTAGTTGCTTCTCAGGAAAAAACTGACTGCCCTAGAACAGTTTAGTAGAAGAGCTTTCTTTCACTTCAGTTTTCTAATGTTCAGATTTTATAACATTAATAAAAACAAAAGAAATTTAGTGTATGACAATACAGTTCTCCTCTGATAATGGCTGCATCTGCCTTAAGCTTTGATACTTAGCAGTATTTTAGTATGTTTTCTGACAAGTGTCAGAATTAAAAATCACTGCTGAATTTCTAAGGTAAAGGAAGGGAACTTTCTCCTACCTAAAGCAGCTCATTGTTTTATTATATATTATTCTGATGCCCATATTCTTGTTGAAAGTTATAATCCTTGATTTTATATATATATATATATACTTCTTGATAAACAAAATATTGTTGTAAGTTATAGCTCTCTATTAACTCTAGTTAAGCTTGTTTTCCGTTGTTTTCCCAAATAAAGCAGTTCTGGCAGATACAGTGCAATCAGATACATACTCTTCCATGGGCTGTTCCCTGTAGTCAGACCTGGCTGTGGAGACTTGGAAAAAGGCAAAGAAGAAATCTGCTAAAGCGTAGGGATATGTACACAGAGATACACACTTATACATTGTGTATCAGCTTTTAGAAATAAAACTCACTTTACTCACTGACCTTATCCAAAAAATATAGTTACTTTTCAATCCTTTTTTGGTGTTGTTTTTTTTTTTTGTTTGTTTTGTTTTGTTTTATTTTTCCTTTTAATTTTTACAGGAAAGGCTTTCCATGGGAGTTTATAATCTGTCTTTCAGCATTTGAAATGGTTATATGCTAAGGGAGAGGGAGATTATGTACATGCAAAGAAGAACAATCTACTAGTTGGATTAATATCCCTGAATAAATTTGTTAGCGTGCCTTAGGGGGGAATGTCTAAAGGACTTCCACTTAACTGACTGGTGGATATCAACATTAGTGAAGAACTGAAATTACTAGGTATATGAAGCTCTGTATTCAGCTGTAGAAATTGCTGACCAGGCTTTGAACCTAATCTGGTCAGATCCTTTCAAAGTAATTGTGAAATGAATTGTATTTAGTAGTCTTAAAAAGTATACCTTGAGTATACCCTGCTAAAATAGGACAAGTTAGAATCAGTCTACTTTCAGCCTTAAGCAGTCTGCCTATGCACTGGAGCATATTTATTTACAGAAGAAAAAAGGCCCTGTTCACAGGATTCTTGTGAAATGAACTCAAAATTATTTCAAATATTGGTAAAATGACCATAACACTGGTTTGGTTTGGGTTGGGTTTTTTTCCCCTTGTACTTTTATTATGTAGATTGGCTGTTAAGTTGCATTGTTCAGAAGGGGAACATGAGCAAGAAACCTTAATGAAAAAAAATATTAAATAGACCCGGGGATCTGTTCCCAGTTTTTCTGATGATAAGCCATAGATTTTGTTTGACTGTACTTCTTTACCTTCCGGCTATTTGTCTGTCCTGAAAAATGTATAGGGATTGCACTCCTTGTTCTATGTCTGTATGGTGCGAAGTACAAGGACTAGAGACTTTCTGAACTGCAGGCATTAAAGCACTCCAGGAACTAGCATTACAGCTACTAAGTATGAATGCAAGTTGAAAGCAAATCTTCAGCCCCATAGAACTGAAGTAGTTCTGAAACGAGACCTTGTAAAACTAATAAGTTCTGCCACAATTTAAAGAAGTTTTGTTGGAAATCATCAAGTTAGGCTAGCTGAATTCATGGCCTCTAGCCTTGAAGATTTTCAAACCTCTCTGGGTGATCTGATACTTTCCTTAACCATCCTTGTTACAAAGAATATTTTTATTATGCCTTGAAATTATTGCACCTTCTGACTACTGCTCTTTGTGCTTTTGTTGTGGTATTCCCTGAGAACAGTCTGTTGTTTGTCTTCTCTGCAAGCCCCACCTTTATGTAACAGACCACAACACTTAACATCCCTTTCGGCCCTCTCTTCTCCAGGCTAAATAAACCCCATTGCCCCACCCTGTTCTCACACACTGCATCTTCAATGCCCTGCCATCCTTTTGGCTCTCCAATGTACTGTCTCTAATGGAGAGAGCTGGGAGACCTGGAACTGGACACAGTATTCCAGATGTGGGCCCTCATATGGCCCCTTCTGTCTTTTACAGTTGTCCTTCCAGAGTGTCCACTTGTTTCTGTCTCCATAGGTAAAAGTTGGTTTGATAGTCCAGGCTAGTATTTAGTTAGCTGCAAATGACACTGTTGTCATGAAAATGGTAATCCTTGTTTCAAAAATCTTACTAGTGATATTAAGATTTATAAGGATGGGAAAATGAAATTACCTTCCAGATTCTGTATGTGCTGTGGTAATTTAAGTTTAATCTGTGAAGCATTTCTTAAGCTACCAAACATTTAGTAGCAATACACACTTCCTTGAGATTTGGCTCTGACTAGAACAGGAAATATCAGAAATATAATTCACTGGAAAGTTGATAGCAATGACTAAATCAGATGATGCTGCCAAAATGTTACTGTTCTGTTATCCAGTTGTATTGAACTGGTGTGAGGTAAAATAACAAGAGCTCTGCCTACACAGTAGCTCCTAGTGTTGTTTATGGCTGGTAGGGTGGTATTAGAGGTAAATTATGGCTTAAAAAAATTATGTTTGTTATGTTTGATAAGGACATCTTCAGTCTGCACTATGAATAAAAAGTGAACTTGAATCTGCCAGAAGGTGAATTTGGCATCTGCCATTAGTACCACATTCTCTTATAAAAATAAATAAACAAACAAATAAATAAATATATACATATCTCCCTTCCACATCATTAAATGAGGAAATTCATTGAAGTAATTCCATGGTTACATTTAACTTCTAGGTAATTCAATTAAAAAATATTGTTTTCAGTTACATTAAGTATCAAGCCATCAGACATCTTAGAACTTCCTGAAGTGACAAGCCCCTAACACCCCAGCATCAATCTGGAAAACCTCATGTGGTAGCACCGTCTCCATTTTCTAGGTCAGCTGTTCATCTAGTGAGTACAAATACCCAGTAGAAGAAACATATTTCCCTATCTTTCAGAAAAGCCACAAGTACTCTGACAGCACCTGAGCTATGTGCAAAGGTAGTCATGTAGGCTAAAGATCATGAAAGTTTCTCCAAGCCACTGTGCCAAAAATAGCAAATGTTTGGTATCTGAAATCAAAGGTTTGCTATAAAAAGATGTCTCTAAGCCTGTGGAGTATCCATGTCATTTGTCAGAAGGGTTTATTTTTGGCATGAGCGTTGACACTGCCACTTACAATCAAGACAGATAGAAAGTTACTGAACCGTGAGCTCCAGGAGCAATGTTGCACAAAGAGCACTGTGATTCTCACGTGAGGAAAGCCAGCGAAGGTTACTGTCTGAGAGCTTTGTATCTTAGAGAAGAAATGGTAATTATATAATACAGAACTCTATTCTTCTTGGTGAAGTCTTCTGAGATCTGCATTTACCAGAACAACTCAAAGGTCCTACATGTAGTGACCCTTTCTGTAGGCTAGAAGGGCAAGACGCTGCATTGTTTATCAGTCAGCAGTGGTTGTTTAAGTGTCAGGAGAGATGTTCATTACCTAAGAGCAGAGTTTGAAGGCTCTCTGTTATCACAGCCTTTTTTGACCCCCATACTTGAACTCTGGTACAGCTGGGTTTTTTTGATAGTTGAAGTAGAAAGCTGTGTTTCCAAAAAAAGTTAGTCCACTTTTCTGGTCCTCAGTCCCATTGCATTTGAGGGCTTTGCAATCTTACCCTCAAGAACCCCTGCAAATATTTTTCAGGCAGCAAACTGAGGCATGGACAAAGCCAATTACTTGTTCAAGGTCACAGAAGAAATCTCTGATAGAGCAGGATGTGAAAACAAGTTTTCTAAGTGTGACTGTCCTCCTTCTGACAAAAGGTATCCTTTGGTAGACTGTATTCTGGCGGACAGGCTGAGTCTATTTTGCTGGACTTCTGGAGTGCTGTTGTATCCACATGCCGTCTTCTGGCCAGGACACGCTGCAAATGGCAAGATGCCATACCAGCGTGCTGGGGAAGAAGACATAACACTAAGAGAGCAGAGTGCAGGCTGGCAGCTCAGCCAGCTGTTCTTCCTGAGCACTGCTGCCTGCTGTGAAGTGCGTGTTGCCTGCAGGCCTGGGTAGAAAAGGACACTTGGTGACCTCTAGTCTCAAATTTGCACAGGTGTAGTACAAGGTAGGATCTAGGCCTTTGTCCTTTTCCTATTAATTGAAACGAATTAATTACCCAGTTTCAAATTCCAATTTCTTGCTGAGGCTGAGAAAGTTGCATAGGCCTCAATGCATAGCAAATAGACAAAACCCAGCTGATAATGTCACAGCAAATATTTTGTATTACATATTGTCTGTATATATTCTGCTTTCAGGATACATAGCTGAACATAATGTTTACTAAGTTTCATAACTTAGTTTTATACACTTATTTTATAATTCTTAGATTTTCAGAAGGATCCAAGTCCCCTCATTAATTTATTGAGGCTATATTCAGCTTTTGCAGATGGTAATAACTGACTCTGTTCCTGCTCTTCTTTTTCCCCTCTTAGTAAGTTTTTATAAAAAGGCTCATCCCTAAAATAAGGCTTTCTCTTCTCACCACTCTCTTCTGATCCTCACGAGCACAGCAGATCACATCTTTTTCCATTGTATACACTGTGATGTGTGATTGAACATGTCTTTTCAGGTCATACAGTTTGGTCTGGCTTGGCAGCAGAATTTGAAGAACCTCCTGCAATTACACAGACTGGCTGGGATTTCTGCAAGGATCTTCAGTGGCTGGTTGTGTTCAGTTTCCACCTCACTCTTTCTAGCAACATGCCTCCATGCACAGGTACTTTCTACAGGATAGAGACTAAGGAAAACATTGAAAAAATTACAAGAAACAGTGTGCGTGGGACTTCCCTCTTTCCCACAAATTATTAGAAGTAGAGACAGCTCTGATCAAGTTCATCCTTTCTGCAGGGTTTTGTTTCCCTTTACAGGCAGACTTCTATTGCTTCTGTTTCTCTGGGTTACATAAAATAATTTTTAAACGTTGAAAATACTTGCATCCAGTCCTTGCATATAAAGCTCTGTTTGCCTCCAGCCTTGATGTTATAATCTTTAAAATTATGTAAAAATCTTAGTTTTCTCCCTTATGAAATGATTAAAAAGACTAAAATAAATCTTAGTGTGTGAATACAGCCTGCTTCTAGTGCAAATGTGAAGCAACTCTACTGAAGTTAGTGGACTAAATGAATTCAAAATCACTTTACTCAAAGCAAAATTAGACTGAATACTGCTGACAATAAATTTTCTGTTACAGGTTGGCAATACAAATCTCTCTGCACAAACACTAAAAAATTTAAATAATTCTAAACCCAATAGCATTAGTTTGCCCTAAATTCTTGTAAAATGAAAGCCCTGCCAAGTTTCCAGGGAATGTGTTTGATAAGGACTGGGCATCCTTGTGACCTTACTAAATACTCCCCTAGTGTGGGAATATATCTTACACACTGTGCCCAGTAAGAATAGTAACATTGCTAACTTTGTAACAGATAGCTAAAAACAGACTACTTCACACCTTGTGTAAATTATTCCAGTATCTAGTGGATGAAGTGCGAAAACTAACCTGTGAAACCAGAGGTTTGATTTAAAAATGAAAGAGTACGAGAAGAGAGCTCAAATGATGACTCTTGGGTAATTAAAACTGTCTAATCTGGCTCCTTTCTGACTCTAAAGTTACGCATGAAGGTTTATATTGCAACTCAGCCCATTAATGAGGAATAATTGGGTAGACAACTGAAGACTCCACATCACCATCTTTCCATAATTTGTTGATGGAAAAATAGCACTTCAGAAATTAAAATTTGAGCGGCATGAAAAGTATAGGTAATATCACTAAACAAAAATACCACAAAAATGCCCTTCCATATTATGTTGGGGTCTACAAATACACTCTCTTCTCCTCTCCCCTCTTCCCATCTATTTTTTTAATGGACTGAGACACTGCAGAATCTGATACATAGGTACAGATGCCTGAATGCTGTGTTAACAGCAACAGCATTATTAATTTGTTAAGAAACTTTGTTAACTCCCAGTTTGTAAATCAAGCACAAAAGGTGGTTTTCATGGGAAGCTGTCTAATTCTAGTTGTATAAACTCTGCTTTGTAACACATGAAACACTTCATAAAATTTTACAGTTAAGCCCAGGTATATTGCTAATTTAACTTACTATTAAAGATAACTTTGCAGACTTCCTCTATAGGTGTATTTTATTGGTAGACTGCAAAGTTCACTTCATAACAGGTCTTGGCAATTGTGCAGTACACTAAAAAATATACTGAAAGGGGACAGTTTGTTCTTGGATTGATTAGCTAGCCAGCAAACCAGTTAACAGAATTTAGAGTAAATCTGCTGTCTTAAATAGACTAGGACATCCAATCAATATATTCATTTTTTCAAAGTAGTCAAGATTGTGAAGTCTGACAGAATGCAGTGGCTTGAAATGGTCATTGTTGTTTATATTTTTCAGTAGTCTTGATCCAAAACTGTGTCTGTATTTGATGTTTCAGTGAAAACCTGTGCTAATAATCTTTGTAACAGACTTATGAATCTCCTTTGGTTTTGACTTAACTCAGGCAAATTTTAAAAATGGCTACTATTGAGTCTGACTTTCAGAAATTCCTGCTTCACACTTTAGGAGTGGTAAGTCATTTAAATTCAGAATAAGCTTTGCCAGTTGGCCTATTTCAAAGTACTAGAGTAAGTTTACATGACATAAGAGTTGGCGGAAAAGAAATAGATACAGGTGTTTACAGTGTATTTGCACTGAAAATTCAGTAACGTATGTATTTTACTTATATATCTGCACGGCTCTCCTGCTAAGTTGCTTTTCTTGAGAATTTAGAAGTTCTTAAATGTCACTGAAATATTTTAAGTCCAAGCTTTATTATTTGGTATTCTCAACATGAAAATTTAAGAAATTTGTAATATATGCATCACAAAACAAACTTTCACTGAAAGTTCTTATCCCATGAATAGATAGCAAGATACTGTATTTTGCCACAACTTTGAGAGGAAATTGACACTGAAGTGTTAGAATTCAGATATTCTTGTCCTAAATATTCACCTTCTATAGCATTCCCCCATATTTTCTAAAATACATACTCTCTCGAACACCAGAAAAAAATCTCACTTTTCACTCAAGTGAATTA
Organism: Falco naumanni; assembly: GCF_017639655.2. Lineage (NCBI taxonomy): Eukaryota > Metazoa > Chordata > Aves > Falconiformes > Falconidae > Falco > Falco naumanni. The sequence goes on from NC_054068.1 coordinate 10,559,793, forward strand.
TTTACCTTGGCTTTTCAGGCTTTTTTAATGCAATTACTGTTTTGTTTTTTAAAAAGACATGATTTATTAAGATGATCTAGCAAACAAAATAAAATTAACTGTAACTACTCTTAATTACTATAAAGTATCTTTCCAAATCTACCCCAGCTTTTCTGTAGATATAACTGCAAGATGTTCATTCTGCTAACAATGGGATTTTTAAAATATTGCTTTATATACTCCATGCTATGCAGATATAATTTTCAACTAGAGTCTGCAGTGTTCTGGGAATCCTTGCATAATCTGGAATGTGCTATAAATAGAACATGCACTCAGTGGAAGGGAAGCGTGACTTATGTTGCAACTATATGCTTGCCACAGATTCAGCTTCCATCCAAAGTCAAATTGCTCTTGTCAGGGCTGCCAAGTTGTCAGTTAGGCAGAGGAAGATCTTGCCGTGTGCAAGGTGACTTTCCAGACTAAAGGGAGTGGGGGAGGAAGGAGGTTTCCCTTCTGCTGAGTAACTGGTATCAGTCCTTTTACTAGGCTGTTTATATCTTCAGTTTGAGATACTCTTCTACCATGAGATCACATCGACTGTCCTGGGTTATGGTCTCTATTGGGTCCCTGCTGGTACCAGCAGGTCTGCCACTGAAAAGAGCTGATCCTTTGCAACACAGAGAATAATGAGGTTGCAATAAGCAACTGTACCTTCACCCTATTTTTGTGTGCCATTCACAGCCGCTGATTTGACAGGAGAGGTGGTTAGGTCTTCCACAGGAGACCACTACAGCCCTCTAAGCCACCAGTTCCTAAAAGGAGGTACAGCTCCCAGCAGGGATGACTCCATTCCTCTCCAGACTTCTCATCCCAGTTTTGCCAGACTTTGTGGCAGGAACAGGGAGAGGAAGCAACAGAAACACAAGAATCAGCGTCCAAGTCCAGATTTCTGTCTCGTTGATTGCTTGCTTGTTTACTTCTTATTTTTTCCATGCCAGTGTTTGAAGGGCATTTTGGAGGAAGAAGGTGGCTCTTCTTAACTTTCTCAGAGCTGTGATCTCATCATGTTTTTTGTTTTTCTTAGGTCTGTTCTTTTGAATCTTTCTGAATCCATACGAATGACTTGCTTTTGCTGCCACTATGGAAAGCTCTGAAATACAAATCTGTTTTGTGTCTTTCTGCTCTGTCTGTCTGTGAAAGTCAGTTTCTTCTCATTCTTTTCTGTGAATGCTCCTCAGTCAGGTAATCAAATAATTGCCAAGTCTTCATTCCCAATAAGCAGAAAAGAAAAAAATCAGTCTTTCTTATCTAATTTCTCCAATGTATCAAAAGACCTAATCTTAAACGCTACTGAAGCATAATCAGATTGGAGTGTGATGGACAAACAGAAACTCACTCCCATATCCTGGCTTTCTGAATGTGTCACTGAAATGACTGAATTTTAAAACTAAGAAAAGAAGGCCATTTTGGGTTTCTGTCATCTTGACTGAATGAGGAAAAACATTATATTGTAGCTAAACCATTACTACAAAGCAGCCCCTCTTGATGACTGAGGAAGTTATGGTGAGATTACCACAGCAGAGGGAATCCTTATGAGCCTGAAATTTATGTCACAGCTCCAGTGCACCCCTTTCCTGCCAGGAAAATTTTGTGTGGCTGCACCACTTGTCTTAACTATTTCTATTTTTAATAGGCCTCTTGAGTTTACTGGCAGTTGGTATTACTGAAAGCAGACCTTATCCTCCTGCACCCTATGCTTGGGTGCATTTGGGCACACGTCCAACTCGAGAGGAACCACAAGACCTTTTCTGCAAAACTGCTCAAATGTGAGCTAGGCTACAATGGAATTCTGGAATTATGTTACAAGATATGTGTAAACTCCAAAAACATGTTTAGAAACGGTATCCAGACATAAGGTTGCAATTAGGAGGAGTTTTGGTATTATTTTTTGCAGCTCAGTGTTGTTTTGATCACAGGCAAAGAAAACCAGCCACAAATTTCAAATGAGTCCTGTAAAAATCTGACCTCTAGAAAGGAGAGCTTATATGTAATATATCTTTTTTGAGCTACTAGGAAAGAGTCATTAGAGTAAAAGAGATGTAAAAGTTTGCCTCTTAAGTATGATTTACAATTTTTAAAAATATATCAAAGAAATACTTCACTACTTTGAAGGTTTGGAAGGCACCAGAAACATTGGTACAGTCATTATTAGCACTGGCCGAATGAACTGAGCCCTTCAGTCTGAACTGTCAGCCCTATTCTTTAGATCTAGTCTGCTTAAATCAGAAAATTCTAGTGAGTTCTGTTATCCCAATTTGTGTGGTCATAAAGTTAGCATAAAATATACCCTCAAACGAACTATGTTATTTGAACATCTTATTATTCTTTTCTTACTAATTTTAGTCATTTTCTACCATTTGCATTAAGAAAAATCAGATGGGCGCTCTCGTCTCAGAAACTTCTTTTTGCTTTTAGCAAGTGACTAGGAAGATTAGTCTGTCTCTTACTCATTGATATAATGCTTTGAATTTGATCCAGAGTAACATGGAAGAAAAAAGTGAAGCATATTAAAACAAAAATTGGGGATCCAGCTGAACTTAGAGAAATACCTAAATTGCTGAGGCGCTCTTTAACATTTTCAGTTCTCTTGGCTTTTCTGAAACCTCGTATACGGGCATAGCACTTCACACAACTGCACCTTCCCAGTGTATCTCCTTTGATGAGCTCACCCTCTTTCAGAAGTCTCACAGCCCCTTTGAAAGGCAGGAAAACATACCCCCCAGTACAGGTTACTGAGAAAGGAAACATATTCCTTGTGTGCAGTGAACCTCAGCTGCCTAAACTTCCATTCTACCTACAAAATATATCTGAAACAAGTTTGGAAAGTCTTGTGAGAGCCCCTGGCATACTGCACATTGCATTGAATCACATAAGGAAAAATTATTTCCTGTGTGGCTAAAAAGTAAGAAAAGTGACATTAATGTGCAGTTTGGGTCATTCAGGGGACTAGTAAAAATATGTCATGAAGCTGCTAAAATCTAAGAAGAGATAATAACTAAGTCTGTTTGAATTTATGAAAGTAAGTTACTAGGTAGGACACGAATGCTAATTGTAAGAAGCATTTTTAAGGAGTCCAGTAGAAATACTAGACAACAGGCACTTACTTAAGACTTGCTAGTGTCAGGAACTATTTAGTTTTTATATCTAACCATGTTTTTTCTGGGGACTTTTAATCTGTTTTCCACCAATATCCAGGAAAGGTAAAAAGAGAACATGAGCTAGATGCAGAAAATCTTTACCAGACCTTCCCTCGGTACACACTGAACTTTTCCCTTCCATCTGTTGTATGTCAGTGTCTCTGGAAAACCTATAGACAGCAGAAACATTGTATACTCTGGAGGTCCCTGACTCTGGAATTTGTTAGGCAACATGGTAAAAATGCACTGTTTGAGGACAGTGACTTCAATCACTGGATATTCTCAGCCAAGAAAAGAAATGAGGCTATTGATCCTCTCCCACATTTGCCTTCTGAGAGACGGAGGAATCAGTAGAAGTCCTAGGAGAACTCCACCGAACTCAGGGAAATTACCATCACAGCAGGTTTTGTCCATTGAGAATATAGACCCCGTAATCAAATACCCAATAAACAAACTAACAAATAAATAGATAAATAATTAGATAAATAAATATGGTGAGAATTGCTCCCTTTGCCTGCTTCTCCTGCTCTCTGCCTACACCCCTGCTTTAAATCCTTCTCTTCACAGAAACCTTGAGGTTACTTATTTTCTGTTTATTTACTTAGAACTCCATGCTAAAGCAGATTCTTGCTTTCTGATAGTACAGAAGATTTCTGCTTACAGGTTATTGGTATAAACATTGCTAACGTCTGAAATGCAGTCCTGGATTTATTCTGGGAAAGGACTTTCTTCTAAAAGCACAGTTCTTCAATGCTGGCAGTAGTTTTCTTCATACCTTAGTTTCTTATGAAAATGAGATTTATACTATCATATTATTAGCAATAACGTAGTCCTATCTCCCTGAAGATGTTTCAGACTTATAGGAAAATTTTAGCCAAATTTGACCCAAAAAAAGGGATGTCTGATTCATAATTAAGTTTCAATGAAACTGAAGGCTGTTCAGAAGAGAAAATCTGCACTAGTGCCATCATTGAGGGAAGCAGAGGTACAACTTGAGAGACACACTGTTTAGCAGAGGCCAGCTTGCAAATCTTCAGGCAAGTGCTATGAGGACGTTTTAAAACACACACACAGAGAAACTGTGTTAATACAATGGTTTACATGAGCAATTGTGGAGATAAAGAATACAAATTGATAGCAGGCCTCTTGTTTCCAGTGCTCACAGAACTTTTCTTCTACCAGCATAGTCTTAGAAGCCTGGAGACCTGCAAATATGGTGGAATTCTTCCCTAGCATTATGCTTTGACTCTTAGCAAATGATAAAATAAACAGATCTGATCAAGCAATCAAGGTTTTCAAAGAATGTTTTCTGTAACTGCAATACTGCTTTTAACTGTTCTGCATGATATAAGGAGAAATTGCCAGCTTTAACCTTATGGAAAAGTTCTGGCACTTCAGGCTTGATCCATCTATGAGACTATTAGTTCAAGGAGAATCTGTTTCAAGTAAACTCACTCACAACATAAACATGTAGCACTGTTTTCCATCTCACCTGAATAACAAGGATTTGCTGCTTTAAAAGTTATACAACTTGCTTTTTGTATCTGTTTAAATTCCACAGCATATTTATGTCCAAGTATCTTCACACATGCTCTATTGAGTTAATATCCACTATGTCTCATTATGAAAGGTAATTTACATTTTGTAAAATCAATATATTGACAATTCTTATCCATCATCCTGAAATTAGATAAGTAAAGATTGTTACTTAAAATAATACGTTTTAAATAAAGCCATTAAAAAGAGTTTCTCTTTAACAGAGCATTAAGTATTAAGGAATGGTAGATGGGTGAAACTCAGTAGTTTATATCAGCACTGAAATCAGATTCAAAAATTGTCTGGAGGGAGGTTGGAAATTACTGTCAATGTTTCTTGTGAAAGCACAGAGATAATGCTCATTGGCCATGGCAGATCTATGCTATTCTTTCCAGGGTGACCCAACAACACCACCAAGACCAAACTCACTGACCATGCCAACAATCAGCCCACGAGCACAACTGTCAGGCGCCCTCTGAATCACACACGGACACTACTTATTCAAGTATGCCCAACAGTTTAACAAGGCTGGTGGGCTGCCTGGCATGCCTGGGCTGGCTGCCTGCAGCCTGCCTGCCAGCCCGCTCCTGCAGTGGTGTGCAGCAAAGGGCACTGCAGGCAGCTGCGCTCAGGAACCGCACAGACTCAGCGCTGCCCTGGAGACAACCATTTTGGTGTTGCATAGACAGAACCTCAAAAAAGAAGCCGTTATGGATATATACAGGAGTATCTCAATAAAAAAATATTGTGTGGATACAAATGGGCTTATCGTTACCCCAAAATAGAGACTACTAGCAGCTTGAGATTAATGCACTCTAAAAGTTGTAGAAAATTGTTCTAGAAAGCCTCAACTGATAGTCAAGTTCATCACTCAGCCACACAGCAAGAAAACTATACAGTGCCTTTCCTCACCAGTGTCCTTAAAGACACTAGTGCTGGAGACTAAAGTCTTCCTGGGTCAACTGTTCTGAAGTTTCACATTTACCATTGGAAAGCTTTTCTCATGTCTAACACAAGCTTTTTTTTTGCTGCTGTTTAGGTTTTTGTTTCTTCTCCTGTCTATCCTGGGCAGGATTTCACTGCTTTCCCAGTTTTCAATGCTTTAAGAAATACAATCCCATTTTGTTTACCCTGCATAGAAATTGAAATATCCCTCATGGAGCCCTCCTCTGAATTTTTTTAATGTCAGCAACAGATTTCTTGAAGAATGCCCCCCAAAACTGGGGCCTGAAATGTATTCCAGCCAAGGTTGCACCATTGTAGAGTAAAGGGTTACTTCACATGTCTTTTAGACTACACTTTCATTTAAACCTCTCAGCATGCTATCTTCCATTTTTTGTGACTGCATTAACAGTGTTGACTCACATCCAGCCTGTGAGTCATTGACACTCTGAGGTTCAGCATTAATGTTGCCTTATCATTTATTCTCCATCTTATATTTTTACAGTTGGCTATTTCTGTTTGGAACAGTATAGCACTTATTCCTATTGACCTGCATGTCTTTTTAAACTGTTTTCCAAATTTATACTATGCACTTGCAGCCTCTCCCAGCTTGCTAACATTTGCAAATTTAATAAGCAGAGTCTCTATTCCATCTTGCAAGTCACTACTGAGAGCAATGAGCAGCACTTGTTCTGGGACAGACTGCTCCAGAATCCAGCATGATTAGCCCTTCACTTTTCACTAGGAATCATTGAAGATTTCAATCTCAACGTAGTTTCCAAACAGTCCTACACTATTATGAGCTGTGGAACCGCTTCAGTTACTTCTTTAAATATCCTAGGATGACAAAGTTCTTCAGGCCCGGTTTATATGAAAACTGCCTAATCTGTAATTTTCCTTTTCGAGGTTAAGATCTTATCACTCCCTCACTGGTACTAGTTATATTATGCCCATGCTATTGCAACTGATCTTTTTTTAAAGGGTGACAAAAAAACCTAGTAAACACTTCAGCCTTTTCCAGAGCTGCCATTTGTTGATCTGTTCCTAGTAAACACTGAGACTTCCCTTAGATTTGTTCTACAAGCAGTTTGTGGGTATACTGCCATACATTGATATAAAGAACAGATCCTATTCCAGGAGATTCTGCTCTGGGAAGTGTTTTTGTTGCTATTGTTCAGATTCCTTACAATGCAGATATACAAAGCATTTACTTATGTCCTACAGAGCCTGAGGCAATCACATTTTGAAAATCTCTTTGGCCCATCCTAACAAAAATCTTTGTCTTGAATTGAGAAAGTCATTCAATAGGCTCAACTTATATAATTCAGAAAATGTGGCTTTACTTTAAGATATATACACTTAATTGTATGGTCTTCAGGTTACAGACAAACATAATTTTTCAGACAAAACAAGCAAGCAGAAATTAGGAGATTATCTTTACAGAGATCATGCATTTAATCACAGGATTGCTCACAAGAACACAGATGCTCAAGTAAGAGTCACGTGGAGGAGGGAAATATACTCAATCACTAGGCTAATGGCATCTTTAATTGCTGGTCTTACAAACAAAATTGAATCAGTGAAGAGAATTACAATTTAGTTCGCTTTATAGCATGAACAAACCCTGATAATATTTTAGCTATTTTAAACAACATAAACTCCTAGGAGAATACAACCTATATTCTCCTATATCCTAGGAGATATATCCTGTATCTCCTATATATATGTAAACTGGAACTCTATTCTACCTGGGACAGGGAATGACTCATTTGGATCTACGTCCCTTGACTTTTACATATATGTAGCATTATGGGATTAGTACATGAGTGATTAAAGAAACGTTCTCTTTGCTTGGACAACCCCCCTTCTATCTGACATCTGCCAATGAGTAACAGTAGAAATGGTGGGGTTATAACACAGCTGGAGAGACTGCTTATTTCTGCCAAGCCTTATCCAACCATTATGAACATGTGAGCAAATTATCAAGTGATACTGCTTTATCAGATATTACACAAGCGCTTCAACTTGTGTGGAATTACAGCTGGCCTTCAAGGCCAGATTCCCTAACAGTTCTATTCCTAAAGTTTAGGCACTTGATCTCAGGAATAGACTTCATAATCCAGTGCTACGGGACAGTTTGGAAGAGCAAGCAGAAAGGATCTGAAGAGTTGCATGCTGAGCAGGAAGCTGTGTGGTGTTTTCTAGGGAAGTCGTGGAGATAACATGGATCTTATTCTCTGAGTTGCAAGCAATTTTATTTTCTACAGTCAGAGAGGATCTTCTGTCCATTCAAATTCTATAGCTCTGATTCCTCATCTAAATGATACCACTTCTGTCCATTCACTCACAGAATAGAGCAGGGGTTCCTTTTTTGTCTTGAGAGGTTCCTCGAGGGGAAATATATTGGTGACATGTCCTTTTCTAGTAAAGGCATTTGCTCAGGAAAGAGGTATGGAAATGTGTGTTATTCATCCTTTTTGCTTAAAATACGTTACAGTGAAAGAGCTCAAGAGTAATTTCCATATTCTCTATGCTAGAGAGCTGTTCTATCTTCATGCCTCTATCAGAAAAGCAGGGAAAATTACAACTAAAAATGTCAGGCATCTCCAGATGGTAAAAATAAATAAATAAATAAATTAAATCAAAATCACTGTTTTAGTGTTGAGTTTCAAATTAAGCCCAAGTTTTATTTTAGGTACCAAAGGCCGGGATCCTCAGAGATTTATCTTACTAAAACCTACTTAACTACCATGGGAGTTTAATGAGAGTTAAGTGCAAAGATAATTTCACCAATCTGAGCAAGTGAAGCCTTTGATTTGCTCTGGCCCTCAGTTTTGAGCAAAAGATACCTGGCATTTTGCAGGATCATTCCTGGAGTGGTAAGGTAGGGGAGAACATACGTGTTTTGTCTTCCCTGTTTGATTGCCCATTACAATTTTTCTTCAATTATATGAGTTACGTGTTTTTCGGTTATATGAGAACACCCTGCATCTGGAACTTGACTGTTTCAATGTACCCTGGATTAGCGTAGGTTACTTGTTCCCTTCTGAGTTGTTTATGTGCTGTTCCCTTGTCTTTGCTGTCGGGCAAATGCTAAAAATAAGAATTTGCTTATCTAATTTGTATGGATCTTCACAGTGTATGTGATTTCACTGTCTCCTTTCCCCTCAAGCAGTGGACAGATTTTCCAGACCTTATGACTATGGACTATGCATTCATTGCTGTCATAAATCAGAGGATTTTTCCTTTCAATACTGACATGTCAAATTAAGACACCCCAAATTTTTCCATAGGGAATAGTTAGAGATTACAGTTTCTGTTTGTTCTGATTGAGCTCTGGACCTACTCTCTCTGATCTGATTATATTTATTTCCAGTTTTGGAAATCTAATGAACACCTTGTGAAATTGTTTACTGTAAGTGTGCCTAAAGATGTGCTTATACCTATGAACTGATTTTCTGTTTTTCTTCATATTAGATAGGTAAAGTGTATTTGGTGTCAAATTAATAACTTGTATGACAGAAGAAGAATCATGGTAAGCTTCTCTTTGTTGTCAGCCCCTATACTGAAAGCTTACTGGAGATGCCATCTCAGGGAAAGATCAGGTTATTCTGCCTTCAAGCCTGTCCTGTCGCTCCCATTCTACCAAAACAGCTGAACATAAGTTCCCATTTGTCAACTGCAACACTGCTTTTGGAAGAAGGAACTGCGGTACAGAGGTCACCAAATGGGCTGGATTGATTGATGATTTGGATTTAAATCAGAATAGGCACATATTTCGATTATTTCTATCATGAATCAGTAGAAAGTTCTGAAATGTAACCTCTGGATGGCAGTTTGAGACAGAGACAGTTGTTTAAAGTTATGCAGACACAGTTCTTTATGTACTCTAGCACATACTCAGAATATGCAGCCAATTTAATTCCTGTTTTGAAAGGTCCGATACAAAATGTTGTTCATAGCAGGGAAGTATAATAATCAATGCTGGTGTTTACAATACTGAGTATAGGTCTTAGGACTACCCTATCTGTTACATTCGTTTATTAACTCAGATCAGTAAAAAATGTTATATACCCTTAGAAGTTTGCAGATGGTAGGGAGGATTACAAATGCACTTTCTCTTCTTTCTATATGCATCATTCTTTTTTTGAGTTGAACTGAAAAAAATAATATTGAAAAACAACAGAGCAGTAAGTTATGTTTTGACAGTTTCTATCCCGACTCCAGCTGTAGAACTGTTTTGTCACTGAGATGCTCAGCACATGTGGAGTCAGCAAAGGGCAGCAAAGCAGAGCATAGTGAGAAATCAGATGGCAGTGCTGGCTTGCAAAGGCCACAGGCCTGTGATGGTCAGGGATGACTGGAAGCTTCGTCAGGGTCAAAGATGAGAAAGGAATTCCTTGCAAACGTAATAAAATCAGCTGGGGAGCCAGCCAAAAACAAAAGACGGGCTACACAAGAGAAATAAACTGTGATATGGAGAAGATAACCGAGGCTGAGGGAAGAAGGGGAGGATCCCAGAGGACCCTAACCTAAGCCCCAAGAGCATACACATCACATCAGTGATAGTGCAGGTATTCTGAGCTTTTTTAGAACTGCATTGTTGAGTGACTTAACAAGGGTATGTGTGGACCTATTTTCTTCCATGATTACGTCCTCTCACGGTTGGAATTTTGCCTCTGGAGGAGCAGCCTGCGTTTGAATAACAAGCTTTTGCTCAGCAAATGCAGTTATGAACACCTACACAAACACACACACACACACATCCTGGAGCCTACCTGGGCCGAGACCAATGTAAGAGCATAGAGGCTTAACATACAGGGACTCAGTTTAGCACCCAGTTTAGTAACTAGCTGGCAAAACTTTTAGTTTGAGAGTAGATCTTTAGCCAGATTCTGACCTCAGTTGCACCAGTATGAATACAAATTAATTTCCAAGATTGTCTGAATTTGTTCAGTAAATCCATTGTCCTTGAAAACAGATCTTGGTCCTTCCTGTGCAATCTCAGTTTTATTCTAGGATAGGTCAGATTATTTGAGGGAATAATGAAACACCTAAGAGATCTGGCAAAACTCCTTTCTGACAATGATACAGTGGTAAAATGCATCAGTGTAGTTTAGGGTTGCTTTTGAATCTATGAGATAAGACACACAGAAGTCTTTTCTGATAGAGGAGACTGAATCCTAGGACAGTGAGATCAGTTACTACAGGGAAGATGTAGAGACATGTAAGAGAACTCTAAAAAAAGAAATTCAAAAGATTTTAAGGCTGCAAACCCAGACAAGATTAAAATAATTAAATATTTCTAAGTAATTCAATACAGTGTTGGCTGCTATTTACAAGTGCTTGAAAGTTAGTACACACTTCTGGACACATTAGTATACTAAAATATAGGAATAATCGAAGAAAAGTTAAAAAATGAAGGAAGCAAAGGAAGTAATCTTTCAAGATTAAAACTAAGAATTTGGAGTTTGCAAGCAGATATAGCTTGTAGTATTTTAAACGAGGTAGATAAAACACTAATCTTAATAAGACGAGTTTTTCTCTTTAGATAGAGAATTAAATTATGTTTCAGCAAAACTAGTGGCAAATTGTGACACCATCTGAAGTTATCCATAACTTGCAAGAACAATTTTTGAAGGTATGTATGCCTAAAGTAAGCCTATGCACATGGCAGACACAGATATTTTAATATCTGTTTAATGAAAAAGTACAAGAAAAATAATGAGTAGCTGGAATTAGGTCAAGGCCTACAACAGAATATTTAATTTGGCTTCAATGAAGGGCCCTGGATTTATCATTTGTTGTTAATCTAGGCACTCTACTTGTCCTCATTTATCTTCCCTTCAGAGCTACTGAGAAGAGCTTCAGAAATACATTTCAACACATTGCAGAAACAGTTTATGCTCACAGCTAGTAATGAAGAAATAATGTAATTAATTGCTGTTATGTAATGCCACTTGGCAAATTAATGTGGACTGCTATAGAGTAAATTAAAACTAGTGCTATTTCTGGAATACCGCTTAGAAACATCTTGACCAAAGACCTGGAGCATCCAAACATTTGACTGATGTTTTTTTACACAGAAAACAGTAGCATCAATGGCTGTTGGTTAAAGGCATTGTAAGGAGGACTCTAGAGATTAAGAGCTCCTGTATCGCTGCTGAGCAAAGACAGCGCAGCCTGTGTACTGTACCCAGCTGCCTCTGTCACAGTCCTGCAGCTCCTTAGTTCCTGTCATCTCTGCTAAGCTTGCAAGGGCATCCTGTTAATTCCACCAGCTCCTGGGGACAAAGCGATATGGTCTGAAATGAGGCCACCCAGTGTGCTGCCTAGGGAAGCATAAAGCACAAAATACTGCTTTCCACTGGGAAGCATTCCTAGCCAGAGCCATGAAGCTCTTTTGTGTGGATATTAGGAATCATCTTCTGAGGTTAATAACCTAGGATTTTTAATGTGTACTCCTTTCCTTCACAGTGTGGGAAGTTTAACCATAGCTACAGTCCCTAAATCTACACAATCTATAAGGGCTTTGCAAATGCAAGCAGGCACATGCTTGAGCATTTCCTGTGCAAGGCCTTACACCCACAAAGGCACACTGTGTTGACCAGAAAAACTGTAATAACTGCACTTGGTAAAGGAGGCTGCTCAGGGAGTGCTCACTTTGAGAGGAGTTGTGAGTGGGATAAAAACAGGAAGGCTGCCAGGCTACCTGTGACTCAGAGGGGGAACTCCCACCTACCTACATGGGGGGAATTCAGATCCAACAGGCAGAAAAGCTGAGGAACAAATTGTGGGCAGCTTAACTGGCTTCTGTCACACCCTTGGGATATCTGATCCTGTTCTAGCAAAGCCTGATGACATTAGCCAGCCCTTGCTTGTTATCAACCCCATCTTTGTCCTAAAATCTAAAACAAAATTAATCTTTTTTATTTTTTTTGTAAATGTAAATTGTAAACAAAATAATATCTCTCTATCCTAATGATTGAGATGCAGGTAACCTCTGCCTTGGTTTGGAAGACTTTAAATATTAAATTATTTGTTGCTGTTACTGCACACTTGCATCACACACTAAATAGATGAAAGTGTTTTGAGGGGATGGCTTTTTTTTTTATTAAGGCTCATATACCATTTCCAATATACTATTTTAAAATCTTTCATCTGCCCATTTACACTGATTTTTACATTCCTTCTTCCTTTCCCATTTGAATAACAAATTTCAAATAACAAACTGAAGCTGCTATTTATAAAATGCAATGGATGAGCTGGGGCTTTTGCTGATTACAATTTAAAGTTTACTCAGTTTTGAACCTTCACATTTAATCAGGAATTGTTTCTTTGTTGTTATTCCTACTGTGAACAGAAAACCAGCTGCATTGACAATAAAAGCAATCAGGTAAATCTGATTTTACAGTGGGGATCCACTAACCTGTAACTTAATGTCTGATTATTTGCTTTTGACAACTTTTTTATTGCTGATATTTCCTTCCCTTCAGGACTCTTAGACTGAAGCTGCTCACCAGAAATCCCTTGGAATAGCTTATAAAGCCTTAATACCTGAATATTAACTAGCATCACAACTCAGCTGCTGTAGTGTTGGAAGTCCTCCCAAGCTCCACGCTGCTGAGGGGACGGCCATGCGCAGTCAGTCTGGGCAGAGGGATGGCCACCGCTGCGTGGCCACGGCCTGCTTTCCTCATCTCTGTGCCCGCCCTGAAAGAGAAAAGGCTAAAGGATGCACTGGGTCACAAACAAGAGCCAAGTGGCGTCAGCAGGGAGAAGACGGCTGTCTCTCCTCCCTGCCCTGCACCCTGCCTGTGGCCATGCAGGGATTGCTGGGGCAGGCCTGCCACCCACCCAGTGAGGTGAGGCAGCCATTTTCTCCACTAGTACCCTGCTGTGGGGCAGCTGATGCCACAGCCTGTGACCACCCCCTCCCGGCCAGATCAGGCAGCCATCTTCTCCTCAGCACCACGCTCTGGGAGGGCTGGAACCTGTGACCACTGCCAGAGAGACAGCTGTCAGCAACTCTGAGGCCCTAACAGCCTTGACTAGCCTCACCTTCACCCACACCCTGCCCACAGCCCCTGGGACTCCATTTAAGCTCAAGTGTGAGCCATCAGCTCCTTCTGAGCTGTGAGGTGTAGCGGTGGTTTCCACCTCAGCCATGACTGTGCCTGCCACAGGCCTCTTATCTGCACCCTCACCTGTGGACTGACTTTCTGTTGTAGCCTCATACATTTCTTCTTGCTGTGGATCTGCCTGGTGAGGAGACTGTTTTTCCTGCCGGTGCTTAGCTCTGGGAAGGCTGCGAGTTCTGACAGGGAGGCGGCCATTTTGGTGCCATAGGGTTGCTCCAGGGCAGCTGGCCCAGCTGACTGCAAAATGCACTGTCTGACATGGATGTGCCTGGCCTGAGGTAGCCGGCAGACCTCCCAATGGCCCAGGACCCCTCAGGAGTGCCAGGTATGCCGAGGCAGTAGGTTAATACAAAACTTCAATACCTGAATGTTAAAATCCCACCTTGCTGAAGGCTGGTTTCTGCTGTTCTTTCCAGTTTTTCCTTGCAAGGAGGCTGTTTGTGTGTGACGATGTTGCTGTGACACAGTAATGTTGCCTTCATGAAAAGTTTCAGCAAATGGAGGGATTCAAAGGGCAAAGTTTAAACTAGTCTCACCCTTTGTAGTCATCTTGCCTCTGCTTTTCCTGTATTTCTGATGCCTTTTCTGTGAGTGACAGGGAGCCCTGGCCAGCAGGGAAGAGAATTGTACAGTTACCTTTTCAATGCCTTCCCAATTTAGCTTTTTAAAATGCATACTCTATATGTGCTTGGCCAAAGGACAGGATAAAGAGAAGAAATAAGGGCAGGTTTTCCTAATCGGGGTGTGCTAGTGGTGTCATCTGTGAGGTTTTTCCTTTTTATTACAAAAAAAGAGTCTGCTCAAGCTAGTTGATGGCCCAGTTTTAGAGATACACCTCAGCTGGTAACTTCAAACACAGAAGCATGCTTTTGAAACAGGATTTTTTTCTAAATTTGAATGCATGAGTGAATTCAGCTTTCAGGTCCTGCTGTAGCAGTGGTGCTATGACTTATATGTAAACATTTGAAAGCACAAAATATAGTGACTTTGGTAATTTGGGGGTTATTTTTGCATTCAACTTCCCTGCAGGAGATATGCGAAGATAACTATGATCTATCTTATGGATTGCTTGCATGGTCAGTTCTTGTGGCCACAAGAAGACTTTGCTTCAATAACCATGGTAATTCTACTCCTTCTCTGGTGCTTTACACACGATATTTGTGTAATTATTTTTCTTCCAAGGCATTTGGAGCATTCCCCATAGAAGTGTCTGCTTCTCACTGCTTCTTCAGATTAATTCCAAACTAAAAAACTCAGTGGCTTGAGCAGATGACAGAGCTGATTTTACCAGTTAGGTTTATAGTTACTAAGTGTTGTGAAATTAATAGTTTGCCTGAAAGTGTATTTCAAAACGGCTTTTTTTTTGTTTGTTTTGGGTTGCTTTTTTTCCCAAAAGGTGTCTTTGTTCTATTGAGGATGTGCATACATTTTTGAGAATGTATGGGGAGGGTTCAGTCTTTATTCCTTTGCTCTTTCTAATCACATTGTACTTCTTAAGACCCCAGCTATGATCCAGGATTCACACTGTACCAGGCACAGAATGAAAATGCCTTCCCAGCTTCAAAGTCCAAGGTATCTTTTTGACTTTGCTGTTTCACTTTTCTAGATTCCTTTTTACTGCTATTCTTGTACATTCTTACTCTTTTTGACTTTTTTGGTTTCTAAATATGGGCTTCTTAGTAATCTTTTTATCAAAGAATTCCTGAGCTCTAATCCTGTGTGTGATATTCACTTAGTACAGGCAAAGCTACTGACTCATTCATAATACTTAATCTAGGAAAATGTTTCATCTTTCAAAACCTGTTAATTGTTACCACCTTACGTGAACAGCATTGAAGGACTCCTTTGGAATAAACTGTGACTATCTGAAACAATTAAGCATTTATTTTTAATGTTATTTTCAGATGGAATCCTTCCCTGATCTTGTTGACCACACATTTGGCATGTCAGTTGTGCTGGCACAGTGGGGGGGGGCAATGTGGATGCAGCTTAGAACAGAGACTGTTTAAGTTGGCAGTATTTGCAAGAAAATACAATGAGGATCCCAATTAGGGCATGTGGGCCCTATCCGGATGCCTGAAACAGTTGGCTCTGCCTAGTAAGGTGAGTAGATGATGGCAAGCAAAAGGTGGGATGTCTGGCTGCCAGAGAGACTGTCAGGCCTCAGGGAAAAGACGAACTAGGTATGTGCAAAATGTTCTTCTTTGCAGGCACAAGATATTGCAGACAAGGTGGTAATAAAGGTGTCTTGTGCTTGAAAGACAGTATTAGACTGAGAAAGTCATGCAGATAATCTGAAAAGATCTTAAAGAGAAACAAGTAGTGCCACTCTCACTGGAAGAAATTAATGTAACTTAGTTGTCTAAGGATTTGCTTCCTGTGGTTGATAAGACTTCAGGTGAATTATAGAAGGCTGAAAGTTGATATGAATCTGTATTACATGGTAGAGGAATGACACAGGAAGAGCTGAATGTGCACTTAGAAAAAAATGCAGCTAGAGTATGTGCTTATTAGATGTCAGAAAATCTACATGGGAGTTAAATCTGGGCAAGGGATTATTTGGTGCTGAAAAAAAGTGAGTTCTAACTGGTATGTCTCCTGTGCTTGTAGTTGCTCATAAATCTCTCCTCCATAGGGTGGTTCTGTATCTAAAAAAAAGTATGGCAGTCATATTCTTGCCTTTAGCTACTTTTCTGCTATTTATTTTCATGAAACCTGCAGGGCATGTGCTGAATTGCAGTGGGAGGCCAAAAAGTCATCAGTGTTTAAACTCAAAGCCTCCTCATTTCACCATATCATCTTCAGCTCTCCACATCTCCCACAACCTTCACTGCACTTGCCCAGATCCTTCCGATGTTTCCCAGGGTTCTCTACTACCCTTCACTAGCTTTTCATTGCAGTACACTCAGCTGTCCCATGTTTTCCACCTGTCTTTCTTTACCCAGCTGACTGAGTTACACACAGTATGTACTGTGGCTGATCTGTAGCCATATGCATGGTAACTGAACAGTCTGCTGGGTTTTGGGTTTTTTCTGCATGCTTTTTATTCTGTTGGACAGAGGCCTCATAAATTTAACATATTAATAGTATTACATTTCTGTAACAGCCCTGCAAATGATGTGAAATTGTCCACTAGATTAAAAATTTGTTTTGAGACTGACATGCACAAGTGATTATATATAAATATTTAAGTGCATAGATGTATAATGTTCAGTTCTTTAAGAAACCAGTCTACATGTAACTTAAAAGAAGCTGTTCCATTTTACCTAACAGCCAGATCTGATGATGTGTGGTGGTTCTATGGGTATGCTGTACCTTCAATTCTTATGCTGTTTCTCAAGCCTCGATACTTAATGCCCCAAGTCATTTGTACAAGGATAACCTCACACTCGGGTCTTCAATCTCTGTCTCACTGTGGCTTTCACTGTTTGAAGCCCTTCTTGGCAGTGTTATGGCTCACAAGAACAATAGGGTAACTGCAGCATAACAGCTACCACACTCCAGCTAAGCAGTGGCAGTGGTCTTTGTACATGCCATTTTCCTGCAGGAAGTGGGAAGCAATGTGAATTACATTTTATTAAATGGGTGGAAAAGGAGTCCCACATACTTTTTGTAAAGAAATGATAGAATCCTAGAGGTTGGAAAACACTCTTAAGGTCGAGTCCAGCACTTAGAGAGACTTGTAAGTTCCTTGGTGTTGCGCAACATTTTCCAGGGATCTCTCTACATGCAGCCCTATGGTTATACTTTTCCCAGGTTACTAGGCTCAGGGAACCTATGTTTTGACCCAATACAGCTGTTATTTTCCACATCTGCAGCTTGCAGGGGGTGAGGAAGTAATATGGGATGTTAGAAGTGTACAAATTATTACTAAATAATTTAGGGAGAAATTAAATTTTCATGAAACATAGGAAATCTGTAGCTTTCAAGGCAGTAATGACAAATAATGTTAGAGTACATACGTATGTGTAGAATAGATGCATGGATTGGATAGCAGTCTGATTGCTGTGTTTACTCTGTTAGTAGTTGTATGGTTACGTGTCTTCAGGGTGATTATGCATTTTAGTGATGGAAATATATAACTGGTGTTCCTAGACGTGGAAGGAACCACTTTACAATCTTGAAAATAAGGAGGTTTCCAGAACATTTAGCCACTTGAAACAGGTACCTCAGAATGAGATTTCAGTTTTCCCTAACTGATTACAAGAATTAAAATATTTAAATGTATAGCACTTCCATTTAAAATTGCTGCCTTTTACTTGCATATGACACTATATATCAAAGCCTGAACATTCTCTGTTGTATACAAACAGGAAGAAAACTGTCCAGGCATAAACCTCTGCTTTACTGTTACTACACTAACCTTTCCTGTTAAGTAATCGTATTAGAAGTAGTAGAAATATTTCTATATTAGCTTGATATGCAGATGCCTTAATTAAGATTGTAAGCCTTGTTGGGTTCTCAGCTGCACACACAAAAAGAGTAATCTTTGATCTAAATAAGTGAAAATCCAAAAGTTTGGGTTACACTTAAATAACCCAAGTTTTCATTTGAACTCAGAGGTGTTATGTTTGTCAGAGGAGTTGAGAATGCATTTTCTTCTCACATATTTCCGCTTCAATAGAGTAACTAGGCAGACTAGTCATATCTTTGTGAAATGTGAACTTGAATACATATGTTTTTGTAGGTACATATGCACAGATTCATATTTCCATTTCATACCTAAGAATTATAACTCCACAAATCTGATAGTAATGGCTCATTACTGGTTTACTGAGCAGATTAAACTAACAGGACTTTCTCAATAGAGATGCATTTGTACATCAATTGAGAATATCAAGATTCTGCTTACAAATCTCTGTTTTAGTTCCAGATAAAACATTTGCCTTATTTAAGGTGTTGCACCATTCTGGGGATGGAAAAAGTTTAAAAATATACTTTATGTTTACATTCCTTGTACACTAGTGGCTCTATTCTCATTTTTTGTTCGTTTATTTAATCATTCATTGCTCATTTTTAAGCTGCTTTTGGACTGGAAACTTGTCTCATTTGGCCCGTTTTTAGCTGGTGTTATTCCTGGATCTGAGTAAGTATTGCACATTTCTACCATGAAAGCAAATACTACGTATGAGAGATTGAGAGGACTTGTCAAAATCATCAGCATGTCACTATAAACATCTGACACTTGAACTGTCAGGCTTTAGATCTTTAACAAATGCAGTTTCAGCTCCCCTAATGGCTTGCTGGTTGAATGTTAAGGTAATTCTCCCAGAATATGCTTTCTGGACTCAAAAATAGGAAGCTCACCTTAACAACTTCAATAGAATGCTAATATCCTGGAGACATGCTGGCAAAGCAGTTTAGATAAATTTTATTACATTTGAATAAACAACACCTGGCTGTGTAAAGCAAATGCACAGCACTGACTAATCAGTGTGCTTTAGTTAAATCTCGAGCCATGAAAATATCCATTGTTAGATAATAATCTCTGTTTAATCATATTCATCGGTTGAGGACTCGTGGTACAGTCCTTTATATATTGTGTAGAAAGGATCTTGTTTCAGAAGTGATGAAGACCTAACTTGCTTTTTGCCTACCACTAACCTCTTATCTACCACTCACTTATTTTGCTCTTTCATGACAAATTAAGAGATTGTTGCTCATTGCCTGTTTGTTTAATCCAAGCTGTGCAATTTAATAATAAAGGTTACATTTTCTTACTGTAAGTTTTACAACTAAATACACTAATATCCTTGCAGTGATGCTCCTTGCAAGGAAAGAAGGCCTTGCAAGACTACAAGGAAGAGTAGACCTGGATATATCCTGAGGCTACTTTTGAAATTGCATTACATTCTGAGATTCTATCTAAACAACATAGTATTTGCCAAAGGGCTCCATCTAAAATGTGTGTGTGCGAAATCTAATTGATGAGAGTCTTGATTTATTTGTAGCTATTGCCATTCTAAGGAAATATACTCATAAGAAAAAGGGAATCCCGGAATATCTGTTAGGGAAAGTTTTGGGCAACTGCATCAAAACTGTTGATTAAGCACATTAGTGACAATTTTGCTGAGAAATACATCATTTTCCTAGAACAAATTTTAAAATAAACTTTGTAAGGAAGCTAATCAGATGGACTAATTGTCTGATACCTAGCATATTCAGAATCTTGTGCCATGAAAAGATGCTCAAGTTTTCTGCTTTCTTCTGATCATTTTACTCATACTTGGTAGAAATACAAAAAAACTTGGAAAGTTGAAAGTGTCTTTAAGTCATTAAAAAAAGATATAAATGATAAGGTTTTCCAAAGGGTAAGAATCCCTGGACAAAGGGTGTGTGGGTGGGTGTGTCCCTCTTGCTCTGAATGCTCTGAATTTGAGTTGGTCCTTTTCTCAGTAAGCAAAACACAAATTTTATCCAAGTTTTCTCTTCAAGCTTGTGTCTGCTTTGCAGAACCTTTTTATTCAAGGATTAGTTCCTTCTGTCCCCCAAAAATGCTTGTTAGATGAACTTAAAGGGGTTCCTACCTGTTAACTTATTTTAGCCTCCTCCTCTATTGCATTGTCTGGAAACCTCTTGGGACAGAGCAGTCCCGCAAGCTTCCACAGGCTTATAAAATTGTCTCCCACAGTATTTCTACCTGATTTCACTGATCTGTTTTTCTAGGTGGGATTTTTCAGTTCCAAAAATGACTGGAAAATGTCCTTTTCACTTTGTGTGGGTGTTTTCATTTTCAGTTTGATTTGTAGACAGTGTTCAGTACCAAGCCTAAACAGAACATGCTGTACTGCATGCTCCTGGGTGCTCTTCCACTATCTCCCTGCCCTATCACCTGCTGTATTTCCAGTTAAGAGTTACTAAAAATAGATCCAAACATACAGGTGGTGGATTCAATTATTTTACAAGTTCAAAACTATGAAATCAGCCTCAATTATAAGAAAGCTTCCCTCCCCTCATTATAAAACAAGGGAAATGCCCTCTTCCTTGTTACAAAAGTAAAATTTTCTTCCTTGTTACAAAAGTACAAACCCACTCCTCTAAACCACTTGGGGTGGGCATTTATTTTCTTTGAGTTATAAACCAGAAGTCTAAATCGGCAAAAGCAGCCTCAGCTGACTGTCTGTTTTTCAGTTTCCAAGGAGGATCATTCAAATAGCAACCTGGTAAAAAGGGGCTGCAGTTTCATTCCACTAGCCTTAAATGTCATTGTAAGCATAGACTATGTTTATTGTAAAGTAATTTCCATCAGGCAGTAGAACTAACTTTTCTGCTGAATATGTATAGATCTGTTTTACAGAAAGCTGTTGATCACTTTCAACTTTAGGATTAGCTAATGAGAATATGCTTACTGCTACCAGGGTGGGGAAAAATAGGTGTTTCAATTCCTGCTGCTTGACTCAAGATGAGTTCTTACTGTTCACTTCCCTCTTACATTGTGAATATGTAGTTTCTGATTTCTGGCACAGAACCACTTTCACTTTAAATAGTCATGCAAAATATTTCCTACCTTAGACTAGTAAGATAACATGTTCTTACATGATTAAGAAATTTGTAAGTACCAGGTAACAAAAGCAGTGTATTTTTAGTGGATACAAGAGGAAGTGATTGACAGGTACAGAATGTAAACAAACAGTTCACAGTTGTTAAGAGTGGAAGGGAACATGAAGAATGGCATGTAAACCAGTTTACTTCTTCCCTTCCGATAGGAAGTATATGAGACTATTTCTTATTCTTCAAGGAAGACTGACAATTCTTACTGGTTTATGAAACTCCCCATTGAAAAGCTTGGTTCCTGTACATGTAGCTGAAAAACTGACCTCCCATAAAGTGAAGCTGGTTTAAAAGTACTTGCTAGAGCTGTTTCAGAAACAAGTATGCTTGCATTTCCCACCAAAACACAAGTTTTCCTTGGATCCAGAGATCCCTAGGATCTTTGGCATCTGCCATGTGAATAACAGCAAAGTCAAATTTTGTTACAAGCACTTAAATGACTTCGGAGGAGAATTCCTCCGTATAGGATACAGTTTAACAGTTGCAAAATGCTTGATTGATTTAGCTTGTCCTGAGAAATTACCATCTGTCAGCTAATGTGCACCATGACTACACCAACCTACCCTACTGCAAAGTGGAATAGCTAGTTTAACCTTGCTAGCTTTTCTTTGCACCTCGGATAGACAAAGCGTTTGTGTTGTTGCAGATGACAGGCAGAATCTTTCAAGACAAAGTGAACAAACCAGTGGAAGTCTGGCACCAACGCAGGGATTTCGGTTACAGAAGAGATTCCTTGGCCATTTAAATATTTGGATTAGTATATGGCCCCACTCAATTCACATTTTCATGCTTGTTTGTGGTTTTCTTGTAGATGTTTTATAGCTGTTTGTGAATATTCAGAGTAGGAAATCCTGAGCTGGCAGATCAGCTTTGCTTTCTTTGCATTTTGGAAATCCATTAGAAGGATAACCAAGCAGAAGTGAAGATTCGAGTACAGGGACATGGTTTAGTGGTAGACTTGGCAGTGCTAGGTCAACGGTTGTACTCAATGGCCTTAAAGGTCTTTTCCTACCTAAACAATTCTATGATTCTGTTAACAGCTGCAGATGGATGGAACTGCAGAGGACAGGTGAGACTAGATCAGGTTGCACCCTAGTGGAGGAGGAGGAGGAAAGTAGCTGCCATGATTGTGTGTCACACCAGGTGATGTGGGTGTATCTCCCTCTTCTGGAGGGAATATAGAGTCTTCTCAGTGCTTTAATAGACCTTTATTAGCAAGTTAAAATTTGGTTTATCTTCAGCTTAATCTTTGTGGATTATTTTTGCCTATGTTTCTTCACCCAGCCTATTACTAGCCAAATATGTGGATGGGCATACAGAATGCCAGCTGTGAAAACCCCTAACCATTTCACTGCTGTCACCTACTGCTCTGGGGAGAAAGGAAAAAATATCCTGTGTATTTTTAGCTATAACCAGCAATGTAACAGTGACACATGCAGCAAAGAAATAGCTGGTAAATTTGCTTTAAAATAGTAAGGCAGTTCTTCAGCAATAACAACTTTCCATCCCCACTTAGCACAGTCAGCTGTATAAACTAACATTTTTGAAGCAAGAACTTGGATTAGGCTCAACTTTATATTTAGCAGCCAAGTTTTGGTTCTGAGAATGAAGGTTTAACCCTAATATGGAATACTACTAAACACTGTTAGAACTAGGTGAAAAACTTGAAACAAATGATGAATTTTATTTCCTGTATTGTCTGTGAATGTCTGCACTTCAAAAAAAACTTATCATCAATCAAAAAAGTTTGGCAAATGTTTTGTAGGAGGAAAAAATAGCTCTGTTAAACTCCTCAAAACCTATAGGCAAATGATTAATAGATCTGTTAACTTCAACTCCGAGTATACAAATAGTTTTGCAGAATTTAGCCAGAAATTGAACATTTATAAATTTTACAAATATACCAATCGGTCTATCTGTGTGAGCCAAATCCAAAACACTATTAACAAAAAATCCCTGAATGTGTAGCACAGTGGATCCTCATCCTTGAAATTTAAGGGTTGAGAACTTAAACTAAAAAAAAAGGACTAGATCTGTATATGGGCAAGAAGACTATCTAAAGTTATATTGGTTGACACTAGGACAATTTTAATTGGTGTGTTCAGTCTCATAGATCAAGGCTTGAAGAAGTCTCTATCAGAGATGATGGCATCTAACATGAAGATGTGATTATCATTCAGGTTTGATGTTTCCTTATGCCACTGTGCCTGGACTCCATGAACAACAGTACCAGTCAGTTCCTTAGTTGGTACTGGGTGAAGTACAGCTCTGATTTGGTAAAATATGCTCATATCTATAGTTTTATTGCTCATAGAATTGAGATCAATTTCTTGCCTGTAGTCTTGTGAGGCCATTTTGACAACAGTCTGATTTCTGAAGCAAAGCCCATTTTGTGTTGTATTTCACTGTTCCTTTATGCTAGCACAAGGATCAATGATTAGGTTTGTACTGTAATCCCACAGGCAGTTGTGTAGGCACAATGTTGGGGGAAGCAAGGCTTAGGGGAACTTCGTAAGCTAGTGTCACTACCAGAACATTATGAACTACACCTTCAGGGTGTACTGGAAGCAGGATCGAGAGGCTGATGGACCCAAAATCACTTCAGATGCAGCTATTGCTGAAGCAAGCACACTGTAAAATAGTTGCCTGAGAGCAGAAGAGTCTTTTCTTTTGTATTTCTCTATTTCTGCAGACTTTCAGCATTGTAAGTGTGCTAGAATTGTGCCTCTGAATTGTTTATCTTTAAATAATCACCTGTGTTAACAAGTCAATTATTGCTACATTTTATTACTCTTAGTGCTGTCTTTTTAAAACAAGAGCTGTAGGGTAGTGATCTAATTTTACGTGACTGAGACACAGTAAAATGGCATAGCATAAATATTAAACGTTTCCATTTATCTTTTCAGAGTGTTCACACTTAGGATGTTCCACTTAACAACCCTTAAAATAGCCACTCTGAATGATTCCCTTTCAAACAAAGGAGAAATACATGCAAGTTAATCACTGCAGCAATTTTTATAACAAACATCAAAACATTACAGGAAACATTGAACCCAAGCATATACTGAATCATGGGCTCTTAAAAATAAGTGCCTACTGACCTTATGAGATATAACTGGGCTTTTGAAACATTTTAGGGACTCAGTCAAAACACACTGCAGTGTACTACCTATTAAAAAATGTTAACTCATGAAACTGGCAAATTGTGTATTAGACTATCACGAAACTGTCTGCTTCCAGTACATGTCGAAACTGGGAACAGGCTCAGGACCCTAATGCAGAAGAAATCTCATGAAATAATGCAATTTCATGAGAAATACTGTCACTAAAGCTAACGTGTCCTTACTGTAGATCAGGCCCTGAGCAATTACTGTGCTTTCTGTCAGTGTTTTGCATTCATTTTAGTGTCCTTATCCATTGAAATCCACAACCAGTACTACCAGATCACTCCATAGCTGTGCCAGACAAGGCTCAGGATATAACATACTTTCTCATGTTCAGGTCTGTCAACAAAACAGCTGACATCTGATACAGTGGTCCACTTAATAAAAAGACATACCTTGAAGACACATGTCACAGGCATGTGATTGTTGTAGCTGGGAGCTGCAAACCAAAGAAGGAAGCTGACATTGTTCTTTAAGTTCAGTCTTGGTGTGCTGCCCTGTGTTGAATAATTACTGCTTGGTTGTGCTTATTTACTTCCTGTCATACTTGCTGTTTAGTATTACCAGGATGATTTTCAGGGAAGCATTGAAAGCTCAGGCACTTTAGGGAAACCACTATTCATATTGTGTACAATTGAGTCTGGTGTAAGTATGGGAGTCAGAACTGAAGCTTTGTTTTTGACATAGTACATACTCACTGAGTAAGGGTACCAGTCTGCACCCAGTCTGAAGTCGGAGCTTAATATGACCTAAAAAATGACAGTTCTGGTTTACTGCAGCTAAAAACAGTAGCCATAACACCTTATATCTGAAGAGGAAGGCCATGCCTCATTCCAACAGGAATTCTATATATGATGAGTAGGTAGATGGCATCAATCTCACAGGTATCACAGTAGAGCCTTATTTTGATTTGAGCCCTTCATGATGTTGAGGGGCATCAGGGAGACTGGACTCCATGGCTGGCACATTTCTGTGAACTGTTTCAGGTGTGGAGAAACCATGCACTAATAAGCAATATTCTGGAAATAAGGTAAGGAGAACATAGAAATAATGTAGGAAATAACACTTTAGATGGACAGCATTCAATCTGCCCTGAACAGCTGTTGTGGCTAGGTGGTACCCTACCTCCAGCTTCAAAGTAAAATGAACTTATCTGGCAGCCCTTCTTAATTCTAGAATTTAGTCTTACCTTTAATAGAAACAGATCTGAGGTCTTAATTAAGGACAATCAAGGAAGATTTGCAAAGATGCCAGTTGGCTAATATAAGAGCAAAGCAGGTCACTGCCCTCTTCAATGGGTAGAAACAATTTTCTTCAGCTGTGCTGCAGCAGTAAGAGTCCTTGGCCTTTCCAGACTGGTGAGTAAGGGCCTGGAGAAACTTGTGAGCAATATTTATAAATGATCTTGTAGGTCACTGACAACAGCAGGAAAAAAACATGTTGGCAATCTGTTCTTAATTCTATTTTAAGATGCCATGACTTCTTCAATAGAAGGTACAACGACTTAGCCCTTCAAGGCCAGAGGCAAAGTTCAGCATATAGTATAAACTGAAGGCTGTTGTCCTCAAACTCGTATGATACAAATGCTGAAAACTGTGGTGCAGGTCAAATGATGAGCCATTCCATACTCCTCCTATGACTCCTTTTTAGCATCTTAGTGTTATTTGCTCTGTATTGTCACTGTTGCTACCTTCACTTACTAGCCCACTGGGCTGCAAGGCAGCAGGTGTCTTTTCGTGAGTGTCGATTATGTTACTTCCTGCCTTGTTCAGCCCCCTGCAACCTCTGCATTAGCCCTTAAATAAATTTCACTTAGTCTGTCAAACAAGATTTACCGTTTATGTAGACTTGTTTTTAAAAGCTTATATTTCTTCTTAGTTTTGTGATTTCATCTCTTATTCATGTGTCAAGGATCTAGCCAGCAACAGAAAGCAGACTCTTGATTTCTCCTCTGCTTATTTAGTAACTCACTTTTTCTTTAAAAAGTCAGTCCCTCTCTGAAAGTGAATACCACTATTGGAAACCTTTGCCATTATGCCAGCAATTTCTTCCAAATATACATGAGCTGCTTTACTCCCAGTTAATCACCGCATGTACTTGAGTCTATAGTATGGAAGAAAGTTTTAGGGAACTGCTTGCTAACAGAGTGATTACACAGATAAATGCCATAAACGGTTTTCATTATTAAAATGTGTTTTTCAACTAAAATACTGCATCTGAACAGATAATTAGAATGGTGTACTGTTGAGACATTGAGTGCACTTAATCCAGATTGGAGGTGCAAGGGAAAATAGACAGTCTTGGACAAGCTTTATTCTCTTCAGTTATTTCCTGCATTACAGGTAGTAAGACAGAAACAAAGACAGGAAAATAATTTACTGAAGTTGCAGGTAACTTACCAAATGCAGAGACAACTGCTCAGCAGCAAAACAGAAACATAAAGAGTTTTTGTTCATGGCATAAGGCAAAAGGTAGTTTTCATGTACATGTTGTCAGATTAAGAAAACTGCTTTTCCTGAAAACATATTTTGGCATGGAGAACAGTTGAGAGTAAGATAGCAAAAATAGCATCAGTGAGAATGCATGGAGCAACCTTAACATAAGGCTGCTAGGAAGTCAGTGTTATAATATGCAGTTCCCTGAAAAATGTGGTGATCAGGATGAGCTGGCAAGTCATATTATTAGTGAAATGCTTACTATGAATACCCTTCTTATTTCATAGATTACAAAGCCAAAAGACACCATTTTGATCATCACTCTGATGGTGCCCTAAATCCTTATAAGTAGGTGCAGATTAATCAAGGAGAATAAGGGAATATAGTTTGCCAATTAGAAAAGTCTGCTGTGAATATCCTGGTCCACCTCTGGACATGCATTAGTTATGGTACAGATAAATATTTAACTTACCTATTTTTCTTTAAAAGGTGTACAAAGAACAAAGCTGTACAATGTATTGTTTGTGTGGAGGTGTTCCAAGAATTTCTACCTGTAATTGCAGTTACAGTGAGATCCTAATATGATCGCTCACTAGGGAAGGGAACATGATGTTTTCCCACCCTTACTACACACTGGTAAGAGTCCTAGGAACTCTACTGGTCTAGTTGGTTCACACTCTCTGACTGTTATCAGTGCACTTCCTAAAGATACTTCTTGATTTCTTTTCCCTTCCTCAGCATGAGTGAATGAACAAGCTGTACTATTTGCAATTAAACATGGTCTGGAAAACCTCTCCAGGTTTTCCTTTGTCTTCTTTTTATAATCTTATCTCATCACCGTGTTTTAGTTTCCCAAAGATGTTGTTTAGCTGAGGTAACAGGAAAACAGTGTTGCCTAAAATTTTGCTAATGATATTGGTCTTCAAGAAACAAAATTCCTCCCTGTGCTCTCGTTGAGCTTCCAAAATGCTGGAAGGCAAATTTTAATCCTAAGTGCTTGTCTTTGGAGATGTCCTTAAAAATAAAGATCTAAAGTCTGTGGGGTGCTCTACAGCAATAAATAGCAAAAATGACCTTAAAATGTAAGCATATTAGAGTGTCTTAACCATTATCATTGTAGGGGAGATAACTGGAAGGACAATGCTTCCTTGTTGTCTACTATGTGTATGTGTTAGATCTGAGATGGAGTTCTATTCTCTTTCAGAATAACAGGACCAATGAACGCTTCCCATGGTTAGATCCACATACACATCTATAAAAGAGCATGTAGGAAGGACCAATATCCGCAGAAAAAGTGAATGTGCAAGAATTTGGAATGCTCAGAGAGAGCTTCAAAAAGCACCCTTTTTCTCTTAGCTTTAGTAGAAAATAATGTGCTTTTGAGTGGTTGGCCATCTAAAATATGTTAATCTGTTGTGTAAATGAAGATATCAAAATGAAAGGTACTGTTTCTGACGAAGGTCTGCTATCCGTAAAGTGCTGTGTATCTAAAGGCAGTAAATTCCAAATGTACTTTCACTGTGTTTTACTTGCATAGTTACATAAGGGGGAAAATAATCTTCTGCCCCATTTTGGTCTGTAACCAGTTTTAAACATCAATGTGGTAAAGTGACATAGTTAATGAGCAAATGTGTAGAGATGGAAAAGAAATTAGGTTCATAGGGAACATCTACTATAAAGTTTCAGATTAGAAGCCAGTAGGTGTTATGTGAAGTCTTTAGACTGTATAAACCACCCATAATGTTGGAAGACAATTCAAGTCATTCTGTCTTAGAGGATCCTAGTAACGGTAGGAAGCAGTGTATTTTTATTATACAGAACATGTGAAACTTTGTGGCATCTCCATTCCTGAAGATATTCAGAACTCAA
This sequence comes from Falco naumanni, assembly GCF_017639655.2. Lineage (NCBI taxonomy): Eukaryota > Metazoa > Chordata > Aves > Falconiformes > Falconidae > Falco > Falco naumanni. The sequence goes on from NC_054068.1 coordinate 10,588,607, forward strand.
CCAGTTAAGGCCCTGAGAAGCTAGATTCAACTCTGAAATCAGCCTTGCTTTGAGCAAGGGATTAGACCTAACCAGAAGATGACCTCCTGAGAACCCTTCTAACCTCTATTCTATGAATTTGAAGTGTTGTATTCAAAAAGTCTTAATCCCTTTCCTTATAGGGAATCAGTGTAGACTTTTCAGAGTGAGAGTTTCAGCTATTTCTGTAATTATTTAAAACTGTAGATCATGCGCATGCAAGGAAAATACTGCAATAGTCTTTTAGAGAATACCAAATTTGCAAGAATGCATCCTTACTTGTATACACAAATATCTGATGTTTTGTAAGCATAGATTTAGAAGCAGCAGCTGAAAATGCAGTCTCTGCTGTGTCATTATAACATTGCTAAAAAGAAATCTCACAAAGTCTACATGACTCATGTCTCAGGTGATACCATGTGATGTCTGAAAAATAGAGATTTTTAAGCAGAAGCAATATAATGCTTTTTTGTGTTGCATTGATTCAACATAATTTAAAGAAATTTGCATAATTTTAATGCCTCACAAAAAAACACCTTTATTAAATTAGAAAGCAGAAATAAGGGCAGAGAAAGGATGATCGGAAGATTACAAGAGAGTCTCAGCCATGTGAGTCCATGAATTCCAAGTGATTCAATCAGTATGTGTAATTGATGTTAGTATTTCTCAAACAACAAATACAAATTACGGGGCTAGAAAGTCTCTTCCAAGGCTAATGGACAAAAGAATTGATGCAAAACAAGCCATGAATTTTTCTTTCTTGACAACATGAACAGATGATGGAAGGAGTAATGTACTGCTTACTTTTGAGTCTCACTGTGATTAATCTTTCAAGCAAACAGCTGTGGATTAGTAAAAGTAACAAGTGTGATAAGTTAGGCTCACATGCATAATCCTGCTCCCAGCATCCAAAATTGTGAGTGCACTCTTGGAGACAGGCTGGGAATGCAGCCCCTCTGACACCAGTGAACCTTAAGCTAGGATATTAAAGCTTAATACTAGAAGCTATTGAGTTTCTTGCATGAGACTAAACTCCTTCCAGTTCTGATTTTGAAACCGTTCAGGATTGGGCTTTTGGAGTGCTTGATAGTATTTATATTTAGAAATGAATCATCCCATTTGCTTCTCACTGTAATTGTCTATAAAGAAAAGTGATCACAGTCATCTTGTTGACCTTGCCCTCTTTAATACATTCAGTGATTTACCATTCAGCAGTTGTCACCAGCTCAAGGCAATTTGAGTGCCAGCCTTTATCCACTGCAGTCAGCTCACTACAGCCTTGTGTGACACAGATGAGTGTTTAAATTACAGCATTTGCTTTCACATATGGTTCTTTCATTCACGACAAGAGTAGCTTCCCCATCTGCTGTCACAGCTAGGTGTGATTCAGACAGAGGCTGAAAAATTCCTGCTCAACTTGGAGGTTTTTTTTAGGTAAATTGGTTGGTGATGTCACCAAAGTGTGAATCACTGCAGAGAAGTAGCTTCTAGAGCAATAAATGGCTGATGTCTCTGTGCTGCTGTGCTTAACAGCTCTGGTCATTAGACATAGCCTACTATTTTTTACAATTAGATTGCTTCCCAGTGTCTGCTGATTTCAAAGTAGTTTTTGAGGAAGAAAAGTCAGAATGAAGTTTTGATGTTTGTGATGCTCAGTGTAAGTGGGTTATCTGGCTGCCAGCCCCCTTGACACATACAAAACTGGGGCAAAAAAGTCTAGCTGTTTCAACAGGGCTGCCGTGTATGCATTTTGGAAGCAGGGTGTATTGCTATTAAGGCTTCAGCCCCGTAAGAGCCATTTAGCTTTTCTTTAGGTGCGTTCATACTGTTTTTAATTATATGATGTTGTGACATTAAGGGATATTTTCTCTATTTTGTTATATAACAGCTAACTTTCTTTTTAAAACAAAGGAAAAGACTGAAGAAAAAGACTTGTTTTTTGTGAAAGAAAAATATTTTTGTCACGCTGCTGTAACAGGTTGAAGTAAACTTTCTCTGTTGTAGTCAGCAGTAGAATTTTGCAGCAATAAACCACCACATCAAAGGTTTCTAACAATCCTTACAGTATCCACTCTGCCACAGAATCCCCACCTCAGGTCCAAGTGTGCAGGTAATTTGCCTTTCCAGTAGTAAATGGCTCACAAAGGAAGAGCTTCGGTAAAAGTATTTCATACTAGGCAAGAGGGAACTATCAATTTTGACAAGTCAAAGGACAGGAATTCAAGGCCAGAAATCTCTGCCTTCATGTTGCCTTCAAAACTAACAGAATAGGAGTTTCACAGGTGCACATTTTTTTAATATGAACAGTTTCCATGGACAAGTGTGGAGCCAGAGATTATCTAATACACAGCAATTACAGTTTTTTCCAATCATTTATCCTATGTGCAATTGTATCCCACGTGCACATTTACCAATGTGCAACGTATATCCATGTGGTCCACCTCAGAATGTGGTGTGCTGTCTATTCTGCTGGTCCTAAAGAGATGGATGGGAAGGTGCTGTTTTCTGTTGCAGACCCAAAATCCATTCTTGCCTTGATCCTGAGCAATGACCTGCATTGTGGTAACTACCCTGTCCAGGCCCTCCATGACTCAAACTCTCCATGCTGCCCATCAATGGCAAACCACTTCAGCAACTTACATTGCGGGGAGCAGCTGCAAAGTGAAATGTAGTGGTGAATTATACTGGAGTTCATTTAATATTTTCAGAAATGAAAAATAAAAGGACCTGGCATTCAGCTTGGCATGTGTACTGTCATTTACAGGTTCACAATGGGCAAAGTCAGCTTTAATTTGCCTTTAAGAGAATGAGCAGGGGAATGAAAGGCAGAGTCAAATTAGGCTACTTTCAAGTTATCTGTTGTTATCAAGCACTAATGGTCACTGTATATGTTTTTATTCCACAATAGTTGCAAAGTGATTCAAGACTGCTTACTCCTTAGTGAAATTTAATGATTCTATTGACAGGAATGGGGTGGTACGACCCAGCTAGGGCTGATGGGCCAAAGACAGCTAGTGAAAAATACATAAGGGGATGTGACTGTTAGAGCTTCCTGGTGTTTTGTACTTGTAAGGTATGATTTTCAGCTGCTAATAGTTTTGCCTTGATTTTTAAATTCCATCTTCATTGTCTACATGAACATGGTTAACTTCTTTGTTTTAATCATTATAGTCATGTCTAGGTATAAATCTAGGCAACAACAATGTTTGGGCTTTGTGTAAGAAATTTCAGTTACCTTTTGCTTGAACTAATTCTGTGGTTTTGTGCTTTGGCACCATGATGACTGAAATGGAACAAGAGCTTAGGAGCAAGGAACATTGAGAGAGGACTTGGGTAGTGTACTATCAGCACAGATTAACATTCTGGGCCATTGGTTTTTAGTTTGATTTTTAAAAATGTCCTAGCTTTAAAGATACTTTTGCACCCTGTATATTGTGATGTTGAAAGTTGGATGGTTGTGTGTAATGCATGCTTTGAAACAATCTTGTAATTTGATTGTTTGCAGATAAATAACTTTTACAGTTCTTGGATTTTTTTGCACTGGGGAATGGCTGTAAAATGCTCCATAATAGCAGATAGCTGTGCTATGTTGGAGGCATGCCCATCTCTTTTACCTGGAACTTAGATGTTCAGGATATCTGAAATAGCAGAGAGGAGTAAATCAGTGCGTCAGGTGGGAGGACGTTAAATTAAGAGGCTTGAAAAAGAAGGAGCTATACCAACCAGTCTAGGAAAAGAAACACTGATGCTCACTAACTTTGAGTCTGAGACAGGATACAGATGTGGTAAAACTTACATGAAAAGATGTACTATGAGCATTGGCAGAAAATAAAAATCTAGATCTGATTTTTTCTTTTTTTTAAGTTCCTTTTTATGGTATTCTCTTGAATTCAGTCCTATTAACCAGGGAGTTACTTAATTTGAAAAGAATCTATGCTCTTATGTTAATGTTGTTTGGGTACACAGTAGCAAGGCAAATAAAAGTAATTTTAATTGTAGACTGTGCTTCGAAAGAAATTATGCATTAATTCATTAGTGCTTGTGTGCTTGCTGGCAGGGTGCCCAAGCATCTATAACTTATTTACTGCCTCAGCTTTAATCAGAACTCTAGACTCATTCATTTACAACATGGGCAACATTTTCACTCTTATCCAGGATGTTCCTTAAACAATTGCAATGTTCATTTTAGGTTCTGAGTGAAAAATGAAATATCAATCTGCTATGCTATCAAAAAACCTGTAGGTTTTAAGGTTGACCACAAATTACTTTAAGCATTTTCAAAGTATTCACATTTTTTTCATTCTCTTTCCTCAAATGCTATTTCAGATGCTATTATATAGTTTGTTCTCTTGTGTTAATTTGAAAACCTCTCTAACATCATTAAGGAAAGAGTCCACATGTTCTCTTGAACAAAATTATTTCTCAGCTAGCATTCCTTATAGATTTTGACTGTTACATTTATTTGACAGTGAAGCAAGTAAATATGGGTATAATTAAGAAAAAGTAAATAATACATGAATGATACCAGCTAAAATTTGTGAATAAAAGTTCATATTACAGTTCTTACCAGGACAACCTTTATGAAGAATGTTTCGGATTTGGTTGCAGTTTGTTTTGTTTTTTTAATTCTCTACCTCCATACAATGCTGAAACTTTTCAGATGTTTTTTTGAATAGATAAATAGTTTTGACTAGAAATATTAATGAACAAGTAACATTGAGCTGACAAATTTCAGCCAGCACCCACTTCAGTTATAAGATGTGGTTGCCAATAAACTTTCACTGAAAACAGCTGTCAGTTTTATTTAATTTTTTTTGGCAACAATTCGAGGTTTCACATCCAAAACTATTAGGGTTTTTTGCTTTAGGCTTTATCTAAAATTTACTAATATTTTTCTTTCATTAACTTTTATGTTCTTTCTTTACATTTCTCAGAAATGGAGCTTATATCTAAGATCTAGTGAGATTCCTGCTTCCTTAGCCAAATCCAATTCCTACATTAAATCCATCTGGACACCAGCCCATTTCTTGGTACCTTCTTTTCTTTTACCTTTTGGTGTTTGCTCTTCTTGGTATTAATAAATTTTTCCATAGCCCATACTGTTACACATGTAACAAGAATTGCTAGTATTACTTCTACTTCAGCTGTCAGATACACTAGACTGTTTTGTAAGGATCTCCTGTTCCATAATTAGCGGTGCTGTTTAAGACATCCACTGTGGGCCAGTGAGCACAGCAGACCCATCTCAGATTTACATGCAGGATTTCACTGGGGTAGAAATCTCCTTTTCCCCCTTTCTGGCCAGAACACAGCTCCCAGTGCATTCTGTAAAGTGTATGCATTGCTTTCTTCTGCTAAGAACCTAATTTGTCTGTAAACAGTCAATGGAGCCTGTGGATGTTTTGGCATGTGGCCCCTATAATAATGAAGACATGACAAAATCATTAAAAGGACAATGCATTTTCACCACAATATTTCCAAGAAGTCAAAAGACTGACATTTAATGATGTTTCATTCATTCCAGAGGAAAAGAAGCTGAGATTCACCAGATGAGTTTAGTAGATAGAGCTATACTAATTTCCCAAAGGGGAAAACTGAAGCAGGATACAGTTACAGCAAAGGACCAAGGCGGTAGTTCTGTTCTTCATTTGGGCCTTTTTTCTTCATTTCTGGATGTAGTTTACACTACACAATAAATCAACGTTTTTAGTATTTTTTCAGATAATATATGACAGTTAAGGATTAAAACCTTCAAATTAAACACCTTCTTTCCTTCCATCTAGCCTGGATCCTCCCCAGATAAATGTTCCTCTGAAGAAGAAAAACTAGTAAAGCAGTTGGATGAGTATCCCCCACCTAAGCAAAACCTTGGCTTATAAATGAAGGACTCTGATCAGAAATAGTAAGGACAATTTCTCTGAGTACCACAATAATTTGATGGATACTTAAATTTCCAGCTGTTTTGTATGTGATTTACTTCCAGGCATGCCTGGCTTCCATCAAGACAGTATCAAACCACAGTAAATTATGGAGACAGAGTAGAATTATTTTGATGGATTACCAAACACTAAAACAAAGCCAGCATTTCTCTCAAAGATTTGAAATGAGATTGTAATAATATAATCATCATCACTTTTAAAGGGCTACTTTATAAACACAGATCAAATAAACAAATCCATGTTTGGAAGCAGTACCCTGTGCAGCACTTAGTACCTGTGGTCTCTCCTGAGTGATTATATTTATGATTACTTGCAATCATCTCTGTTTTTGTGTCTCTGAAAAATAGATTTATGAAAAAGTAGAAAACAATTTACTTCCCTGGTTAGTTTAGCCACAGTTTTAATAGCAGTTACGTGAGCACTTGTGTTTTCTGTGTGCCTCTTTGTTTTAAACTAATCTCTGCAGTCTTGCAAGGTAACAGCGATGGGTATGGAGACTTCAGAACAGGCAGTGTGGTGCTGGGTTCCCTGTTACAGACAGTGAGAGGACTTGGGTTGTCCTTGTTTGCCTGCTTGCAACTCTCCACCTCTTGTCTAGAGAAACAGGAATTCATTTTTGTAGCTTTCAGTGGCAGGATAAGCTGAATGCATTTCACCTATGGAACTTTTTTCCAGAAACGTGACTGGTATGTTGATCAGAGGGAGGAAACTGACTGTCTCTTTCTTAGTTAAGAATTTACCCTTCAAATTCTACACTTCAAAAATCTGAGCCAAGCTCATTGAAATCAGAGAAATTAATCACTCTGGAGGATAAGAACCAATTAGCTCAGTTAGGGCGAGGGCTTATGGAACAAGTGTTCCTCAGACTTCAGGATCTACCTATCTAAATTCCATTCAAAAATTTGCCTAATTCAAAGTAATTTATAAATCAACTTTATAATTAAGTGAGGTTTTTTTGTTGTTGTTTATTGGTTTTGTTTTGTTTTTTTTTTTTTTTTTTTAGCAGCTTAGTTTTTTCCCTTTGTTTCCAAGTTTTCAGGCTCTGGCCACACATCTCCCACTGACGGTATAAGCCCCTCCAGACTCAAATGTGTGTAGAATTGGAAAGCATGACAATACAATCTGCTAGTATGCTCTCTCCACCATTGTTTTCTCTACATGCTTTTGTATGGTGTGAAGTGGAACTGAGTGGTGCTACTTAACTGCTCCCCAGACATGCTCATCATGTTAAAGAAAGAGCACCCCCAAGGGAAGATGGCAGCCAGGGATGGCATCTGTATTCAAGCTGAACAGAGAGATTAAAGCCTGGAGAGCCCCTCAAAGTAGAGGTGAACCCCATTTCTAAGGACTTTGTAGAGTACTGGCTCCTGAGGAAGCAGAACCACTGAATAAAAACAGGTTTGCATTTATTCCCCATAAGGTTTTCAGACTTCAGCGTGTGTCTCAAATATATTGTTGCCATATTCCTCTTATTTCACTTAAGAGTATTTTCTGGAGTCTCTGCTGTGATGCAATAGGTTGTATTATGTGTTAAGGATAAAATGTCTTTTTAGATGGCAATACCAAACTTCTTGCTTTTGTAATCTGAAAACTGGATAAAACACTATTTGAACTTTTCACATTTAAACAAATAATTTTAAAGCCCAGTTCTGAATTAACATCTTCTGCTTCTGTTTTAGACAGAGTTTGTACTAAAATTGATATTTACAGATAATGGCCAGCCTTGTCCGAGTCTGTACATATCAGCTTATTGACTGAGAACTCGCTGGGTACCTAGTTTTGAATATTCTTTTTTTACCTTATGCAACTTCAGTCAGAAGCTGAAATTTCCTTGTAAGTGACATACAGTGACTAAAACTCTGCTGTTCTAGCTGACCCCACTGAAAGGATATTATCACTTACATGGTTGTCTGCTTACCAGTATTAGCACCTTCACTGATGACACTAAAAAGCCCTTTCATTGACGTCAGCAGAAAGGTAAGGCTGGTTTACACAGAAGTTAACTAATAAGAATGTACTGCATTATATCTTTTTTTCATTGCCTTTATTAGTGACTCATGGTCCCAGGGCAAAACCTACACTGTGTTTTAATGACTTTTATTGTTGCCTCTTAAACCTGTAGAAAAATAGATCCCTATAGCTCATTTCATAGCCCTTACCAAGCAGGATTCCCACTAAAGTGGGGAAGAGGTTTGTGTAAGGAGTATACGACTAGGTCTTGACGACCCTATCTTCTACTAATGGAGATGGCTGTAGAAATAATTCATGTCATTTTTACAAGTGCAATCACTTGTTCTGTAGTGTCATTTGCCACTTCAATTACAGCAAAATTCCTTGGTTGAAGTCAAGGAAAAACTAAATACTAATTTCCAGGAGCTTAAGGCTATATTTTAGGAAGGAGGTAATTTAATTCTAAATTTTAAAAAATGTTTGTATATCCTTTTTTCTCCTGTAGCTTTAAATCTCATTGTGCTGAGCTTTTCCAGACAGGAAAAGAAGGAAATGTCTGTTTTTCATAGAAAAGTGGAGTTAGCTGGAAACTAGATTACAACAAACTGAGTTTGTTTTTTTTTTCCTTCATTTTAATCCTGTCTCAGTTCCATGGAAAGTGATAATTGTTGCCTGTAATTCCAGCAGACACTTAGTAGGCATGTGTAAGTACTGTTAGTAAATGCAGAGTTCCAACGTGGAGCTTCATCCAGTTCTTATCTCTATATTGTAAGAATCTATTCAATGATGGCACCTGATTTACCCTACTAAAGCAGAATTACTGTACAGTAAGTTGTATGGAACAGGGAGCTTTTGTCCCATTCTGTGTTTGCCGAGTATTAGTATAATAATGTCCTGTCTGAGCAGTAGATTCCTAGGTACTACTATGTTACAAATAATTAGTAAAACTGGTACTTGCACTGTGATAGTAAGAGGAGGGAAACATTTCAGTAAATAATTAGTTGCAGAATAATTGATAGTGAAAGTTTGAGTTGAGTTCTTCTAAGTGCTTTTTGGCAATAGTCGACTGTCCTATGCTTTGGCTTTTTGTAGATCCTCATCTTAGGTACAACACTATAGGAAAAGGAACACAAAAACTTTTTTTAGAATTCCTTTCTCAGACATTCCTTATGAGATAGTAGACAAGGCAAATAACTTTTTTAAAAAGCAGGACAGGTAAAAAACATTACTAGGATTTCACACCTATAAATTTGTGGTCTTTATTGTAAGGTTATATGTGAGCTAAATAGGATGTAGAAAATATTAAAGGTTAGTTCCACAGAGAGTGGATTATTACAGTACACCCTGGGTGAAAGCATACTGGTAATCCTGGTTAATATACTTTTCAGTAAGACTAAAGTGCCTTTTCTGCACTGGTTTTGTCTGTTTTCTGGGGGTTTTGCTTTGCTTTTCTTTTTTTTTTTTTTTTTTTTTTACCTTAGAAGGCTCATGTACTTTGCCCTACAGAAGGGGAAAAAACATTTATAGCAATGAAAGCCAGGCTCAGAATGGGATTAGGGTATTTTCACAAACCCTGGTTACCTTAAATGTTCAGAGAAGACCCTTCAGATTTATGGATCAGACTGGACTGCTTCCAAATAATCCTTCTTAGATCTTATATTACAAAAAGGCAAGAGTGCTATACAAGACTAGTTCAGAGGCTGATAAATATATGGGAATATAATTTAGTTTGTCAGATTCCATCACATTCAGGCAATTCGGTGCTAATAACACCTTGTCATATGGTACCACAGCAAGAGCAAACTATGGACAGAGCTGGCTGAATAAAAATGTGATTAAAAAAAAAAATCCTGCAGCTGTTTCTATTAGTTTTCCATGCATCCGCTGTTAGAAATAATATTTCTAGCTGTACAGTTTATATTTGGAGCTACCGGTATACTAGTCTTTATTAGTCGTATTAATCCAATATGTGAGGTGAAAACACAAATAGCAAGATTCTCATTTCAGTTCCAAGAGAAATTCAGGATTACTCTGCAAAATTCACAGTTACTCTGCATTGTTTTTTTATGGAACTTTGTATTGTTTTTTTATGGAACTTAATATCTAACCCAGAGTTTTAATGTAAAGGTTAGCCTAAACTGGTAAATCTCTTCTGCTGACTTTTTGACCTGTGAATTATCCTAGCTAAAAATATCAACTTTACAATGCTAGCGTAACTTCAAACCTTTTATATATCACAACACGTTTTTCAAGGGACTCTACATACATATATGAGCAGGTATTGGCTGAATTAAAGCTGCAATTTTAGTGTGTCATAGCCTCTTAATTCGAGCCAATTTTAACTAATTGGTTCACAAGCTTCAAATTATTTCTTCCCCAGCCAAAATCCTGTGGTACCATTGCAGACCTGATGCTTGCAGTGCTGGTCTGTAGGTTGTTTTAGACTTTTCAAGGTTCTGTCTTTAGAAAAGTGAATGAATTTGAGTATCATAGCTTTATCTATTGTAGTCATCGTTCTTATCAGTATACCTACTTCTGTATGTTCATGAAAAATGAGTTGTCTCTTCCACGTTGGAAAAGATTATAAAAATAGTAGCTTTTATTGTGCTTCTGGTTTATATCTTGAAATATGTTCCTTTTAGCTATAGTAGCAGATAAGAGATTGGTACAATCTGTAATTGCTATAGTGTTCATATACAGTGCCTGATAGATATCCCCCCCCCCCTTTTTTAATGTAGAATTAGTTAATTTAGTATTCTTTTGGCAGCATTATTGTACCATCTAGGAGCTCAAGTAGTTGAAGTCCAGCTCTGTTGTGAGCTTTATCAATGTGTACAGTTATTATCCATGTTTTAGTAATCCTAGAATCACAATTTAGGGTAAACTGACCATGTGAATTAAGGAGGGGGAAAAAACCCCAGAGTAAGTAGAAGAGGTGACAGGAGTATTTTTATGTAGAAAAACTAATGTTCATCCTTACAACCTTATCTCCCTTCCAGCACTATTTATGCAAGTGTAATTAGATTTCAAAACAATGAACTAATCTTTGTGACAGATTACAATTAGCCTGATTCTTCTCCTAGTGAAATTAATGAAAATTTTATCACTGACTTCACTGGGAACAAAGTTAGGTCTATCCTTAACCTTTGTCGTAGCTGTCTACATACAGAAGTGATTAAACTGCTGAGTAACTGAACATTATTCAATACTCCAGAGTGCAATTCTCTAAGATGTCAGCACTCCTTCGACAGCTAGCTATTAGAGTAAAGTTTCCAAGTCTGGTGTGTTAATCTGTCCCCTGTGAGATCAAACATTGCACCTTCTATAATAAGAATGACAACATCTTAACAGGCCAGATAGTTATCAAGGATGCTTGGAATCGCTTATATGTTTTGTGCTGTGTTTATCTCAGCCTTAAGCCTTCACATGCTATTCTAAAAACAACAGAGAAACACTGAGATTGCAAGAAAATGCTGTCAATCTTGTTGGTTTGGGTTCATCAGAGCATTTTTCTAGTCTAAGCAAAACATGTATTCAAAAAACAGTGTTGCACCAAGGAGACCTTGTCAAACCTGGAAGAGTAGGTCAGAACTCTGACCTGCTGTAAAAGCTTCAAGAGGCACTTGGTATTTTGAAGAGTTCTTACAGGTATGTAGATATCCACGTTAGTATGCCCAATGCTCATGCTGTTATTGCAAATCTTCTGAAAACGTACTTTGATTATAGCTTTAGCTCCTGGAAACAGGGTAGAAATGTGACTTGATTGAAATGCAGAGGTTTTAAAAACAGAAGGCAGCTCTTCTCCCCTCTGCCCTTTTGTGTGTGTATGCATGTGGTATTTAGAATAATTCCACAGTGTAGGAGCCTTCATTCTGATTTTTTTTAATACCTTGAGACGGTTAACCATTCTGTAACTCAGCGATTAGGTGAGCAACATATACAAATACGTTCTTGACTGTTCATCAAATACAGGCCCTTGCAAGAGTAGGTAAACCTTCATGCATACCTACACAGATGGTTCACACACACACCAAAGTAGCAAATATATGTACTGCTAGGCAAAAAAAAAAAAAAAAGATATTTACTCCAATACATGCTTAAAGGTGCAAAAGTTGACATACGAGTATGTGTTCAGTCACACATGAACAAATCATGCCTCTGTACAATCACGTACAGATAAGACAACTACCCATGCATTGCTCAAAAGAGATACATACCGGTCAACTCATTAAAACGTTGGCTTGTTATTCACTGCTGATAACTACATTATTAATTTGTGTCCCTATGTTTTCCCCAGTTTATTGGGGTGTTCAACTATGTGTCTGGGCTTCCTTCATGATTAGAACAGACAGGAGGAAAGGGTATGGCTGCAATGATAATCACTTAGTGCATGATGTGTCTGAGAAAGTATTTGCAAATAGAGTATGCTTCCACTCACTGATACACCACTATAGTAAGCAATATGCTGCTGCTAGGGGCAGGAATTTAGTAACAATAGAATAGAGGATGTCATTGTGAGAAGGTGGTGGGAGAGTTGCTTACATTGACCACATTCATGAAAATGTTACAAGAGCTGCTGAGATCTGGCAAGAGAACTCAAGTGAACCTTCAACAGTTATTGACCCAAAGTAAATATTTGATACAGAAGCAGACATTCTTTAACAGGACACAGTCCTGACTGCCACAGGACCTATGATGTAGGTTTGACAAGAGATAATGTCTTCTTAGGACTCAAGACCTGCTCTAAATTTGATTACAAGAGAAGTCAGGATAACAAAATTTGAGTGAACTTTCCAGTAAATGATGTTCTATAGCAGTCTTAATTGTAAAGTTATCTGTATTTTGAGTGTAAGTATATGGATACTCTATGTAAAATGGGTCTGTATGCCAGACTGGTCACTCCAGACTGTGATGCCATTAGTATTTATAAAGTTCCTATATGTCATTGGAGCTGGGATAGCGCTGCGTCTCTGGGGGAATCACTGCATCATTCTTGTGAATCATGGTAATGGCCAGTGTAATGAACATGAAGTTAGCAGTTGTTATTTCTTATGGACTACAGAAAACCTGCTATACTCAAAACCACTCAGAAGGGCTGCTGCTTGAGCAAGGAGGCTAGTAATGCTTCACTGAACGGGCATTCAGATTGTAATCCTGCAAGGTTATCATGCCAATCTCATTGCTTATCATTCTAATTTCTTTGCCAATATGAAATGAAAAATAATACTTTCCTGGCTAAGTATCTTGAGCAATTTTAGAATTATTAGTCTTTGGGTCATTAATATTCTTTGCTTTTACTGTGATGATCTCACTTCCTGCAAACTGTGAAAATACGGAGTTGAGAATGAATTAAAAAAACCTCCATAAATACAGCAGTTAAAAAGGTTGTTTTGATAATATATATGCTTTAATCACTACTCAGGAAAAAAAGTTGAAAATTAAATTCAATTATTTTTAATTTCAGTGGTGTAAGAAGATTTTTATGTAATATACATTATATAAAGAATGTGATAACAAGTTCATTCTTGCAGAAATACAAATAAAACAAGATGTTAAAGCAAAATCACATGAGAAATAAATAGCAAACATTTAGGTATTACAGATTCACTTCCAAGTAGATTGAGAGCTTTCATAACGTCTAGTGTTTTTTTCCCCCACTGCTGATCCATAAGCCTTTCCTTAAAAGTTTTTTGTTACTTCCTGAATCATCATGCCTCTTCTAGATCAAAATCTATGAATCTTTCAAGTGCTCTTGCAAGCCTTGTGAAAATAAAAAAAAATAATTGATTTCTCTCATTCAGCAGCTACTAAGGTAAGATTCTCACTGAAGTAAAGATTGTGCAGCTAAGTTCTAAGTAAATTTTTATTCTCCCTCAGAGCTGTTGTGAGCTAACCATAATTTTACAGCCTGTGTTACTGCATAAGAACCATTCTCACATTTGGCTGTATTCTCCTTGAGTGCTATCTGATAAAACTCCTGGGTGAATATTGGCAAGTTGTCATTCTTGTCCACCACTGTTATCAGCAGCATAAGTGGATCACTGTACAGCAGCCTGTCACTGTTCCCAGCAAGAACCTGAATCTCATGCTGATAAAGTTCAAATCGATGAAAAAAACACTTGAGTAATATGATTTAAATGTTCATTATCAATCTTAGTAGAATTTGGCCTGTATATTCCCATTCATGTAAAAACTCTACTATGATCTGTAACATACAACTCCCTTTTAATACTAAAAAAAAGTTTGGAAAAATTATAAGGGTATGTAGGACTGAAAGGGGCCAAGATTATTAAAGTTCTGTGTTGAGCTGCACAGGGTGCTTGTGTTATATGAAACTTCAAACAAGAAGTGTAGAGGAGAATATAATAGTGGACTGCTAGCGTATTTAAAAAAAACCCAACACATAAATTCCTCTTTTTTCCCCTCTGCCAACTGTGTATTTGGCTAGAGTGAAGCGTAAAAATTAATTCTTATGCTACTCCACGCAGCATGTGGACTGTACTGGTAGCTACTCTAAATTGAACTGCTAGCCTATCTAGTTTGGAAGTGATGCATCACCAAAGCAAGCTAAGTCGTCAGTCTTGTCCAGAAGCTGAGAATTTCTGCAATAAGCTTGACTACAAAGAGCTAAAATTACTTTCTATTTTTAAGTTTTTCTGACAAGTATTGATCACATGTCAAATGACAATATTTCAAATGAGAGTTTGCCTATAGAGATCTTCAAACAGGAGTTCATTGCACACACTATTCTCAGCTTTACATATTCCAGAGAAAAATCTAAAGCCTAAAGGTAAAATGTGTTCTCACTGCCAGAAAATAGACTTCAGAATCCCAGTTGGCAGCTTGCAGGCTTTCCTAATACATGGAAGTCCCAGAGCTCTTTCTATAAATGTCTTGGACCATATGTTCCTACATCACTGAAACATCAATAAACTCTTTTCTGTTACATCCCTTTGGAAAAGTGGGATGGTAACAGCATAGTAAGGATGTCAAAAAATCCCAAGACAAGATAGTGTAGACAATAAGATCTGTACTGCATGTCTACCCAACTTAACACTTGGCTTAGTATTTTTTTCTTAATAGTGCTTGTTATGGGCTGATTGATTCTGGGATCACGGTTTAGAGGGATATGAAACTGTATTTAATACACAGAGTCACTGCTGCCAGACCTGCCTTGCTGCAGGACCCAAGCTGCTTTCTGTGCTCACTGTTCTTTCAGAGTGCCCTGTACAGCACCTTTAGCCCATAATCTGTTTCTGTTCTTATTGGGTCAGAGGTTGGGGGTTTCATTCTGGCTGTCTTCAGGTAAATTACAGTAGGTTCCCCATGTATTTTAAGGGAAATCGTGGCTGATTACATAGTGAAAGACCATGAGATTTAGTCCCATTAAAATTACTGTGGAGGAAGTATAAAGGAATGCAATACTGATGTAAAAATCTGAACAGAGTTAATGCTTCAAATCAGAATTTAAGTCAGAGTTAGTTATATTTGAGAAATGTTTTTGTAGTTGAGGGTCAAATCCTTCTAATCAGTATAGTCTTTCTTCTGGAAAATAGAACTGCATTCAGCAATTGATATCAGAAGCTTACTCCTCCAGGGAGGAGCTTAATGGATAAGGCACTAAATGGAATGTAATTCCTAGGTTAGTCACAGGCTACTCGTATGGATTTGGGCAAATGACTCTACGTGGTGTCTTTCCTTCTGTCGAAGATTGCATTTTCCCACTGCCCAGAAATGCTGAAGAGCTATCCATTAAGAGCGGCAAGGCAGTATTCAGGGACATAAATCCTTATGTTGTGAGACAAGGAGTTGTTAGCACGCAAAATATTGTTTCCTTGGCCTTATCTGTAAGAATCCTGTTGTTTCACGTGTGTGGAGTTTCCTTAATCCATTTTAATAAATTCCTCCAGGTACTCGAATCTTCTGAGCACTGATGGAAGCTTAAGTCACAATACAACTTCAGACTGATTGTTCCTTATATTTATGCTTACCTCTGCCTGTCTTTCTCTGTCAAGCTCTAATGTTGCATAAAATTTTCCAGCTGGATCAATTGGGAAAAAAAGCCCTGAGGGAGCTCCCCTTCAAATAGTAATGGACCCCTCTACTTTGCCACTGAATCTGGAATCATAGGTAAAACATTAATATAAATGGAAATATTCCAAGTTTTTTTTAAAAGAGTATCATTGGAATGGTTCAGTCTCAAAGACAAAGGATCTCTCAAAAACACCATTAAATTTTTGCTGGCAGCTATCAAAGATTACTACTAAAAGTAAGCAGGCATAGAAATGAAACTGCCCTATAGATATCATCTACCCAGAACATGGTCCAGGCGCTTTTGGTGGATGTTAGGAAGTTCTTGTGCTATCATTCCATCTCCTTACCTATCCTATGAACCAAGACGCTTGTCTCTGGTGTTAGAAGCCCAGAATTTGTTCTATCAGAGGAACTTAATTCTTTTTATCATTTATTCTTTTTAGACAGGTGACAGGCCTCAGAATGAATCTGGAGACAACATTGCTCTTGCATCTAGCTGCAGTACAGTGTCTGCTCTTAAAACAGATGTGGTTGAAGGCTGTGCTGATGCATTTTCCCATAATAGGCTTCTTAAATGATTTATATTCTTTATATTCTAAAAAAAAAAAAAAAAGCAGTTGAGATATGGTCTACTAGCTATAGAAGGCATCTGGGAATCAAGAAATGCTGGGCTTGGAGTTTCATTTCTGCCAGACTCATTCTACATATCAGTAGGCAAGCTATTTCTGACTCTGAAGTTAACCAGTTTCTATTGAATTTTAATTGGATTTATGAATGAACATCTAAATACCCAACCATCACTGATCTCTGCCTCAGTTATTCTAAAATATAATAATTTATGCCTGCCTCAGGCAATATTGCAGAACTTGGATACTTAATTTTCTCAGTCTGCTTTGAGATCCTTTGGATATGTAATTATTTTATTATTCAGATTTCTGATGAAATAGTGCAAGCCTGTGCAGCTCTACAAACAGCAGCATTTTATATCAAATAAATTCAAAAGGGTAATCGGGACATTTAAATGAAATAAAGATATTCTTCTAGAACTTTGGGACATATTTCTTTATTGTTACATGGTATATTCTTTCCACCATCACAAGCCAAAGCAAAATCAAATCAGTGAAAGCTTTGCCTGACGTCCCTTGGCAAACTGAAAATTAACTCATTTTCAGATTGATTTAAATATGAAATTGAAGTAGTGGAGCTAAAAATATTTCTGCAGTACTGCACTGGTGAAAAGCAATGAACACTTTTAAGCCAGAAAGTCTAAGGAAGAATGAACAGCAAACTCTGAGAAAATTATAACAATTTTTTTGCTGTTACCATGGAAATGTAGCTACAAACACTTGTGTTTAGACTGTACAGTCCTCATGAAATACAGCTTGTCAGTTGTTTTTATAAGACATAAACCCTTTCGACTCCATGGATGCAGAACAGTTCCTAACAAGGAGAAAGGAGAAGGTGACTGTTACAAATGGGATGTGTGCAGTGCCTCATCAGTCCCCAAAATAACAAGGCAAAGTCGTTACAGAGGCCTCGTTCTAATTTAAACATCCATTTGTTTATGCTAGCATTAATGTGTTTCTTGGGTGATTTTGTTTAGATCTTGTGCCTCTTAACCCATATGACAGTATTCCTGAAGTATGCAGATACAGTCATGCAGCTCAGTTCTCTCACTGCATTACTTGTTTTGCTATGAGGAAAGACAGTGCAATTTCTAATTCACGTTTAAAGTAAGATTGTTATTTTAAGCGACATTTTCCTACCCCTTTTGAATCTTCACATGCCTGAGGGATTCCCTTTGGAGTTCCAATAAATAGAACAACAGCAGGCTTTACTCTGTGCATTAGACAGCCCTATGTTTCTGTTATTGCTGAAACAATGAGCTGAACAGCCAGGTTAGAGTTGGAGTAGGAAGCTGGGAAAATGCAGCATTGATTTTAGGCATTACTGGGAATGTAAAAGTGTGGAATTTAGCCTTTCAGGGAGAAAAACAGGACTGTCATTCCAAAGCACAGGCATGTAAATTATTTTAAACACCTTCATGTAAATGCAACACACTTCCATTGATTGTCGCTTGAAGATCATATACCTGAGATTTATTTCTTGATCTCCTAATTAAAATTGGCCTGTTGCCGCACATATTCCCCTTTTGCTTTCCAATGTGCAACACATGGGAAATCTGCTTTTCATAATGAAACTGTGCACACGGCAGCATTTCTGCAAATGCACAAGAGAAGGCTGAATTTAATTGGATTATTCATAAGCCTAAATTAATCACAGGTTTGCAGTATCAAAGCCAATGTTCCTAATCCAAAGGAATTGCCCAGGGTGAATTTAAGATTGCAGGAGAATCTTATCTCATAGGAGCCGAACAATTTTGAAAATCTGGATGTCCTGACTTACCTTGGAAATGATCTGAGGATAACTCCCATTCAAGAGTTCTGGAAGGAAAATGGCACCTGGAGCTACCTTGGTGTTTTCCACAATATCAATTTCCGCTGTTGCTAAGGCACAATATCCTAGAGACTGATTCCCCAAACCTTTGACTTGCACAATTAGATGATAATTGCTGACCTGGGATGTGTCTAGCACAGAGTTGTCTACAAATAAGAGAAACTTTTCAAAGACAACTTCTTTATAATTCTTCTGCAAAAGCATGACAGCTAGTCTAAGAACATGAAATTAAGCTCCCTTTCTTGTTAATCACTGTTAAGTAATTAGAGCAGCTACTTTGCTACAGGGATATTTCTGTATTCTTGATTTTGTATATTTTTCTATATTTTTTTTACTGACGGTTCACTTCATTTTTGTTCCTGCCAATGATAGTAAGGTGGTGGATGTGACACCTCTGTTGAGGCTGCCAGAAGGGAAGAAATTGGGGTCTTCTGGGACAGTTCTGTACCCTAGTTTCCATGATAGCTATGTGTCTTTCAGAGGCTTGTAATGATTATACTGATCACTCATTGCTGATAATCCTGGGTTACTGGCTGCTAAATCTTCACTTTAAGGTGGCTGCTGGAAAGGAAATGAAGCATTGGCAGGAAAGGTCTTCAAACAGCTCTGAATGAGAGGTGCTAGCAAAGAGAAGCACAGCTTCAGGGCTCTGAGGAGAGTGCTGCTCTGCTGAGGGACAGATGGCAGAGGGTGTAGGCAAATGAGAGACAGCCACCTAGATATCTTACTGATCTTGTTTTAGGCAACACCATGAGGTGTGTTCGCTATCACTTATCTGAAGTGACGTTTGTTTTCATGATAATATGACTGTGCAGCAATAAAGCATGGGACACTCCTTTGTTCTGCAGGCAGCCAGGTGGAAGAGCTTTCAGAAGTTAGATTTAGGAAAGCCTCCCTTCCTATTTCCAATGGAGAGGCCTGTTCAGACAAGCTAACATAGCTACAACTAGCTCCTAAATTCTTAGGCACCAGGCATCCTAATCTGCCTAGTGTGCCAATGTGGTGGACGTTACTGTCTAAGGCTGGACAGAGATGATGTCAAGCTGACTCATGATGACCAGAGTTTCCTTGCTGAGGACAGTCTCAGACCACTGAGAACTCCAGTAATGTGTCACTGGATTGCAGGCTGTCTCCTGCCTTTCACTCTGCCTGGCTTCTCTGTGAGCAGAAGGTAGCCCTTCCCAAACTGCTCTGTACGGACCTTGCCTCTAGTTCCAGAACTTTGCTGGATTACCTTCCTACCTCCTCTGTACAAGTAATCACATCGACTGGAGTTGGGAATGTCAAGAGTGTGAGCAGATGTCGGGCTTAAGATTGTATTAAAGGAGCCTGGCAGGGGGATGTAGGTTCATCTTTCAATATTCTTCCCTCCTACATTTCTGTTGAGCTGGTGATGCAGCTTTTTGTAATGATTATGTAGTGACTAATACCCGAAAGCTATAGAAATTTCTCTGAACTCTTGAATGACGGAAGATGTATTCTTCTGTTATCACAAGGGAGGCAGAGGATGTTTTGCTTTTATATCAGAGAAGGAGATTTATATTGGGTTGCTGTGTCAGTACAAAAGTAATAGCAGCCATGAGAGAGAAGTTAGGAAAACCTGGTATTTTTCAATCTGTTTACCCAAAACAGAGTTATATGGATGATGTGTTTCACTGCTAAACTGCTCCTGGAACAAAGAAAATCAGCTGAATGACAGCTATATTTTAGACAGTAAAGGAGCAATATTAGACTAGAAGGCAGGAAAAAAATCTGATTTCATCTGAATTTTTCTTTTGACATACATTTTCAGTGACAGTTTAGTTAAAACAGCCTTCATATAATCTAAGAAACTAGCTGTCCAGATTGGTCATTGTTCCTGACTACTATTTTGACCTTAGCATTTATCAAAAACATAAGCAAGGACCTTGTTCAGCAATAGCCACCAGCTGTTTTTCTGGGGGGAAAAAACTTTTCCCAGTTCCATGAAAACACTTAAAACTGCTGTCTCAGCCTCGGGTTTGTTTTTAAGTGTCCTTCCCATGGGATGGTCAGCCTCACATAGCATTTGGAAATGTAAAAATAAGTGGAAAATATATTGAGGAGCAGATTACAGACTTGAATTTTTAATTTCATGATTGAATAATAGGTGTTTTCCATGTTATTGCATAAAGAATATGGAGAGGTGACCAGGAACGCACCTCTGTGTGCCATGGTAACACAATGCAGTGACATACAGTTAAACAGAGCATTGTAACCTCTGTTACTTCTTAAAAGATGAGATTTTCCTGCCTTACCAATCCATTCCATTATTGCTTATGAGTTGTCATGTTCTACTGTTATATTTTCAGGATATTTTTCTCTGTATAAAATGTCATTTTCAAAATGTCTAAGGCAAGAGAATCTACAGAGCCAGTCCATTGAAGCCCAAGACAACACATTTATTCTTCAATCAATACAACATGGGATATGGGATAAAAAACTTCTCAGGCTGGATATTCTGGTTTGGGGGAGCAGACATTTAGCTTTTGTAGTTCACTTTTAGAACATTGGACATTATTAATTTTTTTGTCATTTTTAAAAGGAAAGTAATTTTTCCCTGAGTCTTTTTACTCCCTTTCCCTTCCTGTTTTCTTTCATACTGATGCAAAATAATACACAGAGTTTGTTGACATAATTCCAAGTTATGGGTTTAAAGAAAATCTTTACAGATATATTTAATCCCTTACCCGTATGTATTGACTTCTTCTAGCTGCACTTTCCAAAATTTTCCATGGCTGTTATGTTAGTATGGCTTAGTCTTTTGAGAATCTTTCATACAGTACACAGTGACTGCAGGCGCACAGAATGAACTTCAAAAAGACCTTTCACTGCACTACAAAAAATACTAATCCAACCTGTCATTATTAGTGATGTATTGTGTGGGTGTACACAAAGCAACAGGCAGTGGTTTTTTCCAAGGATAACAATTTGCACATTCTTAGCTGTACTTTATAACCTGCAGATTCAGAAAAAATCTGCTTTAAAATAAAACTTTGCATATTGGATTTTATTCACAAAAGAAGCAACTATAGGAGTCATCAGAGGCAGCATCATCTGGTGATGGGTGCATTGGGGTACAATCTGGTTGAAAGCTTCCTGCCTGGAGTCACAGAAAATCTCAGCATCTGAGATCATTATAAAGTGCCACTCAGACTGAGTAATGCCAAGGCATTATATTTTTAGTGCTTAGGTAATTCAAATTCAGAAATGAAAACCTGATGGAAAGTTTTACATCAGATATTACTAAAAGGCCTTTTTTCATATAAAAAGGAGTTCCGTATGACAGCAGCTGTGTTGTGTGCTCTTGTTTCTCTACAACATATTAATTTGGTTATTCAGAGTTTTATCACTGGAGTAGTGTAGGGAGTTCCAGAGTTTTTCTTTTTGTGGTTACCACACCTAAACAGCTCTCTAAACCTAGAGCTTAGTCCTAGCTCTGAAAGAGACAGTACATTCCTGAGTCTCTAAAACCATTCCTTTATTTTGTTCACATACTTCTCTGTGTCCTACATGGTCTCAAAATAGATAACTGACTTCTGTTTCCTGAGACTTAAGGTCTATAATTGTTCAAACACTTCAATACAAAACAAAGGAGAACTACCCAGCTGTATCTCACCTTCTACAGATAAAGAAATAACCCATGTCTTTGAATCCATCTGAAATATATGCTCAGAAGCTTGGCTTGGAGTCTGTGTGAGAATTTTATACTGTGACTCAGCATTTGGTGTGGAAGGGTGTAGTGATTTAACCCCAGACAGCAACTAAGCACTACACAGCTGTTTGCTGCTTCTTTCCTGCCCCACAGCAGAACGGGGAAGAAAATCAGGGTTGGGTGGAGATGGTGGGGAGTAAACCTCATGGGTGGAAATATAGACAGGTTACTAGGACAGCAAAGGAAGAGAAAACAATAATGACAAAAGATTATGCAAAACAAGTGATGTACAATGTAATTGCTTACCACGCACTGACCCATGCCCAGCCCGTCCGCTGGCCAAGCCCCACTATTTTTTATGCTGAGCATGATATCATATGGTATGAAATATCCTTTTGGCCAGTTTGAGTCAGCTGTCCTGGCTCTGCTCCCTCCCAACTTCTTGTGCACCTCTGGCCTTCTCGCTGGCAGGGCATGAGAAGCTGAAAAGTCCTTGAGTTAATGTAAGCACTACTTAGCAACCACTAAAACATCAGTGTGTTATCAACATCATTCTCATACTAAATCCAAAGCACAGCTCTGTACCAGCTACTAAGAAGAAAACTAACTCTGTCCCCGCTGAAACCAGGACAGAGGATCATCTGAGTCAGTGGTGCAGCCAGGCACAAAGGATACTCCAGACTTAAAGACTGCAAACTGATTTTGGTGGCACGGTAATTTATCTAAAACACAGTGGGGTTCAGCATGACAAATACTTTTTATAGACACATTTATTTTCCTAGTGAGCATCTGCCCATCCTGAAAACATTTAATGCATTGTACTTACAGGCATTTTCTATCAGAGTCTGGTGCTTTTTCAGGTGGAAAAGACAGAGCAGTGTATGCCTTCCCATCATTACTATGTTTAAGCTGATTCTGCATTCACTGCCTGCTTAATAGTTTCATTTCTTAAACTTATATCCTGTAAGTTGTTAAATCTTAGGGCTGCCTCAAATACCTCAAATACTGTAAATGAGATACACTAGCAAGAGAAAATGTATAGCACCTTTTCTCTGAGGCATTCAAGGGCTTTACAGTATTCCTTATCAGCCCCATTTTGTAGGCTCGAAGTTGCTAGCTCTCATGGTACGTGTTGTCTTTACTAACCCATCTGCTGGCAGTTTTGATTAGGCTAGTAGTGGAACCACACGGGTTTTTTGATTGCACAGAAAACTTTAACAGTGTGGCCTGAAGCTTTAGGCACAGGTGGTTCTTCCCATTTTTTGCTACTTAAACCCTTTAGCTCAGCTGCTGGAGATGGTTTTTACAGACTGTACGTATCTTGCATTAGGTCTCTGTCTTGGAAACATGTGGAGAAGGCACACACAGCTCCTTGCTGGTTTTGTTCTCAAACTGTCAGAAAGCTTAACGTGATAATTTGGGGTTGAAGGGTGTATGTTATGTTTGTATGTGCGATGTGTGGAAGGAAGTCAACTAATAACATAGGATGAGTGAGAGAGTTTTCAGGCATTTGTGTGTGTCTCCATGTGTCAGGTAAATCTCCTGCTGACAGGCTCGCCAAAGTTACAAAACTGAAAGTGAATACAATGTTTTGCACAAATTATGGAAATGCATAGCCTAGATGCTGGTATGCCTCATTTTTTGTAGTCATCTGTACTGGTCCAAATGGGGTAGAGTACCGTCTCCTGGATTGACGGCGTTTCCTTTTGCTTTGCATTGAGATCAGTTATGGGCCAAGAAAAGCAGCAATAGATCAAATCTGAGTTGAGGCCTAGGCCTCTCACAAGGATTTTACTCAGGGGTGGCAATATTTCTAAAACACTCTTCTAACATCTGATGTGAGTGAAACCCAGTTCTCTTACCTCTCTAGCAACAGTGTGAAGTAGACAACAAACGGATATATTGCTTAGAGGGGCAGTGGCCCTGTTGGTGTAACTCAGTGAGTTTCCCTGATGTGAACAATGTTTTCTTTCTGTATTTTAATACAGTGTGGCTTGATTTTTCAAAATGAAACACACTTTGAAGTAAATAGTCCAATTTTTACATTTGTATGTGCTTTAAACAGCTGCTAAATAGCTTTTGTATTCCACACCAGAGGTAGCTGTCTTTATGGTCAAAACATAGCTAAACCCTACCTTTGATTACATGCCAATGTAAGCAGGATTTTCTAGATATAGTAGAGAATTTCCATGTGTTCATAGATTATGCAATTAGGTAGCATTTAATAAATGCAAATTGAATGGTGGTGTTAGGAGCATATGGTTTGACATGCATGGGGAATCCTAAAGAACCTGCTAATTGCCTCATCAAAAATGTGTCTCTTTTCATGAGGGATGGTAGAAGTCCAACAATGCTTTGCAGGATTGCTCTGAGGAGTAAGCATTAATAAAGCACCTAACTCAATACAATGTATATTAATATGAAAGTGGAGACAGGCCATGTAAGGGTTAATATTTGGAACAGTAGTAATATTTAGAAAATAGCATTAGGAAACCGCTGTTACTTTAAATGTCAGTAATGTAGCACTGTGGATGGTAGCACTACATTTTTCCACCTATTTTTGCATTGTTCTCAAGAGGTTTTGTTACAGATTGGAGCAAATGACAAGTACCCATTAAAACATGTTTAGCCTTCACACTATAAATCCTTCTACTGCTTTTGCCTGTCTTACAAAGACATGGAAATGCACAGCAAACCTTTTATAACATCTACAATACAACGAATACTGCTGTTAAAAGCCACATTCTGAGATATGATGCAAAATAGCATGACCAATGCAAGTCAAATTAATACATTGAGGAAATGATCATGCTGAAGACAGCTAAGTATTTCAGACAGGAAAAACTTCTTGTGATTAATCAAGGATCTTATTCTCTGGTTCATACCTCATTTTCATCAGTTTAATAAGCCAGAGTTCAGTGGAGTTACTCCTGGTTTATAACAATGTGAAAGGGATATAGTACCAAATAGGTCATATTCTCTGCTGATTTTTGCCTTGCATCATGACTGCCTGATATCTGTGCTGGCTTTAAAATATTTCCTGTTTCATGTAGGAGCTTTTTATACCATTTATATGTGCTGTGTAAGGGAGAGGAAAATTAATCGCAGTCTAAATTAAATCCCTTTGGGATTCATTTAGATATGACTAAAATGACTTCTAAAAATATGTTAACTAATATGCTTTAAAAGTATGTTGGGAAAAAAGAACGTTTTAATATATGTTTTCAGGTAAATGTGATCTGTAGATTGAGTGTGCCTTTGCAAGATCACGTCAAGAAAATAGCATATTATACTGCCTGTCCCCACCCCAGTCTTTGACAATGTCCTTAATGTGTTACCTAAGGTGATCTAAAACCAATTCTTTTCCTTTGTGATCTATTCACGTTCTTCTGCATTGTAAACCCTGTTGGCAAGTAAAATATGATGCACCTGATATTGCTCCTTTTCGATGTTAGTAGACCACAAGCAGATACAGAGCTAATCTAATAGACCCTTTTTCTAGGAAAATCCCTTCAGTTTAACTTTCCATAATATTTCCAAAAGATGAGTGACATGCCTCTTGCTCAATGTTTGAAGCATTAGAGCTTGTGTGCTGAAACAGTGATCACAAAATGCCTCATCAGGTACCGCAAGTCCCAGTTATGAGGTATTTCAGAACAATGGACAAGCTTAAGAAGTGAGCCCACGTGAACCAACTGCAAGGTCTTGCAACCTGGGTTGAGGCAACTGCGGGTGTAATACAAGCTGGGGGATGAAGGTATTGAGGGTAGCCCTACAGAGAAGGACTTGGGGGTAATAGTGGATGAAAAGCTGAACGTGAGCCAGAAGTGTGCTCTTGCAGTCCAGAAAGCCAACCATATCCTGGGCTGCATCAAAAGAAGCATGACCAAGTCGAGGGAGGTGATTCTGCCCCTCTACTCCACTCTGATGAGACCCCACCTGGAGTACTGGGTTCACTTCTGGAGTCCTCAGCACAGGAAGGCCATGAACCTGATGGAGCAGGTCCAGAGGAGGGCCACAAAAACGACCAGAGGGATGGAACACCTCTCCTATGAGGAAAGGCTGTGGGAATTGGGGTTTTCCAGCCTGAGAAGAGAAGGCTCCAGGGAGACTGTATACAGCCTTCCAGTGCCTAAAGCGGGCTTGTAAGAGAGATGTGGACAGATTTTTTTTAGTAGGGCCTGTAGAGATAGAACAGGGGTAATGGTTTTAAACTGAAACAGGGTAGATTCACACTAGATAGAAGGAAGAAATTTTTTATCATGGGGGTGGTGAAACACTGGAACAGGTTGCCCAGAGAAGTGGTAGATGCCCCAACCCTGGAAACATTCCAGGTCAGTTCGGATGGGGCTCTGAGCAACCTGACCTAGTTGAAGATGTCCCTGCTCATTGCAAGGGGGTTGGACTAGATGGCCTTTACAGGTTCCTTTCAACCCAAGCCAGTCTATGATTCTATGAATCCTTTCTATTGCAAAACTGGGAATTATCAAGAATTTGGCCCTAATTTACCATTCCATGACATCTTAATGCTTACCTGAAGATATGCAATTTTCTTTCTATTTCTGACATGTCCTGAAGATTCACACTTTTTCTCCCCATTTTTCTGACAGGCAGAATAATTTTAACATAAAGTCTTAAGTACACTAACAGCTTAAAAAAACAGCCCAACAAAGGTAAACTATTCTCAGCCTCTATGAAGGTCCTGAACTCACCTTTACTTCCATATTAAAATACTCTTTCCTTCTGACTTTACGTTTGGCTAAGCAGTAACATTTGCTGTTCAAAAATATCTTGGGAAGTTTATCTATAGAACTAATGATAGAACAGTCCGTGTCTCTAAAATAGTCTCCTTTTAGCCTGCTTATCTCTTCCCTGACATTTCTTACTGAGCATCAGTGAGCAGGCAGCTTTGTACTGACATCTGAAAGCAAGTCTACAGAAGCAGTGTGCAAAAGGCTATGGAACAAGCAGTCACGTGGTTTCTATATTTTCTCCCTTTGTTTACTGCGTTCATAATGCCAAATGGCAAATTAAAAGAATGCCCTAATCCCAAAGAGTAAGGCATGGTATTTCTCCTTCCCACATGGATGGCTGTGATTATCTTTGGGGAGGGAAGGCATTTTAGGCCTGTTCTTTTGATATTCAGGTCTAGCCTTCTCTCTCTGGGACAGCAAATAATTTCTGAACTTTTGAGTATAAACACTATATAATACATATAAATTGGATTATTTTAATGAAATGTTTGACTAAATTTATGAAGATTAGCAAAACTTTTGTCTTTGAATCTAGGAGGAGACAAAGAAATACGCCATTTTAGAAAGGAGCTGGGAAGGCTGATGTTACCTTGTTATGTTTGCTAAGCACTGCAGGGAAGAAACCTTTGGCCAACACTGGCATGATGCCTTTTTTCATCTTTTACTGCTGTGGTTATGGTCATGGAATTCAATTCTGGATGTTCACCTTAATCTTTTCCAAATGCCAGTATTTAAAACATGTTTTATAAGACATAAGAAGTTACTAGAGCTGTAGGAAAACCTCTGTTAGTTGCTACTAATAAAGGGCATGTGATGCTTAGATTTAGAATTATTAAAAATTTACAATATTTACAATATAGGGGAAAGAAATAAACTTTGAGGCGTGGAGATAAGCTTCCTCTATCTCTGCTATCTGGATTTATGTTCTTCATATACCCCACTGAAAAAAGTAAATGGGAGACAAAAGACAGACTCCTATTGAGATCTCCAGGTCCTCCTGTTGCTGCTAGTGATTTCTCAGGGACAGAAGTATGGAGTTACAGTTTTCTTTGCCCACAGATAACAAGGGGGTGATGATTTTTTTTGCATCTTTTTCATTATCTTGGCATAGTCACAGTGTGATTTTCTTACTTCTGGGTTACTTTACTTGCTTCTGGATTGTTGTCCAGAAAGAAACAATATGAAGAGATCCACTGTTTGGATATTGCTTTATTAGTATTGCCACTGGAGTAGTATTGGGCTTTTAGGATGTTTTTATCTATCACTTCTTTTCAGCTTGTCACCAGTATACATTAATGTAACCAGATCCATGCATATTTCTGTCTTCAGAGCAACATCTCCTAGTTTGGAGGTTGCAGTGCATACTTCTGGTTATAGCCAAATACTTCAGCTATAGATTTTCTTATTGGACTCACCTCATATTGAAACTCCCTGAGGCTGAAAGCGACTTTGTTGCTAAGTGTGGCCTGAATCAGTGTCAGGGAAGACAGATGACTCAGGATAAGTACCAACAGAAGTGTAGTCTACTTGTAGAATAGGCTATAAGATGTGATTCTGTGATTCATGAAAAGAGTTCAGGAAATAAGAGAGGTATCTATGAAGCTGTCACCATGAAATAAGTAAGGCCCCATGGTTTTCTTTCAAAGTTTGTAGCTCTTATTAGCCAGTGTGTGGGGGCAGTATTGGATGGATAGAAGGTGTGAGACAAGCAGGTATAAAAGTAATCCATGTTCTTCAATTTGCAAATCCTTACTTGGTAGGGTGATATTAGCTGATAATGTGGGCTTTCAATTTTCAGTTTTCAATTAATAATTATTTTATCTTCATTTCTTTAATTAGTAGTATTTGCTAATAATTTTCACATATCAACAGTGAGTCATGTAGTCCCTATAAGATCAAGGCTACCTAGTTTTTCCATTCAGTGACCTCCAAACACATTGCTTAAGATCTGACATAACAAGCAAGCACATTACAAATACAAAAGAAAAGGGATGTATAAATACCCATTTTTTTCAGACTTGGGCAAAGTGTGTGTTGGTTATAATAAGAACTGCTGGGGTTTTTTTTAGTAATATGACTAAGGACTTAGCCTGTATTCAATAGCTAGAATATTTACAGAAATAGATGCATTTGGAAGTAATTTTGTGAGGAAGGTAAATTTACATCAAAATGCAATTTAATTTTTTACTTAAAAAGGTTCCAGTAATATTTTCTAAGTAGTTTTTCAAAAAATATAAAAAATATGTCTATAAATACTTTTTCACATTCATTTAACATTCAGTGCACAAAACTCAAATCTGCACACACACAGCGGAACAGTTGTGCACTCCAAACACACTTTCTTGGCACATGCACAACATTTTAAAATCCCCTTTGAAAACATGTGCTGTAATTTTACTCTATGAAAAATAGTACAGTTGTACTTGGACCATGTTGTATGTTCATGAATTCAGAAAGTGCCAGGTGAAGAAATCAATTATAAGCCTGAAAATAAAGGTCCAATACCAGTTACACAAGCCTGAAAACTGTTTTCAAAGATACTGGCATTATCAGTATTGAATTTAAGGGTCCTAGCTGGTGGTGCAAAGGACAGCAGCAATAAAATGGCAGTGTTCTGTTCAAAGTCAATTTAAGTACAGACTAATGAGTCACCGAAGCACCTATTAAATGGCAGATGGTGCTTATGACTGGAAAGGAGTATGACCATTTGTTATACTAGCAGAGGGCAGTTACTGCAGTCAACCCAGTTATTAGGAATTAAAAGACAAACTTAGCATCCACGACATTTGTTTTGTTTCTGTTGCGTGCTCCATGATAAGATTGAGCAGGAGCATAATATTTATGTTAAAAGGACCTTGACTTTGTTTTCTTGATTAATATGATGCCTTCTCCAAAATCTCCCTGTTTTTTATGAGAACCCAAGATACAGAGAAGTACACAGCATAAATTGTTTTCAATAAGTATTTTAACCGAGTGGCTCCAGTCAACACTGTTTATACTTACAGATTTAGGATATTGTGTTTGTTTCTCATTTATTGTGCAAAGATTATATAGTATAGTAATTGTAGAACTAAAGGTAGGCTAAGTTTGTCTAATTCTTCATTTAAAATGAGGATGCTAACTAGAAGTGGAAAATTATGGCTTTAAGTAATAAAAAACATGTTTGGAGACCCTCGGAGCCTTCTAGGAAGTATTCCCTGGGTCTCTGACAGCTCTCCTCTCCTCTATGAACTCACCTCCCTGTTATCCTACTTTTTTTGATGCACAATGATCAGGAACTCTTAAGACATGTAAGAAGCAGGAACACTTCGGTGCTTCATGGATGCATATTGCCCTGTTAGGGAGCCCAGCTCATGCAGTAGAGTAGAGTACTAACTGTGACACCTTGGAGTTACCACAGCAACATTTTCGAGTCCAAATTTTCAGGAGTTTTTTTGAAACTATTCTATGATATTTTTTTTTTAATGCTTATGTGTTTCTGTTGATACTTCTTTTGGAGGAAAAACACCTTCCAAATACTTCTTTTAAGCATTAAGATCATTATTTCAAGTAAATAAAGACCAGACAAAGCTTTTCTAGTCCATTTTTCAAACTGAACACCTGGTCTTGGTCTCCTTCAAGAATGATATCAGTATAAAAGTTTATCTGGATATAAGGCAAAAAGGAGGCTGCTGAAGACAGATACATTAAAATCAATATATTTTTATCTGGTACTAGTGCCTTTTTCTTGTATTTCCTGGATACCAGCAATAGGGGCCTGGAAGAACAAAAGGAACTAAAAAGCACACAGCAAGCTAAGTTTGAAAGTGATTTTTTTATATGCTGCAAATTTTTCATCTAAGCAGCACCAGTCTACAGCATTGCAAGTGAGCCAGGTTAGTCTGTTTGGCTCATACCTGTTTTACAATGCTACCATTTCATTGATTTGGGCTACTAAACAGCAAAAACGAGGGGAGAATTATACCTGTGAAGTCTTAAAGGGGGGTTTATGGTAGCAGAAGGAATACAGTGGGTATGAGCCACCGAACTTTTCAGGTACATCTATATATTCTGCTAATGAAATACATTGTTGATAACAACATAAAAACCTGAAAGATAAATTAACCTCTTAATTCAGACTAAACTAAATACAAATAATTAAAAAAAAAATTCTGGCACTGCTAGGATGACATCTTCCCTTTACAGAAATGGAACTAATAACCAGTCCCATTCAGTGGCATGACTCCCTGAAAATTAGTCCTGTTCCTGGGAAGTTGATCAATGTGCATTAGAGTAGACTGTAGTCCTCCTTTCTCCTCCTTGTTATAAGAATAATTGCTTATTTTTACAGTGTCCCTAAGCACATTACTTTAAGTTCTCTACTTCAGTGAAACACATAGCAAAAATGTTTGCATAGGTTAACAAGTTAAACATACCATTGTATGTTTAATCTTCCCTTTATGTGTGACATCAATGGCTGGAAACCTGGCTATGCTTCAAGGAAATGTTTAGACTGTTTCTAACAGCAGATAGGATAAGCTCTAATGTAGGGGATTTAATCTTGAATAGTGCTGAATGTTGACAACTTCCACTGAACCCTCTGGAATTCAGAATGTCTTTGTGTCAGGTTTCTAATCGTGATTATCTGAACTCATCTCCCTAATCTGGGTTGCTTTTAATGCTAAGGAATGAGTTCTGAACTAATCTCTAATTCTGCATATGGGTTATGGTTTGAGCTACTCATCTGACCTCAGGAACCATTACAGTCAAGTTTTGTGTTCTTTAATAAACTAAACCTAGCAAGTTATAGTTTAAAGATGGTCAGAATAAACTTGAACAATATATACTCCTGCACTTTGAAAAAAATTGCCTCAGAATAAGTTTATGGTTCATGCTCATCTGAATAACCACCAACAACCTTGAATGAGGTCTAAATAAAATCTTAGGGTAATTAAACAGATGAGCATATTACACAGGCAGCTGCTCAGGTGACAGGATTGCTGCACTTATAAAGGTCATGTGGAAGAAATTAATCTTATCCCCATCCCTGCAGAAAATGTGTTTGTAACATCACTGGCAGCAGACAACATGGTGAAGCAGAAAACACTTGAACTGACAGACTGATAGGTGTCATATTTCCACGATTTTATTATTGATGTTTTTCACAGATCACATCTTGGGTAAAAAGCATAGAGGAAAACTCTGAATGATGTCACAAATATCTCTTAGCCCTTTTAATAATATAATGTGGTCAGGAGTCCTTGATATGCCTAACATTACCTTTTGGTTCTGGTATAGTAGTGTATCAATATAAAATATATTTCTCAAAGATGTGGTCCCTATATATGCTTTATATTAAGAGGACCCTCAGAGAAGACGGGATATCCCACATAATTTGTTTAAAAGTTACCTCCTTTTTTTTACGCAATAACTAGAGGTAACAATTCTGTGCATAGTAACCAGTGAGAGAAAGACATAGGCTATTACCGCTCCTCCTAACATAGAGAAACATGGGCTTAACCAAATCTTGAATGAGACTCTACATTTTACCTTTTTGTATGATGCCAGTCCAATGAAAAATTATTCTGTTCAAAACAGTACAGATGATTCACTTTTTAGAAGAAAACATTTTATGTATCTATATTTGTTGTATTGTGAATCACCATGGAGAGGGAAAAAGAACATGAATAATTATGGACTGCTCCTATAGCTCTTCATAAAAGTGAAGAGACATTGCAAGACTCTTGTAAGTCTTTCTGTAGTATCCAGAAGGTCTAAAGAGCAAAGAAATGGAGACTGCTGCTTTGGCACTGCTTGTCACTACTTAGACATTACTATTACAAGAAACGTCAGTGGCATTTTTTTTAATAAATATTCCTATGTTGAAAAGTATGGTATCTGAATGAGGCAAAGTGATGAAGCACAAACTCATTCCTACAAAATGGGGAGAATGTGTATGGTTCATTATTCTGTCAGTGTGCAGCTGTATGTGCAAGAGGTTTATCTGAACCTTTACAAGTCTTCATCATTAACCTCTTATAGTGTAATCACCTGGGTTTTGTACTTTTCTGCTTCACCAGGTCATTGCCTTTGTCAGCCTACACCCTTTTATATATAATTATGGAACAAATGCAATAATAAGCTGACTGTGGATATATGTATTATAAGGTTAAGGGGTTCAGCTCTTCCAGAATCGTAATCAGATTTTTGTTCATGGTGCAGACTCCTGGAGCGCGTTTATAGTGTGCTTCAGGGAGAAAATCAATTCAAACTTTTTATGATCCAGAAGTATCTATGGTACAAAGGACTCTTTTGGTCCACTGTTATTCTTAAAGTCATAATACAATGTCACGATCCAAAAAACCCATTATCATATATTACTATGAATCTGTGTCTGCCTGTTCACTGAAAAATTCTGAATATTTGAATTCAGCTGGCCCTTGCTACCTTAGCTTGTTCAGAGAAGCTGGAATTAAGGCTTGCCTGTTTACCCAGTCATACTCGGTGTCATTGGTGTGGATCAGTCAGCATTGCATGGCAGTACTGAGAAGCTGCAGCTTTGCCATTTCCTAATATGGCTGGAAATGTGGTGAGAAGAGAGCTACGTAACCTGCACAGACAGGATTTTCTACAGAGGTTGCCTCAAGGTGATGTACAGCACACCCAGGTCTCCTTTGCATTGCACCTTGTATCTACATGGAGCAGACACCTCATTTGAGTCCTGTGGACTCCACACTGTTTGAGACTCACTTTGCATAAAAATTCTTAAAGGAAGTAAAGAATGGGGCCCTCTCTATTTCATTCTAATCTCACAGCAGTGTAAGTTCAATTAAATAGAATAACTCCTGATTTAGGCCATGATTCACCTACTTCCTTAAGTAGGCATCCAGTTTTAGCCACATGAATAAGGCAACTACTCATAGGAGGATGATGGCTCATATACTCTAAGTCAAGAATGCCTTTAAAAACTTAGCTTAACTGGATGTTTCACTATTGTGAACTGAGATCATATCCAAGAAATTATGTTAACGTAAATATTTCTATGCCCAGCAATAGAATAATTTCTTTTCTTCTATTGGAAGGGACATCCCAAATTTAGAATAGAGAGTAGCTCGGATCATAAATTTGTACTTAAAACTAAAAGCGTATTTCCTTATTTTAATGCTAAAAATATTTGGAAATTTAATGCTGTTTTAGTCTTTGTCAGTGACCACAGACCATCTCTATTACAATAGTCTACTATTTCTTTTAACAGGGGCTTTTATTGCTTGGCTTTATGCTACATATAGAGTCCTACACTGTATAGTCTATGGAGTCCTAACATATGTGCCACAGAGAAGTTAATAATAGGAGCAATCTGCTTTGATTTTCAGGCATATAAAAGGAAATGATCAGTAGCCAAGGCAGTAAATTCTATTTTAGTCATCCTCAAATGCAAAGGAAGAAATAATATATCTTAGCTAGAAAACATTCTTACCTGATTTTAAACTTCTCATTTGCTTAGACATAACTAAAGAAATAAAAAACTATTCAAAACATATTAATGGAGTAAGATACAATTAATATGTTCAAATGTTATTAAAATATATATAATTACCTATATGCAATAATTGACCAGGAATATACAGCACCTAAACAAGAAATATTGAGGATTCATTCTTATGACCTTAGTACCCCTAAAGACTTCTGTCAGCCTTGTCAGAAGTCATGTAGCAGAAGAATTTAAAGAAACCCTGATCATTGCTGATACTACTGGGAAAAAAAAAAAAAAAAAAAAAAGCAGATATTTTCATATCTTCTGGATGTAATAGGATTAAAAAGGAACAACTTTTGCAGGTGATCTGTTCTGTAGGCTAGAGGTATATCTATAGATTGTATTACAGAATACCACTTAGACTATATAAACCTGCCCATAATATCACATAATACTACCATATACTGTTTTTTCTCAGCTGGTAATAAGTATTGTACTGTGCTAGGCTAATTTATTTCAGGAAAATACTGCCTTGTACAAGCTTGACACATCTCAAGTGATAAGTATGCTCACATAAATTTACTTTTGGACCCTTAAGTCAAAAGAAAAAGTAAAGGAAAAAAACCCACTGGCTTCTTTCTAAAAGGCCTAATTCTAACCGACCTTGGTTTCTGATTATTTTCTTTATTTACTGTTTCAAATATAATGATTTTTCTTTTTAAGATGCAGAGTTTTAACTGAAAAAGATGCATTCATGTTTTAAAGCAGTCAAGCCTTCCATAGTCTTCAACAGAGATACCTGAAAGGCATTGACATTTAAAAGGAATCTCAGCTAACATATATCCATTAAATAGGAGAATGAGCTTGCTGATGTCATCAATGCTGTAGTAAATAGTCATTGTAATATTTCAGCCATGAAGTAGACTGATGATAGTTCTGTAGGCACAAGCTAGTTAGCTGAAGTCTGATACTTAAATATCCTTGTGAAAGGCAAAAGGGTTTCAGGGTGAAACAGAAGTTCATTTATACTAGAAAATTAGAAGTAGCAATTTTATCAAGACAATATCAAAGAAGAAAATTATTTTAAATAGTTTTTTTGAAAATTTGAAGATAATTATTAGAGCTATATGGAAACGCTTATGTTTACTGAAAGCTGAATGGTGGAAGAATGATATGTGGAAAAATAATTTTTAAAGCCAGCTATGCCTGCTGTCTGGCTCAGTGTCAGAAAATTGGCTTAATTGCATCCCTGGTATAAACTAAATTACAAAAATTGACTAAATTTAATTGACCTTTTCCATGATATAAAGCAACAAATTCCACCAGTGGATGAACGTTTTTGATTCCTCCTGTTTTCATGTATGTACTGGACACTATTTTAATTATCCTAATGTCTTTTAAATAAATTATTCTGAGGAAAAAATACTGGTTTACACAGAAAGAAGAGTAATACCACAATGGATGTTCTGGTACACAGTTAGTCATTACAGCAGTAGCTCTGCAAATACATATACATATGCTACTTTTAATTTTATTCAAGTAACATCGAGCACATGTCTAAATGTCAGCATATCAGGGAAGAAACAATATTAAAGTTGCCTCTATTAAAGCAGTCTATCAGTTCTAGTTCTGATTCTTTCTTTAATATACATCAGCTTTTACAAGAGGGCTCTACTTGTTGAAAGCACTGATAGAAGAGCTTTGATAAATTCTGCTTTGGATCTTTAAAATGTTCTCAAATGTGGGTGGCACCTCCTCAGGTGAGGAGTATCCAGGTCTTTTTTCAGGCCCACCTTCCCTGGTGGCTTGAGTTAGGTCAGACGGGTGGCTGGGGTGCAGAACATACTAGCTGGCAAAGAGCCGGTATAGAGAGTGAGCTGAGGAAGGTCAGGCCTCCAAATGCCCCAGAATATTTTTAATTTCTTAAATTAAAGTTGTTCCTTTGAACTCGATAAAGCTTTTCTGCAGCATGAAGTGTGGCAGGAGCATGTGCCTTTGTAGGACTCTGACCTCTGCTCTATTTTTAATCAAATAAAATGAAAGACTTCTCTGCAGTTTTGTTGTTAATTGCCTCCCAGACATAGAAACATATTTTTGCATTTAGTCATTCAAATACTCAAGATGTTGGAAACAAAAATAATCAGGAAACCTTTACTGGGTTCATTTTCTTAATTTCTCTGTCTGAATTCATCCATCTGTCAAAACATTCTTGTGCAAGACACGTAACATGAGGTACAGATTTTGAATTCTTTCTGTGCATAGTTCGCTAATTTTTACAAAATCCACTTAAAAATAGAATTAATTTTCCTTTTTGTGCTTTTTCAAATTACATCTTTAATGACAGAGGAAATATAGCTCTTAGCTACAGTCAGGTCTAGGGGAAAACAATGGCTTCATTGGGGTTAGCATTTAACCTATTCTATTTGCCAGCAGAGCTAGGCAGGAAACCACACGATTCTTGGAGGCATTCAATTTTTTTCTTATTCCCAGCCTCAGGACAAATCCCCAAAGTACCCTCTGTTTTCATCAGGGAAGTGGAGAGGGGGTGAAAAGGAATCCTATCAAGCAATGATTCTGGAAGCTAGAGCAACTGGATCTGGAGTCATCCATGTTCCAAGGTACACTTGTTCAACTAAATTGGAGTGGGTCTGTATTACAAAAGATGAGTGAAAAAACATGACATGCACCTTTAAGCTTAGTGCTCCAACCATCCAAGTAGCAGACACTTGAGAATGGCTTGCTTTGGGGCTTAAAAATTCCAGAGCTGTACCAGAAAAAGTAGATGTGGATGTAGAGAAGACAAAGAAGCTCCAGATAAGGTGGAATTACGTTACATCATAGATCTATCAATTCAGCTGTTTAAGAATCCAACATGGCAAAGATGGCAAGCAATGTTTAAAAATAAAAAGGAAAGCTAATTACTGTAGGCAAAGCCTGACATGGAGAAAGTATGCTGTGCTGCAAATTTATAGAATCTTATGTTTAAAAAAAAATAAAATTATACTTCTAATGAGAATATAAAAAATGTCTAACAGGTCTGAAATGAGTTATTTCTCCAGGTAAGAGCCAGTAGACGGATATAAAATTAATGTTTCATTTCATAAAGTATTCTTATCAGAAAGGAAATAAAGAAAGAATTGCTTAAAAAAAACAACAAAACAAACAACAAAAAAAACCCAAAAAACCATTAAATCCAGTTCTCTTCCAAAATCAGTGCAATTATTTTTTTTTAATTTGCTCTACTGTAAGTCAGAAGAAGATAAGGCTTAGAAGCAAGTTCATACTGGTTCTCTAACTTGCAAATGGATGCTTTCCGCAGATGGAAAGCAGAGACCTTCCACAGAGGTCAATGATACTTCCAGTCTTAAATTTTATCAAAAATTCACAAGCCAGGATTCAAAAGTATTTGAAATTTAAGAAATACCTTCTATTTGAGGCTTTGTGTTCCGTCTAGTTTACATTTTCAACTTTTCCCTGTACCTCCACAGCTAGATCCTTTATTTCTAATAGAAATGAGATTCTAACGTAACCATTCCTCTCCAAAAGGTAGAATGTTAAGCAAAATTTCAGCTCTCCCTTTGATAAATTTGCAGAATTTAGAATTAGAGTGATGTGTTGGAATTAAATCCTTTCCTTTGGAAAACTATTTCTTAGCTCCATTCTGCTCTGTTGAAAGTCCTGTGTCTATGTGACATTATTATTTTAATGATTTCTTAACTGATGAACTGTAAGTGGAGAACATTCCAAGCAGAGTTGAATTTATTAGTGACTAATGTAATCCCTCTTTGTTGTTCTAGCAGTTGATACCTGATCTGTCTTATTTTTATGGCTTCTGAAATTAAGTAAAATAAATCATCAGCGGAGGGATTGTTTGGCTTTGGTCTTGAAGCACTGTCCTATGCTTTTTCATGGTTTTGCCACAGTGTGATTGTGTTTCTCAGAAATTGCCCTGCAATTATTTTGTTTTCAAAACATAGTCCTGATCCTGTAATCATACCATACATTTTCATGAGATGACATAGACACTCTCACAATGCCAAATTCTAATTTTGTTTTCCCCATAGAATAGCAGGAACACAATTCTAAACCAACAGCCTTATAAATATTCAGTTTTACATGTTCAGTGTACCCCACTGACATTACACATGTGTTAGTGTTTCCAAAACCAGGGCCTAAATCTGCTGAGTCTCTAGAAAAAAGCAGGATTTGTCCTGTGATCTTAATAACATTATTTGCATAAATAGTACTCAGCTGAATAAGGAATTATAAAGCTGGTTGTACATTTAGCAATGAAGGTGCTGTGCCTTCTCCGCCATACAGATAGTGATGGAAGTAAGTAGTGTGAGGAATTTCAGCTAGGATTTTTTTCTGTTCATCCTTGTAGAAGTTACAAAAGATAAGTGAAACACAGGTACTAAAATGTGGTTAATGTTCTTCATCCATTATTCACCAAGTGACCTTAATAAGCCATTTTCAATGTCATGTAAAATGTTTTAGAGATTTCAATGGTTTTGGCATCTTTTCTCACAGAAATACAGTTAAATTCAAGGAAGAGTACAGAAAACTGCCTAAACTTTATTGCTTTGGTTAACCAACCCTGCCAAGGTTTGTTCTCTGTAATGGATGGGATTTTCCTGCATTATGTTATTACCAGGTAGAGTTTTAATTAAACATCTGTCCTGCTGTTGGGAAAGAAAGTTTTGCAGTTAGTGAATTAAAATTAGCCCTTTCTTTGTGGTGGGCAAGACGAGGAAGGGTAGAGGTGATGCTTTGAGATAGGAAGTTTCCCACCAAGTATGGCTTGAAAGAACAAACTCCTACTTGAGCAACTTTTTACTTGGTCTTCCTCAGCCACAGCTCCTTGCTGAAGTCAGCAATTCTTGTGCTGCAGTTTCTTCTTGAAACAGCTCAGAGACAAGAAGCTCATACAAGTAATGGTTTTATTCCTCTTCTGATTGCCATCCCTTTCTCTGACTTAGCCTGAGAACCTCTGCATTTGGCTGTAGATTTTGGGAAGGGAACAGATGGCAGCAGGGGTTGATCAAAAAGTGCACGCTGCATCTGGACCTGCAGATCTTCTCTGGCTTATTTATCCACTCCATCCCCCATCTGCAATTTCAGCAGTGATGTCAGAGGTGGTTTGCTTCAGAAACACTCCAGCTCTTCCCTTGAATGGAAATACAAAGTTGCAGATAGATTTCATTTGAATGTTTTCCTTTTTGCTCAGTATTTTATGTGCCTTCTGCAGGTACCAACACAGAGTCAGTCTTCCTATGATACTCAAAGTAAAAAATCCTGGAAAACTCAATGTAAAACAAATGTGATTTTAGAGATATAATTCCATCTTTTATACTTGTCACCAAACGTATCCCATCCAGCATAAAACTGAAAGTTTAGAGTACCTGAATGCCTAAAAAACCTCCTAAAAACAAGCCGAAGAAACACTGACAGTTATTGAGGAGAATATTAAAGAACTTTGTTCAGCCAAGAACGACCTGAATACCAATTTTCCTTTACCATATTCACAAGATCCAAACTCCTGTCAAAATTTGTCTGTAGTTTGTTCTTTTGGGCTTGACTTCTGCTCTACATCATAGTGCTCAAATGTCATTCAGAAAAAAATGTTAAAGCAGAAAAGCAGGCAAAACGCTCATGACTCACTTCAAAGACTGGGGACCTCCCTATTGACTCCTGGGAGGAACATGTGAGAGCAGTGTGAGTTTAAAGGGCTCACAGTCCAAGCCAGCAGAAAAGAGAGAAAAAGTCAACCAACTCCCAATTTCTCTGGTTAAAATGAAAGTGTTCCTTAATCCACCTTGGTCTTGAAGGGCAGAATATTACTTAGGGATTGAAATAATAAAGACATGCTAGTTAATTATTCACCTTGTAATTAAAAATGAACCAATTACTAACAAGGTCAGAATCTGTAGAATTTAACTAAAATTTTAATTTAAAATTCATTTTCTGAAGGTTGATTATAAAATTGTTCATTAAAAACCTCTTAACATGTTTTTGGTTTTCAATATGTTTTTAGAATATAACATGCTGTTTTCTAGAACCCTTGAAACCAATCTAAAAAGGGTTGAACATTCTGCTAATGAAATCTCCAGGAAGGTAGAAGGTACCTTAGTGCATATTTGCATCCTAAATCTTTGTTCTTGAGGGCTTGGCTATTCAGAGTTTTGTTCTGATACTTGAAAAGCTCAGCATTTGAATAAATGTTCTGCAGACATACATGGATACTTTAGCTCTCCAGTATCTTAGTGAAATGAATGGTGAATAAGAGGCAGATCTGCAGGAGGAATTATTTGCTTACTTGGTGCCGCTTACGGCTTTATTTTTGTGCTTATTTCACTTCTGTGCTATACCTGAGATTTACATAACTAATCTTCTGAATTACTATGTAAGAGAAAATAAGAAAGAAAAACAGTTCTGGAGGTAATGGCTGCATATCAATGCATTTACTGTGTATTTATAATACATAGGAATTGAGTGTCTTTACTTGCACAAGTGAGAGTTCATTATTGGTAATGACAAAAGAGTAGAGTGAAAACAGCCTAGTCGTGTAGTTTCTGTTTTGTCTACTTCTTCGCAGTTTATTACAGACAGTAACTTTAGATCTGCTGCAGAGTATCAAAATAAACACAGAAAATACTTATTATTGACAAAGACTGATGAGTTCTGTCTTTTCTTTGTTTCTCTAAGCAGTTTTTCCTTTTTGAATTTAATGGACTACCACAGTGCTGTGGCCTGTGAGTTGTAAATCCAGCATAGAAGTCTTAATTTGTTGAATAAAATGTTTTCGTTAGTGTTTTTCAAAATCATGAAAACTTTTCCATTGCTCGTACCTTTCACCTAACTTGTTTCCCTTGAGATCTCACGTGTCAGACTTCTAAGAAAATTTTCCATATGGGACAGGGTAGGAAGAATAGAGATCTGAGAACTCTATGAATCATCAGAGGGCAGAAGAGCATATGCAACAATACTCCATAGTTGAAAAGATTTCCATTGAAAAAATAACTATAGGGTAAAAATGAGAGGTGGCTGTCAGATTGCATAAGTTTTTTCTTTTTTTCTCCATGCACAGATTAGCTGAAGATCTTCCATTCCTTTTTGCCTTGCAAATGCAACAGTACCCCTGACATTCAAGGAGACAGTAATTTAATTTGCTATGCTGTCTTAATCAGGGAGTTATGTGCAGCAAAATCTGACATTTTTATCTAGACTATATTACGTAAAGCAGTGAGCTGGGGGACCAGGTTCATGTTAAGACTGTTGACAGCTAATGTTTTTCAGTAAGTCATGCAGCAGCAGAGGAGTGCCACTTTCCCGTTCCCACCATACTGCTGAGCCACTACTGCAAGGGTGATAAGGAGTAACAATGGAGGCTGGAAAGATAAAAGCGAAAAGCATGTGACAAAGAAGCCCTACAACTGAGGTACCCAGAGCTGAAAAATCTGTGAGAAAGTTGTTCAGCACCTGGCTGATACCCAAAGAGTTACATTGTTCTTTTCATTGAAGAAGGTTTGTGAACGCTCCTCAATAAATTCCAACGGCAGGCCTGTAATGAAATGAAGCTGATATAAGTTGGCACGGTTTTAAAATTCGCCGTATGTTCCAATTCAGTTAAGATGTATTTCTGTTGCTTCATGCTTTTTGCATCCTTGATCTGCAAGAGTAATAAATGGGGCATGATCTCTTGCAGTTACCATTGCAGTGTCAAATGCACTGAACTGTTGTGGCCTGAATAGCTGCAATTAGATACCTGACTACCTGCAATTAGAAATGCAAAGATTGTTCTTGCTGAGCAGTCCAAAATCAAGCAATGCTGCTGGCTTTATAGTGAGTTCAACAAGCATTGTAGCTAGCCAAAAAACATGCAACAAAGTGAAGCATTTTCAACATTAGTCGTGTCCAATGCTGTTTACAGCTTTTCTAGATCATCACTTCACCTGAAAAAGTATGGGAACCTGTGCTCATTTTGACCTAGCCAGCTTAATTAACATGGCTATATTTCCTACTACCTGGAGCTCCTGAAAGCTCTTTGTTAAGCATAATGCATTACAATAATCCAATTTAGATGTAACAAAAATTCTTCTACCAAGGCATCTGCTGAACTGAAAACTGTCATTCCCAAGGCAAGGGTCACAACCTTCAGTGAGGCTGCAAGCCTAACACTAGTGCAATTATTTATGATAGTGTAATGAAGCTGATGCCAGTGGGACTTACTGCCAGAAACAAGCTGTGGAGATTTTTATGGGTCTGACTAGACTGCTGAACAGGAGCACTTGCTCCAAATCCTGTCCTGTCTCCAGCCCCTGTTTCGGACCTTAGAGAAACTTTTTTAGGAGAGTGAGAAAATTAGTATTTTCAGATTATTTATCCCAGTCTCTGAATCTGCTGCATTTTAGGTTAGATTAATATTTTCTTCAGCTTTTGTGATAAATATAGGAAGTATTAGAAAAAAATCTGTAGGCTTCTAATTGGTTTCCAATTATTCCAGCACATATATAAAGGGGAAGAAAAAAAGGGGGGGGGAGGAGAGAACAAAAGTTATGAGAATCTTTAGAACATACACTGCCCATTTTTCTAGTGGCCAGAATATCTTTGTGATACATAATTAACACTCTTTAGTTGGTGAAGAACCCTGCGTCGATGGACAATATCTTAGCCTTCTTCCTACCTTCTAGTGCTAGAA
Source organism: Falco naumanni (assembly GCF_017639655.2). Lineage (NCBI taxonomy): Eukaryota > Metazoa > Chordata > Aves > Falconiformes > Falconidae > Falco > Falco naumanni. Next base: position 10,631,583 of record NC_054068.1, read on the forward strand.
TCCTTAGTACATTTTTCAGTTAAAGAATGTTGTTCCCCCTGGATTCTGAACAGTGGTTTAGAGTAATCTTATTTGCAGATGAGCAACGGGCATTTGTTCTCTCTTTTTATCTTTTACTCCTCTGTTCAACATCCACATCATAGAGCACAAGGACAGTTGATATAATTTACTATTTCAATTTTTAGACATTAATAAGTTCAATAGTACTGGAGTTCAGATGTTCCTTTATGCAAGGAGGGAGTCAAACTGTCCATTATAATGCTAGAGATCATGTGGTAAATTATAAATTAAATGGTGGTCATGGAATGCACAGACATCACCTTTGACTGCAACTGCATATCCAGTGAGGTCTCTGTGATGTACATGCAATTTACCTGTACATTGTCTCTGAATAAAACTGAGTATTAAAGCAAATTTCAGCATAAGTATTACCCCACTTTTTTTAAACTACATCTTAGAAATCTTTTATCATAAACTGGATTCTTAATCACTGCAAACTCACTATACTTTTCCTTTCAGTAAAAAAGTGATGTTATGCAATGTTACTATGTAGATCATGCCCTGTTTTTTCTAGTCCTATTTTGAGAAAATACATCTGAGTAAAACTACATTTTTGGTGATGCTAAGTCTTCCCCCAGCAGTTAATATTTCATTTATATTTATGTGATGTGACTTTACACTTTGTGGTTTTAGCAGATGGAGGAATCGTTTTCTTCACATTTTTCATATGGTGAAGAATTTATGGGAGCTAGTTTAGCAATAGCAAGCAGAGGAGGCTTTGATTTGTTTACCTAATGTATGTGTCACATATAAAAGGCAATGTCCTTCCACTGTAGTTGTTAATAACTAGCTGTTCCAAATGGAATTGTGCCAACACAAAATCCACCACCGCAATTAGCAGTAATAGGAACTTCAGCTGGCAGCAGCAGTGAAGGCAGTAAAGATTAAATGACTGTGTGAACCATCCCCCCAAATTAAAACTGATGTACACTGGCAAAAAATAAGAAAACTCACACCACTCTTGCCCCTTACATTCTGTTCTACTTTGGTAATAATAGAGAAAATACTGCTGCCTGGGTCTCTGTTTTTCACATGACAGATTCACCCCATTAATGATAAGAATCTGAGTACCCGTACCAATAAAACATCTCAAATTACAAAAACCTATAGAAGAATTTCAAGTGCTTGAGGATACAAATAAGCTTTTGAAGAAGGTTGATATTTAGACGCATTTGTCACTTAGGTACCTGTCAGTGACTTCTAGCTGGTGTTCCACATGTACTTGCAAAAAGTATGCTTGGGAATTCCACTAAATTACATCCAAGAAATTATTTTTTTGGGGTAGAAAGTCTTCCAGAAGCTACAAATATCTGCAAAATGGTATTCACGGTAATACTTCTATAGCATAGAATGTGACCTTGGTCTAGAGCAGGTTGTTGTCGGAACTGCAGTAACAACAAACACTTGCCCTTTTCATGAACCGTGGCTGAATTATGTTAATCTTGTACAGACAGATGAATGAGAAAATTAGTATAATGAAGATTTGAATAAGTATTTTATTGTACCATATTAACTGATGCAATACATTATAGATTAGCCCAAGTTTCTTCAGTGAGATCCACAGTTTATTGTCTCAGTGTCCTATATGACATACTTTCAAAATACAAATTATTCTCCACAGTTTAAATGAAACTCTAGCAATGTGCTAGACCACTTCAGAAATACTTTAGGCTTAAGAGCTGTCCAAACCTCACCTTTGAATTCATGAACACAGTAAACCATCTGATTTGTAGGTCAGTGTGCAAAAAGCACAGCTGTTAACTGTGACCTTGAAGAGGCTTTGCAGCTGCAGTTACCTTGCAGCATTAAGAGTCATGCATCTTTGTAACATTTTGCACTTTGAGAAATGCCCTATCTTGAACTCTGGGTTTGCATCCCATTCCTTGTGTTTATTATGGACAGAATTAAATCATCAGCCAAACACGTTGGTCCTCTCCTGGTCGTTCTGAAAGCAACCAAAAGACAGAAGTTTTACAAACATACAGGGAACACATATAGTTTTGTTAGTAACTTTAGCATGTGCATGAATAGGTATGTGCCAGATTTATGTACATGAATTTGGACACTTGCTGTAGATTTTTCAGTACTAGAGCAATTGCTTTGTGTTGACAGTTAAAAGCTTGTGTAAATAGATGGCTGGTGCCATACTCTGACAGTGGTTAGACATTCCAGTGATAATAGTTTGCCAGGAAGCAAGGCTAGGGAAGAAAAGCCAAAACCAATTAAAATGTATCATCAGGTAAATTTGAATTTGGGAAGCGGGACAGAATTAATCACTTGAGACTCCACTCAGGACACAAAGTAAACACCTCTCTTCATAAGAAATGTGACCTCTTACCAGCAACATATGCTGAACTGTACATCTAACCAGTTAGGTCCACCAGCAACACATCAGGAGACACTAATTCTACAGAGCATTACCTATACAAATTGGATGCTGTTTCCCCCAGTACTGACTGTACCCTGATGACTGCTCAGGCACTGGGCTAACCCAGTGGGGGGTTGTTTGTTCCAGCTCAGGGAAGCTCAGTGTAAGGTGTAACAGCTGATGCAATTTCCCTGCTATACGGGAAAGGTCAGCCCCTAGAAAAATCATGGACAGAGCTCCCAGGCAGCTGGAACAATCTCTCTAAAGAACTGGACTCAAGCAGGGACAGTAGAAAGAGATAGAACAGCATATGTTTTACCATTTTTGAGAAATGAGTTTATGGATGATTTTAAAGATAATGTATCCTATGAAGAGGAATTTATAAAGCAAATGCAGTTAAGTCCAAGTTTTTCGCTGAGACATGATTGCTGCCTAACTTCATGAATAGCAAATAAGGAAAAATCATGGAAACACATTAATTATAACACAGTAAAATGAACATGAAAATTTTAACAGCACTGAAGGCCACCATACACAACTGTAGCCCAGATTCTTTCAAACAGCCTTGCCAGCCTGCTTTGAACTTCTTGATACCACTGGGAGGTATCTACAGGCTTGTGAACAGACTAGAAAAACCATACTGTGCCCAGAAAACAAAATTAACACACACACACACCCCCCCCAGAATAAAAATAAACCCCCCATATTTGCGTATTGGCTGTAACACAAGACCTTCAAGCCAGGAGAGGACTTAAGATATAGAATATTGCAGACTTCAGTTTATCAGTACAGACACAAGACATCTATCTAACTAAAGGCATTATATAGAGCCCTGTTCCTGCCAGTACTGGCAAGAACCAAGTTGAAGATGAACAGTAATATGAAGGGTCAAGGCACCCCTTCCCAATATGAGCTGCTGAAGTAGAGTGTTCACAAAACAGGGTTTAGTTCTTCAAGAAACTATCTATTAAAGAAAAGGACACAGGATATTCCCAATTCATCTTGTTCCAGAAGTTTATCATATGTAAATCTGCATAGTCTGTGTCTAACATCCTGTATGGTCAAAAAAGGTCACTATAAAAATACTGCTCTCCCATTCTTTATCCATACTATGAGAAAAGCACAGTTCATTATAACAGGAAATAATACTTTATTATAAAATCTGCATGTAAACAAGTAACAAATTAATTGAGTAACAGTTAATGGAAGTGCAAATTAACTTCATAAAATGCTATCTGTTCTGTATTTAAATATATATATATTTGTTTTCTCCCATTCTAATGTGGTTCTACAACCCCCCTCCCCACATTTAAGTTTAAAAAGATTTATCATTGCTTGCTTTATACTAAAAAGAGTGTACGAGCCTGCGTACAAGTTTTAAGTTTTGCTCTGCAAACAACACAAGTCTATGGTGATACTTATCATCATCCTTTCTTATCTTTGCATCTCTGGTATCCACAAGACAAGAGGATATATAACATATGTACACAGTGAAAATGTGGCCATGTCATGCCATTTAAAGTTAGTTCATTTACTTGCACACATGGAAACTTAAACCATTTATCAAAGAAGCAGACATTGTAGTGTAACTTCCAGACTTGCTTGCGCACCTTAAGGCATTAATGAGAGTCTCACTTGGTAAGTCATTCTTGTGATCACCATGAGGATCATCTATACACTTCAACAGTCAAATGCTTGTTCATCACCCACATGCAACATCTGGCCTTGCTGAAAGCTTCTAAAGCACAGATAAGTCGTGGCAAGACTTCGATTTTGCTTTGAAAGCCATCTTCTTATTGTTCTTTGCCACAATTCTCCCAAGGAATCGCTTTGCCTTTTTGCTTATGCTTTCTCTCCTTTTTGTGTTGGCCATTCTCCTAGCATTGTCTTCTTTACTGTCTTTGCGAAGTCTAATTTGCCGAACGATACCTTCAAACAGGTCCTTGACGTTATGATGAAGAGCAGCTGAGGTCTCGATGAATTTGCAGTCAAACACAACAGCACAGGCCCGTCCCTCTGGATGTAAAGAGAAAAAGGGAGATGAGTGGTGATGGACATTTTCTCTTCCTATATACTGGCAGAAGAACAAAATAATTGACTTTAAGTAAGGAAGGTGCCTTCAATGCCACACAGGAACTTTACTACATAGTAGGAAAGGCCAAATTTGGTACTCATGATTTTGCCCCCTTACTCTTCTTGGTTTTGTTGTGGTATGGTCAGAAACCTCATTTGACCAATAGTACTGAATAGAAGGCAATAATAGTCCTCTAGGCAGACCACCCCAGTATTGTTTAAGAGCTAAAGCTGACACAGGAGAGGCACTTGGATGCATGCTTGTTGTTTGATAGGAAACAGTGTGAGGTACACAAAGAAACGGATTTTATTTTTTCTGGCAGTTGATGAGCAGTTATACACCTCTGTCTTGCTGTAGCAAGTGAGTGTTTTCCACACTAGCTGCAACTGAAGCTGGTAACAGTCCACAAGGTCAAGTAATTGAACAGATCACTATCATGAAGTTGTACACCATTGGATTGGAGTAGGACTGTATTCAAAATGCAAGATGCTCTGTTCCAGACATAAGCACATAACTCTGGAACATTGCTGCAGTGCAAATTTCCACGTTCAACTTGTGGCAAATAACGGCAAAGCTGTAAACCTGAGTGAAGTACTGGTACCACAACTAGGACCAGCCTGAAAAAAGTGATAATCTCCTGATAAACTCCAGTCAATTCCCTGTGCAGCCTTTAACACAGGGAACGTGGCAAAACCAGACGGCAAGAGATGGTTCTTAATCATCAAGGCACAGGTATTTCAGGGTATTCTTCCCAGTGGAAAAAGAAACCAACCAAACAAAAAAACAAAACAAAACAAAAAGAAACCAAACCAAAACCACCAAGTGTTTAAACAAGTGAAATTAGTACCACGGTGTTGGGAGTGGTTACTGTGCTCTAGTTACCAAAATGCTAGCTGGATCTAGCTAGGAAAATTCTCACTGACCACAGCTGGAGAACATATACAGAAATATTTTAAATTGTGTGAGCCTGGTCCCACCAGCTGAACTCATGTTATGGAATCACTTTCCGAAGAAAAAGGATTGCACAGGCTGTATGGGATCATCCTTTTCAAAGGCTGCCTGGGTTTTATGACATGGCACTCCTGTCCCTTACAAAACTATACCTCCAGCTATCAGATGTTGAGACTAGCAAGTGCTGCTGCACACATCACATAAAATTAAAAAAATTCAGTTAATACCGACCAAAAATGAATCCTAAACAAAACAGTATGCTAAAGCTGCAGCTCTGATGCATTTTTTCCTCTTGTACTGCAGTTCAGAGCATGGCTCTGCACAGTCAGAAATCCTCCACCCTCGCCATCTCCACTGTTTTCTGTGGTACAAAGTCCTTCAGCATGAACCAGCTGACTTGGTTTCTTTGGTGTGCCTCAAAACATACATTTTTCTACATCAAAAGCAAACCAATTGGCCACAATCCTCCATAGTCTTTGCTACTAATTTAGACACTACTGTATAAATGAAGTGTTTCTTACCATCAACTGAGACTTCCCGGGACCTGACCAGATCGCTTTTATTGCCCACAAGAATAATAGGAATGTCTTCTGTTTGCCTTGCTCTTCTTAGCTGGATTCTTAGCTCAGAGGCCTTTTCAAAACTAACTTTGTCTGTCACTGAATATACAATAATATAAGCGTCTCCCATCTTCATACAGTGGTTCTGAAGCCATTGGCTGTCATCCTATAACAAAAGGCAAGGAACAGATTTATTGCACTGAAAGATCTATTGAACACTGATCAACGATTTAATTCTTGTAAGCATCTTGAAGATATTTTCCTTTGCTTTATAATAGAGTCAGTAAAGGTGAGCCACAACCTCCCAGTATTTTTTTATTATTATTTAAAACATATTAAAAAACCAAAACCGCGTTTCCAGAAATAATATCAGGTCTGCACCGATCACATTGTGAATCTAATTTTACAGTAATTCCCTGGGCTGCCCATGTAAGCTGCTGCTTAATTAAAGCATGAAGGGATTCGCACTCCCTCCCTATTCAGATTTTTTTTCATTTTCTGCCTAGCTACAAGAAATTAGTTGCAGGAGAGAACAAAGGCAGTAGGAATTCTGATTTTTAAATGTTACTTATTTGATTGAAGATACAGGCAGGCATAGTTGTTCACTTTCCACCTTTTTTTTTTTTTTTTTTTTTTTTTAGTGAACCACTGACTGAGAAAGAAGATACTAAAGCAAGTACCTGCTCCCATATGTCAAACACCACGAGAGACGCTTCTTCTCCGTCCACTATAATGGATCTGTCGTATGTATTCCCTAGGGAAAAGCAAAGTTCACGGAAGAGCCGTTATTTTTCGCCGGCAGCCTGGGAGGCGGCGGCCGCAGGGAGATGCCCGGGGAGGCGCGACCGCGCTCCGCGCTACGAGCGGCGGGTCCCCGGTGCCGGCAGCCCTCCCGCCCCCGCCGGGCCGCTGCCACCGCCGCCCCGCGCCCTCACCGGCTTCTTCCGCGTCCGCGCAGTCCTCCACGCCGCCGAAGATGCGCGCCAGGCTGGTCTTGCCGACGCCGTGCTCGCCCAGCAGGATCACCTTGTAGAGGTTGCTGTCGGAGTCGCTGCCCGAGGAGATGACGGAGTCGGAGGAGTCGGAGGCCCAGCTCTCCCGGTGCGCCTCGCCGGGGCTGTACGACGTGCAGCGCACCAGGCCGGAGAGCTCGCCCTGCGGCAGGCCGGCACGCAGGTCCCGCTCGTCCACCGGCATGCTTCGCCGGTGCAGCTGCTGGTGCACGGAGAAGGGCATGCTGCCGCGCCGCTTGTCCAGGTAGCGCAGCTTGTCGCCGCGGTTCAGAGTCATGGGGGTGCCGGGCTGCGGCAGAGGGGACAGGAGCACTGTCAGCACCCGCCGCCCCTGCAGCGTCCCGGCCCCGATCCCGATCCCGGAGCAGCGCTTACCTCGGGGCGCTCCGCGAAGGGCGGGAAGCAGTTAGGGATTCCCCGCCGCTAGCCGCCCGTATCTCCACGGCAGCTCCCTCGGCGAGTGCTGCCGCCACCCCGCTCCTCGCCCCTATTTATGGCTCCGCCAGCCCGGCCCTCCCCGCCGTGACGCGCGCCGCGCGGCGCCCTGCCAGCGCACCCGTGGGCAGCGCCGTCCGCCCCCGGCAGCGCGGCGCGGCTCGGCTCGGCTCGGCTCGGTCCGCCTCGGCGCGGCTCGGCGCGGCTCGGCTCGGCGCGGCGCGGCGCGGCGCGGTTCGGCCCAGCCCGACCCAGCCCGTGGAGAGCCCGACGCCGGGGGAGAAGCCCGTTCTGTGGGCGGTGGCGCTCCCCTCTCGTCGGCGGGGAGAAGCTGCCGGGGCCCGGCCCGGCCGTGGGGAGGCGAGGGAGGGGCGCGGAGCGTTGCGGCGGGGATGCCGTCCCGCGTAGGGAGGGTAGGCTGTGTGCTGGGGTCGGCGGGCTCTGCCCCGCAGCCCCGCGCCCGCCCCCCGCGGGCAATGGAAGGCAGCGTTTGCCGTTCGTGTCTCTTGTTTCCACTCGCTGCCCTGTGCTAGGGAGCGCGTGTTGTATGCTTAGGGGTTTCCGCAGCGTGTTAGGCTCAATGTCATTGTCCAGGAGTTTAGGTATGGCCCTGGTTTCTACAGTAGTGTTAGGGAAAATATTTGCAAATTTGCAATATTTGCATTGCTTTGTACCTGGTGTACTCAGCATTCAGGAGTGGGTTATGAGAAAAGCACCAGTGCAAGGTGTTGCGCTTAACCTGGTAAGCTTGTCGATGGGTCCACGTGCAGTGTTAACAGTTTAGGAGGCCAAGATAAAACATAAAGGTCAAATTCTTTTGATTTCACCTGAGCAGCAAAGTGAGACAGTGAAAGCCTTATAAGTGGCACAGTCATTACCGTGTGATCCGGTGAAGAAAACGACTAACCAGATAACTATACTTGTATTCTCGATGGCTCACCCAACCATCATGTATACAGTTCATTGTTTACCTAGCAACCGAAACATGTTAGACATTTTACAGCCAAAATAACTCTGGCTCCTGCTCCCAAAAGATTACAGCCTAATCTGCACGGGAAAATCCCTGTGACTCTGCATAGGACAGTAGCCATCAAATTCATGACAGTTTAAGGGTTTACAGATCAGATGCAGAAACAAGGCTAAAGAAGGCAAGAGGTAGGGAGGTGATGGAAACGAAGTTATAGATGTAGGGAATAAGGTAAGGGGAAAAGGAAAGTAAAGGGTCTATGGCCTCGGGCTATGGGGTGGCATAGGCAATAAAATATAGCATACCAGCTCAGAAACATCTTTTTTCTTATGACATGTTAAACTTCTCAGGCTACTTAACTGCCACAAAGATAAATGGGAGAAATACTTTGAAGGGACTGACCACAGGAGATGCATATTTTCCCCCGTGAAATTAAGTGAGTGAATATTGTGTTACTTTCAGAAGCCAGTTAGAGTTCCCCAGTCCGTGCTCTTGGGGAGGTTTTGGCCCTTTCACCCTGATAACTGCAGTTTGAAGTGTTAATGTGGCAGTTAAAGATCACCAAGTGCTTGCAGCAAGTTCTCTCTGCCTGTCTCGCAAAACAGCAACCAAAATAGCCTTGTCAGCTTAAATAGTAAGAGTTTGGCAATGAAATGAAGTGTGTGCTTCAGTTAACTGAACCGAATTATAAACCTCTGGTTAGCATTTAAAATCGTATTTAAATACATTTTGGTTAGCATTCGAAGTACACCATACTTGCTTCACTTGGATAAACTGGAATCTGCCAAACCATCTTGATTAAACTCTATTTATATACAGTTAATTATGTAAATATGCTTCCAGAAATGGTTCATCTTCAGTTAACTTTTCTAAAATGTGAATGTTTCTCCTTAAAATTCTCACCTCAAAATATCCTGAGTGGGTTTTTAAGTCTTTTGGACCAGTCTTCCTTGCATGCCTTTTCTGTGTGTCAGGGTCAAACTTTAGAAGCTGACAATATAAAGTGGGGGTATTTTTAATTCTTTTCTGTGTGAAAGGAGGGAAATCTGAGAAGCATCAGAACCAAAGATACAGTGCCACTTTCGTGCCACATATAGCACCACGGGCTGGAACCAAACTAAAAATGGGAGTTTCACAGGGCTTAAAGAAACCGTGTTTTATTCCAGGCCTTTTGCAGATAAGAATTATTAACATTTTAGCAATGTAAATGCAAGATAGGACCCTTGCTAGCCAAAATCTATCAGGAAAGGCGTATGTAAAAGTGGTAAATAAAAGCTTTGAGAGAACAGTATTTCAGCAGGAAAAGTGACTGAAAATAAAATAATACCTAATAGAAATCATAGAGAAAATTCACTACTCTTTTGCAAGTACTTGTTTTGTGCCAGCACCCAGGTACAACTAATGAATTAACGGTTATACAATACCACTATGGTTACAAGATAGCACTCAGGGCCTGGCACTGGGTTCTGTGAGTTGTCCTTTAACAGAAGGTGAGATGGCCTTGGATTAGGTCCCCAGAGCCTCAGTTGTTCCTAGAGGGATGAGTACAAGTTGCACGGAGTGCTGCGCCAAGGCAGTTAAGTCTGTTCCCATCCACTGCAGGATTTGTGCCTGGAACCAGAGAGGGGGAGATCACAGGGGTCATGTAGCTGGTTTATCTCCTGTGATCTTAATAAGTCCAGCTATTTTGTGAAGTTGGAAGGAATTAACAGATAATTCAGGTTAATCACTTGAGATATATCAAGTGCTTTTTCATGTGTAGTTCTATTTGCTGTTAATTATTGCTATAGATTCATGTGTACATTACTGTGGCACCTGCTGATTTCAGTGGGGTCAATAGGAGACCACAGGCTTGAAATGCTGATCTTTTAGTTTCTTTGAAGGATTTTAAGACCATCTCCTTTCTCACCTGCCTTGAGTTTCCATTTCTATGTGACTATGCTTCTAGCAGATGTATTAACTTTAATTTAATTATATTTAAAATATATTTTCATGTCTTGCTTTTCTAATTTTCCATTGTTCTCACTTCTACTGGTCTAGGGTTTGTTAATGAATGCTTCAGACACATACTGTAGACTTGACATTTTTAGTGAGCCTCATACACCATTCCTTACATATTGAGATGGAAAGTGGAAATTTTATAATTTTGTTGAATTTTACATAGAGCCAGACCTGGAGTCTATCAATGTTGAAGGTAAAAGTCCACTCCAGCCTGCATGGCGGATTGTAAGTGCACTGAATCAGGGTTATCACAGTAGCAGTGCTACCATCTGCAGTTCTTGAGTCATGGGTGGCTCCTGAGCAATTCAGGTGCCTGTCCCCTGCAGTGGCTGTGTCATATAACCAGCAGCAGAGCTGCAGCCCAGGGGCTGCTGTCTAACCTGGATCCTCTCTGCATGAGGAGATATGACATAACAAAAGGAACAAGCAAGTTTGGCTGAGGCTAGGAGCACTGTGTCCATTTCTGGTTTCAGGGACCCCAGTCAACTACATCCTAATTATCAGGTTATTCTGTGATCCTGGTGGAGCCACTGTATCCTCTCATTTCCAAACCAATCCAAAAACTTCACATTTGCTTGCCTGCCCAGCACCTGTGGTGTGTGTCCTGTGGTTCTGGTGGAAGAATTTGGTCTGAGACTTAGAAGGAAAGGAACACCAATATCCTATATCATGTGGATTTGAGCACAAAGCTCTCTAAAAGGCATTACTTCTTTTTTTTTCTTCCAATTTCGTGTCATCTTCATATTATTTTAATTTTCCTGCTTTCATATGCTTTTCACTTAAGGTGCCTTTCTTTTATATTTTACTGTTGTAGTATATCCAGTTCCTTTTTTTCTGTTATCTCATTCCTTTCTTATTCTCTCTCTCTCTTTTTTCCCCTTTCAGTTTTGCCCTAGCTTTTGAGAAGTATCAGTGTTCATTTCTAGTGCACTTTCTTCATCATATGGAAAATGTAAAACATGCAGTCCGATCCTGGTTTTCCAGTTATTTATTCCTGGGGTAATAAAGCTTGTGCCTGGAGTTTCTTTATGCTATATTAGGTGCAGAATGCATTTCACGGTCTAAATGACAAGCACAGACTTTGCAGGGGGTGCAGTGATAACTAAGCATGTATAACCTACCACCTAACCTCCTCCTCTTTGAATTTTCAGATAAAAAAGCAGAATGTGGGGGGTTGAATTAACTATATGTGATTCTGCCTCAGCATTGTTTGTTCAAGGCAAAATGCCATATTATAAATAACATTTTTATGTTTTACATCAAATTAATTTTATCACCGAATTCCAGTTTTTGGTTTTGCTGCTGTCTTACATTGGAGTTGTTTCACCTTTGATTAGGAATAATAGAAATATTTTGAGCAGCTCAAAGACTGAATTAGCAGCAGTGAGGTTTGCTAGAAAGTGTGTCTCTATACTGGAAGTCATGGGTTTCTCTTCTCCTTACTTTTCAACTCATCTGCACTGCTTCAAGTCTAATTAATCAGCTGTTATGTGGGTGAAGTTATTTCGATACAAACGGGAGAGATATCCACAAAGGTCTGTTCTTGCCAAGTTATATGAAGCATTACTCCTGCAGAAGCATGACTCTGGCTACCTCCCAAATACCTGGCCTAAAAAAGAAATAGCAGCATTTATTATTATTTTAATTACAGAACTGAAAAAACTCAGGCCAATGGGCGAAGAGACAGAGGCAGCAGTAGGAAATGTGTTGGTTTTTTTTTTTTAACCTAAGCAAGAGAGAGAGAGGCACAGGGAAATTAAGAAAAAAAAAATCAAAACATTTTTTCTTTACCCTACAAAAAGTAGGATATAATGCAAATGTGGTGTCAAGTTTTCCTCACCATCACCCTTAAAATCACAGATTATTGTGAACAGATACAGGCTAACTGGTTTAGTTTATGGATTGTATACAAATATGTATTACACCTTTTCTTGTGTAGCATATGGTATATTGCATTATCTCACAGTTAATACACAGGATGTAAAAGTAGGCTACAGTTTGAACTGTTACAAGTAACTGTAGCAATGTGGAGCTTTCAGCCTTAGCACTAACTCCTTTGTTAGCTGGCCTGATAAATACCACACCAATGGTGAACCTGCATTTGGATATTGCCAAGGGAGGGAGGCACACCCCTTCATCCAAGAAGCCATGCTTTTCTTCATAATTACTCTTGCATTTAACAACAGGGAATATTTTTGATTGAGGAGTGGTAGCCATGAATTGGGGCTGCAACAATAACATGTGAGAAATATGAGCTTTGGAGTTGATAGAAATTGACACAGCTTAGAAAGCTCACGTAGAGTGGCAAGGGGGAGATGCAAGAAGAAACCTAACTAATTCCGTTGTTATATCTGCAGAATTAATCACAGGTTGGTACCTCTCATGGCTACTGTGCTTCCTCTCAGATCCAGACCAGAAATTCTAAAGGCCACTGATAGGTACTGCAGAAGAATGTAGTACTGTTTGCGTTTTTCAGGTAGAAAATTATGAAATAGATATGTTTACAGTCCATTGCTTGTAATATAAAGCAAAGGCCTGTCTTTCTGAAACTCTTGCAAAAGAGTACAAAAAATAACTTGGGATAAGAATAACTGGAAATGTGGTTCATCTTCCCACTGCTCTGAATTTCTCACGGCTTTGAGTAAGCTCAAAAACTTCCACTACTAGATAACCTCATGACCAACTGAACCAGGTGAATCATTGCTCTGAAAAGAAGTTGCACAAGTGGCATATCTGATTTCATTTATGCCTGTGCAGCTCTCCCACTTTTTTTCACAAAGTGCACCACACTATTAGTAAACTCTCCTGTTAGAATATACTTGGAAAAGCATTCTATCTCAATGTAACTTCAAATTTACACTGATTTCTGGTTTTTCAGATCTGAGTTTACTTCTTACTGACAGAGTAACTGCTCATGCTATATGCTGCTACAAGAGTCAGAGTTTGGATACTCCCTTGGTTTCCTCAGTCACTGCGGAACGGACTCATTAGCACATACTATATGTGATCAGCTGTTTGCTCCTATTGCATTTCAAGTTTGGAGTAAAATCAGAACATGACCTAAGATATTTCCATAATTACTTTCTTTTATCACCCCTGATTCCTCTTTTTCAGTATTAAACCTGTCATGGCCAATGTGCATGACATACATCATCCATCCATGAATGGAATGCTAAATATCCCGTTACAATTCCTGTGGGATGTATACTCCTTAGTGTGGATTTCAGAGGCCCTTTACAAGAAATATCTAGAAGTCTGATACCATGAAAAGGTTTCTGAATTTACAGATTGCAACAGACAGTTGGTTTAAGGAGTGGGCAAAGTAAATGGCTGCCTGTCTTACTAAGAAGTACATAGTGGTAAGGAAGCAAATTGCAAATGTGAGATTTATTGTTTACCAGCAATAGCTCTTGGCAAGAGAAATTAATCTCTTTACAATAACAAACTAAAGGAGCTGTAGTGGGTCAAACTCAATTTACAGCCAGTTTCCAGCAGCTGTCTGTAGCAGGTATGTAAAGAAGAATGGACAAGAAGAACATGATAAACATAATTAAAACTCCTCCCATACAATTGCCAGGAAAAAAGTATTCCTTTTGTTCAGAGACCCTCGATGTGTTTTTTCAGCTTATTTTTCTAATTGCTTTTTAACCGATGTAGTTTTTTGATATTCTGCAACATCCTCATTCGTTGTACTATGAAGCAGAGAGTATTTCCCTCATGTCTTCTTCATACATGTAATGATTTTACAGCTTTCTGCAGTAATTACCTCTTTTGGCTGGGGAACCTAGAGTATGCAGTCACTCCCTGTGCAAACATGATCCCTGCTTGCCCTTCTCTGTATCTTTTCTAATACATTTTTTTAGAAGTTAGGGGACAAGATGCACACATACTAGAAACACAGATTATTTAAACTGCATGTGCTCATGGACTTCCACAGCGGACAGTGATGCTTTCTGCTTTCCTTGTTAATCCTGAGAATTCCTAGCATCTGTTTAAACTGCCAGCTAAGCATTAAATAACATTTTCATGGACCTACTGTAACTTTCTTTTATTGAGGAACTGAGGATTTAATAGGCAGGAAATTGGGTAGAAAACAGCCTAAAGCTGCCTTTGGTAACCCACAGAGCCCATTTCTTCCATACACCTGCAGGACAATGTCTTCAAAAGTTGCCTGTTAGCAGGCATCTTCCACATAGTACTGCAGAAAAAAGCACAGAAACTTGCAAAAGGAAAGTGTAGTTGGAAAACTGTAGCACGAGATTACAGTGAGGGTGCCGGGAGTACATCAGATTGTGCCAGTGACAAAAAGTGTTGCTTACATTTCAGCACATGACAGAGACAGCAAAGGAAAGAAGATCTGGGGATGTGGGGTCTGAAAATCTGGATAAAGTGATCATATTTTAGATGTTTCCATGAATATGACAGGTGAACAAGGAAAAGTGTCCTTGAAGTGAAAACCTGTAGGCAGGAGCAGACCTGTGGTCCTCTGAGGAAATGACCAACGTGCTTCCAGCATGCAGAGTGACATTGATCTGTCCCTCGTAGACAGAAACACAATTTATAATGCCTGTGGCAATATGAAGTGAAACTTTAACTGTGCTGCCCTCTTCTGTGTACTAGATAAGAAAAAAGCACAATGATTTTTTAGTCTATCTTTTCTTATACAGAGGACTTTAGTTTTATGTCCAAATGTGCATTTATAATGCTTAGAATCACTGCACCTTATATAAGGCTTCTGGTGGGGACCAGAATGTAAACATAGCTGCCTTTTTGTTTCAGGTGATAAAGTCTGATGTTGTTTCCCTTGTAGGGAAAACTCCATTTCCCTTTCATTTCAACAAATGAAAGCTTGAAGCAGGGGCAAAACCTTACAGTCACAGGGAAGACTTATGAATTTGAATTAGAGAGGCTTTATACTTCTTTATAACCCAGTGCAGAATTTATGGTGTCTTTTCCTGTGGTGAGTGATGTCATGGAATCATTCATGTAAAATGTGTAGGAACTTGGAGATGCTATAATTTGTCCAGTTGGAATGTGCTGAGTTTGGCAAATTCCACATTTACATCATAGCAGTAACAGGCATCTCTTGTTTATTGTAAATGTCTCATTTCCTGCTTTGCCTCTAATGCTATGCAAGATATTCTGATGAAGACTTTCAAAATTCTTATGGTAGAATTATACTAGAATCAAATAAGCTTTTTTAATTTCACTTTAATTGTCAAATTTAAATTGTCAAAGTTCTTTCTGATTTTATTCTTGAGAAAGAATGTAATAATAATTATGGTAATCATAATACGTTTCATTATCTACCACTTTCTCTCCAAAAATACAAATTTATCAGGATCTAGGCTCATGATAAAACACAGCAAGCACAAGCATAGACTGAGGTAATAGAACGGTATGAAGTGTGTACCTTCTATAAAGAGGGTTATAGACAGTAGACTCAAAAAATATTTTTTAATGAAGGCGAGTGCAAACCTTAATCTCAGAGCCAGCCCTAACTAGAAAAAGCTGCATCAAAACTCCACTGCTAAATGTCTCTTAGTCCTAAAGATAAAACCGCAGAATCTTGACGCATATCAAAGACGTTCTACACCCAAACCAGTTACAGTGAAGCAAGTAAGAAATAACTTTATTTCCCTGTTCATCTTATTCCTCCCTCAAGCAGCTTCTCCACATCTAGTGAACACCAGCATACTGAAATCTTTGGCAAGGCAGTGGCATGCTGAGCTGCTGATCATGTTGGGGAAGTGCCAGGGAATTATTGCTCATCTCTCAATCGCTGCTTGTCTCATGCATGGAGGCAGAGTTCCCTGTCAGAGGTTTGTTTGACAGGCACATTACAATGTAAATCTTTGGGCCTTAGGCATTCTAAGTGGACTTCCTTAATTTTCCAAATCATCAAAGCTACTTATATTCAAAGGACTCAGTGATCATCCCATTCTCCATTGGTAATAAAATTCAGCAAATTCGTTACATTTCATGGCATTTTTCCCTGTTTACAGTTTTGGAAATGAGATCAGAATTGGGCCTTGACAGTCTTTTCCCTTCTCTACACTTACTCATAGCAGTAATTAACATGAACCAGGCAAATGCTTCCTTGGCATCAGGCTCTCACATTAAAACCGTCAAGTCTGTGACTTCACTGCCTGCTCATACACCCAGGGCTGTGGGGGGAAATGGTCTTTATTCAACAATTAATGTCAAAAAAAATATGATGAGTACAGTAAATTGCTTTTCTGCAAAGGGTCTTTCTTTTCACACTCACCCCTTTCTTTCATAATCTTTGCCAAAGAGAGAGTTATATATTTGCATCACTCCTCTGCTAAAGCACCTCAGCACCATCAGAATTGTTCAGATCAATCTACAGCCTTCTAAGGTAACAGCAGCATGTAGCTAGGCAACATAAAAGGATATAGTATTTTTCAGGAAGGAGGGCTTTTCTAGATGATCTCATATAGATGCAGTGCCTTTTTTGCCGTATAAGAAGAAAATAGTTAATTGGAGAAATGTGTCTGTCTTCCTGTCACCATCAAGTCGTATCTCTGTATAGGCTTCCTTTGATTAGCTGTGACAGAAAATAACAATGCATTGTATACTGTTCAGATTTATTCCTCTATTTCTATTGCTAGACTAAAACCCATGAATGATTTTATGGCAGATCTCATTAACTATCATCCTAATTAAAATGGAATGCTTCAATAATTACCAAGTCAGCTGAAATAAATTGTATCACAGTTCAGCTGAAAGCGTGTCAGCTTTAGAAGAGATTTTATGAGTGGAAAAGACATCCGTTGTATGTAAAGTCCATCGCTATGTGTAGAAACAGAGCTGTTGTGAACGGTGAACACTGATTTTATGCTTGTGAAGGGATTTGCATAAATGCAAGCCAAAAAACTGATGTGATCCTGCACGTACAGCATAGGCGTTGATGCCTCAGTGCCCCGGATGAGGGCGATGAACCCAACAAACAGAGGATGACAGAGGTGCCAGGTCAGTTTCTGGGCTTTGGAGGGACTCTTTCCAGCCTCGAGAGGCAGCAGGAGCCCTGAGACGCTGGATGAAGACATCTTCCCTTGTTTTCCAGCCAGGTTTGTGCTGGCCAGGACAGCCACTGACCCATGTGAAATCATAGCAGCATCTGCAGGGCCGCTGCTAGCAGCCCCTGAGTCACACCCGGGTGCATGATCTCAACTCACGATTTTAGCTATCACCCATTTCCCATTTCTCCTGTATTGCCTTTTCTACATACTGCTAATTTGACAATTTGCCTGTACATGTGAAAACATACTTAACTTGCAGAGCTTTCAAATTTTGTTTCCCAGTCTGGGTGCAGCGGGGCAGCCTGTGTGGCTGGGACAGGCCGTGCATGGCACTGGCCCAAGACCTGTGGGCATCAGCGAAAACATCTGTCGTGGACAAGGGCAGTGCCTCTCAAGTTTTGTGTGTTTGTGGGAGCACAGGCTCCGTTCATTGCAGTTTCTGTGGCAAGTATTTTTTCTGGTACAGACCTGAATGTAGCTAATCAGAGACATTACATCACAGTCTTGGCAGCTTTCTTGTATGTATTTCCTCTCTTTGGCATGTTATTTTATTTGTGTATTCCAGAGCCTGTTCTGTGGGATGGCTTCCATTCTTCCCAGCTGGACCAAAGAACAATTCATACCATGTTGTCTCTTTCATCTTGTCATTCTTCGTGGCAAAGCAGGGATTGCCCAGTTAGGCATGCAAGACAAAAAGACACAATCTATTTGTAGTCAGTGAAAGACTCAAGAAACTTTTAAGAGGATGGAGACTGGATCACACTAAAATGTTGGAGGAAAGTACACCATCTTCGTAACATTCGTAGTAAAGTTCCTGCACTTTTAAGGATTAGTAGTGTGTGTTGCAAGTGCTAAACTAGCATGATACTTGGATGGGCATACCATTTGCATCTACACTACGGTGTTCATTTATTCAGCCGTAAAATGCAGAAAACAATTGTATGACTTGGCAACCGCATGTCCTGCTTTCAGCTGGGATAGAGTTAATTTTCTTCTTAGAAGCTGGTGCAGTGCTGTGTTTTGGATTTCATGTGAGAACAATATTGACAGCACACTGATGTTTTTAGGTGTTGCTGGGTGATGTTTATACTAAATCAAGGACTTGTTGGTTTCTTGGGCCCTGCCAGCAAGAGGGCTGGAGGGGCACGGGACATTGCGAGGGGACACAGCCAGGGCAGGTGACCCAAACTAGCCAAAGAGGTATGCCATGCCATATGACGTCATGCTGAGTATATAAATTGGGGGAAGAAGAAGGAAGGAGGGGAAGTTTGGCATTATGGCATTTGTCTTCCCGAGGCACCGTTACACGTGCTGGAGCCCTGCTTTCCTGGGGATGGCTGAGCACCTGCCTGCCCATGGGAAGCAGTGCATGGATCCCTAGTTTTGCTTTACTTGCGTGCACGGCTTTTGCTTTCCCTATTAAATTGTTCTTATCTCAACCCTTGAGTTTTCCATTCCTTTCTGATCCTCCTCCCCATCCCTCTGGGTGAGGGGGAGTGAGCAAGCGGCTGCGTGGGGCTTGGTTGCTGGCCAGGGTTAGAACATGACACTGCATAAGTACATCTCCTGTGGAGTTAAGTGCTTAGACTAAAGATGAACTGAAATGTGTACATGCAAATGGCATATGCACTTAAAGTAAGGCAATTATGATTGAGGTTAAAGCTGATACAATGTTTACTTTTTGTTTGAAAACATAAATTAACTCTCAGTTGCTTTACTAGGAATGGCCCAATATTCTTATCAATGAAAATAAATGTGACAAGACTTTACCACTTCTATGCTAAAAATGTAATCCAGAGTATAACTTCAATTAAAGCTCTAGGTTTGCAGGATCAGACCTAGAACGGTGATTTTTAAGGGGAAGGGGAAGAACTTGTTTAAATAACAGCTCCTGTTTCAAGCTCCTAGTCAATTTTGTCATTAGTAAGAATCAATAAAGTGGAATTTGACAAGCTTTTACATTATTGACTTACATTTCAAAACCCAATGTCTAAAATGCATTGTTGTGAAAACAAGTTAGTACCAATTTGAAGAGAAACAATTTATGTGACTCATTTCTAATTATTTTCCCTCTGCCTCAAAGGTAATCATGGGGTTTTTTTAAGTTGACTGCAGTGTTAATGAAACTATATTCTGATTTTCAGTAATAAAACTAGTTTTGTTCTATTAAAACTGTTAGGAAAAACATTTGGAATCTATTGGCATTTATTGTTTTTCTCTGAAAGCACTGCAGACTACATAGATGATTTATTTGTCATTTTTCAGGGGAAATAAAAAGTATTGCTGCTTAGATACCTTCGTAATCCTTAGTCAGAACATGTGCCAGCTCTTCCATTAGCAAAAGTGTAGAGAAATCAAGCTGCCGGGCATCCTGGGGTTAAGCAAGCTCCTGACAATCTACTGAGGTTATTTTGGTCAAAGACACGTGTGACACATCTGATGGGAACCCAGATGAAACTAATTTGGGTAGATTAAGGAAAAAAGTGCTATGATAAACCATCATCTCAAAGTTACATCAAAATAATGGTGAGGATCATGTCCAGCAGAGAGAGTTTGGCAGTGATGACTTGCCAGTCACTTGGGTCTTCCTGCTTGGCTCAGCTGCTGCCCACACTCTGGGCACTGCCCTTACGATTTGGCAAGGTGTATGTCTCTCTTTGTCAACTTAAAGCATCAGTTTTACATAGATACTTGTTCTCTTGATCCTTCTGTCTCCTCCTGATGTTTGTGACTTGCCTGCAGTGGGACAGCAAAGACTTTCTCATTATCTGCGGAGCACGAGGGCACTAATGGGATGGGCAGCATAACAGCAAGAGGGCAGAGGGGAGCCATGCTGGAGCCATGCCTTGGCCACAGGCCCCACCTGGGAATCTCCCTTTCAGGCAGCTAGCTTGTAGGGAACCAGGGGTGTGTGAGATGTCTGCTCTAAGGTAATGGGAGCTCACTTATCTCCCCTGCAATTTGGAGGACAAAGCCTCCAGCACTATAGAAACTCCGTGTCCTCCATGTTGCCACAGACCAAGGCTAGTGGCAGCATGGTAGTTCTGTACACCACTGCCATCTCCTTTTCTTTCTCTTCCTGTGCCTTCCCAAAGGTCCCATGCAACAGCTGCTCCCCATTCCCATGTTGTATTTGTTCCACAGACTTGCTGGAAATTAACTTCTGCTCGGTTCTCTCCCTTAGCCCTATGCTGGGAACTGAGCTAATGGCAGGAGCCAGTGACTGTTTCAACTTCTGAACTGAAGAGGACACCCTTGGCATCTGAAGCTTGCATGTGCTGACACAACATGCTGAAAAGCAACAAAACTGATGAGACAACTGGCAGGTTACTCAGTGACCCTGATAAGCGTGTGGAATGAAGCTGGGAAAGCAGGGTTTCCAACCATCCAAACCACCAGGATGTTTTTATCACTGCAGACAGGGCTGCTCCTTTGATCCAGAAAGGAAAGTTAAAGAATGGAGATAACCCGCCACAGATGCAGAAGCTCTTTACAGGTAGGACTTGAAAGAAGAAATATATGAATTGATAAGAAGAAATACATAAGGTTACAGAATGTGATAGCATGTCTCCTGCAACTACTGAAGTGTGCTGAACAAAACGAGGGCTCTCTGCTATTCATACATTTTGTAAAAATTTTGTGTATTTTTCGCGTTTTGTAGAACGATAAAGTTTTACGTGCTTTCTATTAAATGTTGCTGGCAAATGGTTATGAGACACATCAGCAGACTTAAACACACAGGTAATAGCTTCAGCTTCCCCTGGTTTCATTCTCTTTGCTGATAACTTACCTTTCCATAGTAACTTTTGAAAGGTTTCACTAAACCTTTGTTTTTTGTTTTTGGGGTTTTTGGTGTTTTGTTTTTTTTTTTTTTTTTTTTGGGGGGGGGGGGGGGGAGGAAGAGTTGACTTTGCCACTTATTCAGTCTGTATTTACACCAAACTGCATTTCGTAAAGGAAGAGAAACTGGTATAGTTGTCTGCTTGACAGGCTAAAAGGAGATGTTTTCAGGAGCTCTAACAAAAAAACATTGTAAAACATGTAGTTTATAAATCAAAGCTCCAGAGGGAGATATTTATCAAAACACTTTATTGACATAAACACATCTTAAGCATAGACAGAAGACTGAAACAACTTTTCTTAACTAATGGTTCCCAGTATGTGGTACACATTGCTCCACCAAAGGAGCACAAGAAATACCACCATTAAAGTGCGAAGCTCTTCCATGGACAGTTCAGTTGCTGCTTTGGATACAAAGCTGCTGAGCTGCTTCCCTGCCACTCATGAAACTGGGGGGTGAACAGTCTTCAAAAGCTTCAGATTGCTGGTACTAGGCAGCAGTGACAGCATGGGAGCAGCTGGGAAGAAGTCTGCTTCCTCCCAGGGAGCAGGACTGTGTGAACAGGCGAGTATGTGCAGTGTGGTGGAAGCCAAGATGCACAAACTGTGTTGGCCCACGAGCCCGAACACACGGCAGATTACTCTAGTGCACAACACAGCCAGTTGCCCTAGAGAGCGCCTGTTGCAGTGTTTGCAGATTGCGAGTAGTGAATGCCATTCAGCCACCCCTGGAAGGCTCTGCCCAGAGCCTCGGAATGTGAAACAGATGTCTGCTTCTGGCATTTTTCCTGGACTTGAATGAGGCTGTTTGTATTCAACACAGCTGCTCTAAAGGGTCATAGTTTCTGTGGAATGTGTCCTATTACAAAGCATTCCAGAGGCTAAATTTAGGGGTAGCTTTTGGAAAATAAAAGTCTGAAAAGAAATATTTCTAACAAATTAATATTTTCTTCTCCCACTTTATCTCCATACAGCAGGAGCCAGCTAACAATCATTAAAACCAGGGAACAGAAGATTTTTGCTAGAACTGGCAGCACGTTATCATCCAGCAAGTATCTAAGCTGAGGGAGCCTGTACAGGAGGACCTGTGATCTTCAACAAAGTAACTGTGGTTTGTCCTTATTGTTGTTTCTATCATCTTATAAATACAACATAAACATCACTCAGAAAAACATGTCAGATCTAAAATAGTCAGACCTTTTCTCTGATAACCCACAAAGAGTCCCTTAATTGAAAAGTCATCCCCCAACTATATACTATGAACTTAAACAAAACTAACTACATACTGTTGCTTCTCTGAAAAGGTAAATGGTACAAAGCGCACCCTCAGCGTTACTGTGTACAATGTGCTTCACAAGCCAAGTGCCAACATCCCAATGAATTACATAAGACTATTATTATGTAGTGGTGAAAGCCAAGCAGAGCGATTCAACAAAATGTAATTTACTGATTCCTTCTCTATTTGGAGTGCAGGTTGAAGCAATCTGTTGGCAGCTTAGTTATCCTTCTGTTTTCCCCCTGGCACATATTTGCATTACTTTCTTCCCCAAAATCTGGGAGGGCAAAATTCATTTTCTATTAAAAGAAAAAATAAAACAAAACAAACAAAAAAAACCCCAGAAAACAAAATCAAACCAACCAAGCATGTTGCCTATGAGCTGCCTGCATGCGTTGCTATGGTTGAAGTTTCATTTGTGGTGCAAACGTTGGCAATGTCAGAACTAATCAGTTCAGTGATCCAGCGAGAGAAACAGAAAGATAGCATTAACAGCTGGGTCATTCTGCTCCTTTCCCAATATTAATACTACATAAATATTATCTTTACAGTTTCATTCATACATCCAAGCAAGCACTGATCATTCAAAGGATGCTAAGCCAAATAAGCAGATTAAGGCTGCTGCAGAGTTGGCTTGATGTTGAAGCCTTGTGCAAACTGGGTGCCTTATTTCTGACACAGGAAGATTTGCATTTGTTTCTGTCCTATTTTGCTATGTGACTTTAGATGTCACATTTGGATCACCACTGCCTCAGTTTCCTCAGCTGCTCAACACAGACTAAACTGGACTACTAGGCTGTGGTTTACATGGCGTTCATAAACTTCACCATTTTTAAAATAGTGTCTGAGGATGATGAGAAAGAGAAAATACTACTGAAATATAAAGCAGTACCTTCAAACAGGTGAGCACAATCTACTTTTAAGAAATTGTATTAGTCACTAGGTAACTGATGACAATGAAGGTAATATTGCATGTGTGCAGGCACCAAAACACCTGATAGTATTTTTTTAACCGGTTCTTATTTTTCCAGGTGGTCCACAATTAGACCCATCTTTTAAAAAGTGCTAATTAATACTGGAATTCTATCTTAATGAGTTCTTCTATTGTCAATTTCTGCCAAAGACAACAGTTTAGTAAATGCCACATTTCCCAGACCAGAAGCATAGGCTAGGTATTATTGAGATTTATTCAATACATTTAATGCAAAACTTGTAATTTAGCTGTCAAACTTTGCCAGGGAAGTCTTTCAGCACAGAGTAGCAGACATGTTTGTACTGAAAACTGTGAATGACTCTCTCCTATACTGAGGCAGGTGCATGTAAAAAAAAAAGCCTCAAAGATACTGCATTTCCTACCATAAGTAATGAGTACTTAAATAACTTTTTATAGGGATCTAAAGAGCCCTCCATATTTGGCTAATCCAACATAATACAGTAAAAACCAGGCAGATCATTTAGAAGTCTTTAAACTTACTACTAAAACATGTTACAACTTCGCACACATGAATTTACACAGGTTTTGGTATCTGAAGCTAAAATTATATTAGCAGTCCAAAACAGAATGTAAAGATTTTAACTGCCAGTTAGCTTGGTATACTTGTAAAAGTCGAGTGTGCAAAATGCACTTCTAAAATGCAGTTTGTAACTAATTTTGGATAGTGAGAAACTGGTTAAAAGGTTGAAACTAATCTTTTTTTTAAAAAAAAAAAGTCATACCTATGCAATGACTAATAAAATTTAAAAGTCAATTTTCATTATATTTTTGTAGCTGCCTGTAAGCTGATTTCCCCACATACTGTGTTTTGTAGGAGTAATGAAACACTTAAGAAAATCCAAGTGATTTTATTTTGCTTATAGATGTACGTATAGTGTAACACTAGCATAACCATTTATATACAAAATTAGTTTAATATAACAGAACACTAACGATTTCCCCATCAGGCAATTATGACCGAGCAGACAAACACTGATTCACCACTTCCAGTAAGTGAGAGTTTTCCAAAGCAGCTGCTACACGTTCTTTATCAGCAAGCTGTTTATTAACTGTGCAGGAAAAAACACCACAGGAAATTGGTCAAAACATTGATGTACAGTATCTATTTTAAAGCATTTTATGTTGACACATAATCCCACTGTTGCTATGGTGCTCAGGTAGACTAGGAATTCCACAGATGCTAAGTACGCTGACAGCTGCAGTCTGAAGTCAAAGCTACCATATTACCACAAGTTAAACCAGCAAGCTGTTTATGATTCAGCAGCAGGGAGCTACACGTGTGTAGGTGTAACACAAGAAGAAGTTTCCCCCCAGCCTCTCCCCATTCTCTGAATCCTCCCTAACCCAGGCAAATCAATGACTAGCTGACAGTACAGGTTGCCTGAGGAGAGGTTTAAAATACAGTACAGAACGTATCAAAGTGTCATTATGACACATCCCTGTTCTGTAACATCCCCCAGAATCTGAAGCACATGAAGTCCCAGACACTGAACACCTGCTCTGCAGGTGTGGGAATCTCTCTCCTCTCTAATTTTCAAGATTAAAAAAAAAAACAGACGACCACACAACAGAGCACTGAAAACCTTACCTGCATGCTCAGAGGCATGTGTTCCTGGTGTTATATGAACATCCAACTTAAAAAAAACATAGTAAAAGAAAAAGGGAACAAGTCAACAAAATATTAGAAGCTTAAGTTCAAACTATTTAATGATACATCCAAGACGATAACAAAAAGAGGGGGAGAAGGACATTCTTGCCAATACCAGTTGCTGTATATAGCAGAATAAAATAAAGCCTAAAAAGAACATTCTGCATGCCCATCTGCTGAAGCCTGCTTCAGACAAGGGGGTGAGGCACCAACCTCTCCTCCTGTGCCCTCCACGACCCCCCTCGCCCCTGACCCCGCTGCCACAGAACTGTAGCTCTGCACCGCTGCTTCACCTGCTGCTCTCTGCTTCCTGCAGCGTCTCCTCCCTCACCCATGACGTGGACAAGGCCATAGTTATTTTTCACTGTAAATTAGTCAGCTTTTTTTTTTTTTTTGCCTTTTGTTTGTGTTTTTTTTTTCCCCAACACAACCCCCCTCTTTTGCTTTCCAGGATGATTTGATCGCTCACCTTGAATCTCTCGGGCAGAGACCTGAGCAGTTTCACCTTTATGGAGAGGCCGATTAAGGTCGCCATGCTGCAGTGCGGGATGGTGGGTGTGAACTCCACGGCCACCGTGCTCTCGGCATCATTCACCTGTCGCAAACCAAACACTGCCCGTGGGCCACCCCGCCCTGCTCCAGGGCAGCTGGGGCCTCGGTGCGACACGCTGCCTGAGGCTGGGCTTTGTCGCTCGGAGGTACGTTCACTGACATTCTTTAAATACTACGTGCAGGGCTACAGTCACCCTCTTTTGACGTTAGCCCGCCGCAGGTCTGGTGGCCCGGCGGCAGAGGCGGCTGCTCCGCCCGCGGGGACCGGCCAGCGGCAGCGGGGGACGGGCGGGACGGGACGGCCGCGGGGACCGGTCAGCGGCAGTGGGGACCGGGCGGGACGGGACGAGACGGCCGCGGGGACCGGTCAGCGGCAGTGGGGACCGGGCGGGACGGGACGGCCGCGGGGGCCAGGCGGTAAGCGCGCCGCAGCGCGGGTCTCACTTTCACTCGCACTTGCTCGACGACGTTCAGCTCCTCCAGGGTGAGGGGGTGCTCGGGGTCGTTAATGGAGCGAATGAGATGTGCCGGGTTAAGGAAAGCGGAGCGGAGCTGCACCGACCCCCCCGGCCCGCCCTGCCCGCCGCCCTTCCCCACAGGATATCGAAAATCTCCCGGTCGTCGATGGTGTCGGGCAGCTCGTCGTCCTCCTCCCGCGCCGTCACCGGCCGCTCCCCCGAGCGGCGGTAGATGAGCGGGTTGGCGTTCTCCAGCGGCGCGCCGCCGCCCGGGCCCGGGCCCACCATGGCGGCCGCTCAGACCCGGCCCGCCCCCGCTGCCGGGCGGCGCTGCCGGCGGGGCGGAAGGAGCCCGGACGCCATTTGCCGCCACACCGGGCGCGGGGGCGGGCACTCGGCGGCCCGTGTTGGCCGTGGCGGGAGCGCCCCCCTGTGGCGAGCAGCGAGGGCGCAGGGTGGCGGCGGCCGGGGCGGGCACGGGGGCGCGCCCAACCGCTCCAGGCTCGCACAGCTTTGAACTAAAGCCTGAGTGAGAAGCGAATGGCTTCGCAGGGGCCAGCGCCGCGGCCGAGGGGCTGTGAGGGACCTCTGAAGTGAACTTAGTGCTGCCGACGGTGTTCTTGCTTAATTTATTTCTTTACTCTCCTAATTAATTTGTAAAGTCAAACTGTATCTAACAAAAACCTGCAAACTTTAAGACACTAGAGTGATAGAATGTAATGATGACTTATTTTGGCATCATACACTCCTTTATAATGAGGTTAAAGCACATATTCCTGTGTAAATATATGATGTGTTACCTGTTTTAGCTTCCTTGCCATATGTTTGATTTCTCTTTGTATAGGGGCCAGGTTTGCTCCAAGCCCACAGCTTCACATCATGGTCACGGGTGAGAAGATGCGAACATGCTTCCCCAGGCGCAGGGCGGCAGTTTCCTCAGCAGCTGACAGAAAGAAAAGAGGATTTGAAAGGAGCTGAGGTTTGGTGCTTCAAAAGATGTTGCAGCTGGAAGAAGAGATGTATGTTGTGGTTCTGTTGCTCGGCACTGCCTTACAGAAACGGCGGTTACCTCAGGTGTGCTTTTGACTGCAGGGAGCTGGGCCAGATGGGGTTTGCCCTCAGCAGGACCTCTTCTGAAGATTACTGGTATGTTTACACATCTGCTGATATTTTAAATAAGACTACCTGTGAGCAAAGTTTCCATTTATCACTGCTTTCATCTTTGTTTTGTATTCCAGTCAGTTAATATATACAGTACATTGGCATTAAAGTTCGCTTTTTAATCTAATCCTTTATCTTAAATTGGTCTTTCAATTAGTGTATGTTGTTTTGGATAATACATTTTATTGGTAAGCATCATTTTTCTGGCTGCTTAGGAAATACAAAGCTGATGACGCTGACTTACCCATAGTGGTGAAGATGATGGCTGCTTTTAAAAGTGGTTTTTGTTTGCTGTGGTTTGTTTTTTGTTTGGTTTGGGTTTTTTTAAACTGAATGAAGAGATTTCAGTTTGGCAGCACAAGAAGCCCATATTTGTTGGATTTCACTGATGGGAAGTGTTCAACTCAAGTAGCCTCATGGAATCCTGCTTCTTCCAACCCCTTACTCTCTGCCTCATGTTTATGTGCATGAATGGATGCATACATACACAAATAGGTGCATACACCTATTCCCTTATGTTGAAATTTGTCTGCTGGTTTTCGTCTGTCTTCCTAGTCCACAAGAAAAATTGACAAATATCCCGGAGCTATTCACATTGGACTGGAACAAAAATGACTGCAACAGAAAGGATTTTCCATAAAGATTTGAGGGAATTATGAAAAATAAGAGGCGAGTTATATTCTGCAATGCATATTTGCTCAGTTCCAGGTGAAATTCATGAGAAATTGGCACACTTTGCAACCCAGAGACTTGGGAACTATATAAGAAATAGCAAGTAGCTCTGAAATTTCTTGCACAGAAAATCTTGTTTTACCGATCTCATTTGTGATCTTTTTTGTTAAAGAACGGACTTTGACAAACCTGTTTCCCAAGTAGGGTGGTGTGTGATCTGTGGTGGTGAAGTTGGCTTCACAGGCTCTGAGTGTCCCCGCTGGAGGTGAATTAAGTGAAAGCAGTGCAGAGGAGCCTGAAGTGGTATGCCTTGCATCTGAATGCTGATGACACCATTCATGCAGGAGATGTGAAACAAAACGGCAGGTTTTTTACCCAGCAGAAGAGTGCACCCATCCAAGCCATGAGCAGCCAGTTTCTCCAGGAGAATGCTGTGGGAGACTGTGTCAAAGACTTTACTGAAGTCTAGGCAGACAAAATCCACAGCCTTCCCCCATCCATGCATGTAGCGGGTCACCTTGTCACAGAAGGAGATCAGGTTCATCAAGCAGGACCTGCCTTTCACAAACCCACGCTGGCTGGGCCTGACCCCCTGGTTGCCCTGCACGTGCTGTGTGAAGGCGCTCAGGATGAGCTGCTCCATGACCTTCCCTGGCACCGAGGTCAGGCTGACGGGCCTGTAGTTCCCCAGATCCTCCTTCCGGCCCTTCTTGTGAGATGGGCATCACGTGGGCTGACGTCCAGTCAGCTGGGCCCCCCCTGGGTAGCCAGGGCTGCTGATAAATGATGGAGAGAGGCTTGGCGAGCTCCTCCGCCAGCTCCCTCGGTGCCCTCGGGTGGATCCCATCCGTCCCCATGGACTTTTGCGTGTCTAAATGGAGCAGCAGGTCACTGGCCGTGTCCTCCTGGACTGTGGGGACTTCATTCTGCTCCTTGTCCCTGTCCCCCAGCTCAGGGGGCTGGGTACCCAGAGAACAACCGATCACTATTCAAGACTGAGGCCAAGAAGGCATTAAGTACCTCAGCCTTTTCCTCATCCTCCGTGGCAATGTTCCCTGCTGCATCCAATGAAGGATGCAGATTCCCCTTGGCCCTCCTTTTGTTGCTGATGTATTTGTAAAAACATTTTTTATCTTTTATGGCAGTGGCCAGCCTGAGTTCTAGCTGGGCTTTTGCCTTTCTAATCTTCACCCTGCCTAACCTCACCACATCCCTGTAGTCCTCCAAATTGCCTGCTCTTTCTGCCAAAGGTCACAAAACTCTCCTTCTTCCCCCACCAAGTCCCAGCCAAAGCTCTGTTCAGCCAGGCCGACCTTCCCCACCGGCTCGACTTTGGGCACATGGGGACGGCCGGCTCCTGCGCCTTTAAGGCTTCCCTCTGGAAGGATGTCCAGCCTGCCTGGAGCCCTTGGCCCTTCAGGGCTGCCTCCCAAGGGACTCTGTCAGCCGGGCTCCTGGACAGGCCAGAGTCTGTCCTCCGGAGGTCCAAGGTAGCGGTTCTGCTGACTTCCCTTCCTTACTTCCCCGAGAATCAGAAAATCTTGTCATTTCATGATCACCGTGCCCAAGATGGCCTCTGACCACCACATCACCCACAAGACCTTCCCTGTTCACAAGCAGCCGGTCCAGCGGGGCATCTCCCCTGGCTGGCTCAGTGACCAGCTGTGCCAGGCAGTTACCTCCCGCACGCTCCAGGAACCTCCTGGACCGTTTCTTCTGTCCTGTATTATGTTTCCACAGACATCTGGTAGGTTGAAGTCCCCCAGGAGAGCAAGGGCTAGTGATGTTGAGACTTCTGCCAACTGCTTGTAGAATGTTTCATCTGTGTCATCATCCTGGCTGGGTGGTCTACAACAGACTCCCACCAGGATACCTGCCTTGCCGGCCCTCCCCCTGATGCCCGTAAACACTCAACCCCATCACCACCATCATTCAGCTCTCGACAACCAAATCACTCCCCGACATACAGGGCTACCCCACTGCCGCACCCTCCTTGCCTCTGGCAACTTTGTCATAGTTTTCCCGCTGCACAATGACTTCCAGCTCCTGTTTGTTGCCCGTGCAGGGTGTATTGGTGTAAATGCACTTCAGCTGGGCTATCAATCTTGCCTCCAACAAGATGTGGTCCCCAGGCTCATCTCTAAGGAGCTTGGTTTTATTTCTTTCCCCTTTGGAATCTAGTTTAAGCTCTCCCAATGAGCCCTGCTAACTCCTGACCTAGGATCCTTTTCCCCCTTTGAGACTGGTGAACCCTGTCGGTCACCAGCATACCTGGGGATGTGAAACTGACCTATGATCAAAAAAACCAAATTCAGCCAGTAACACCAGGTCTGGAGCCACATATTGATCTGTGGGATCTTATTATGATCATTATTATCATAATTACGGTACAGACTTGCTAGCCCTCATGAAAACTTCTGCAAGAATTAACTATTTTTGGTTTTATTCTTTTTAATTTTTAATTCTTATTTTCTAGTTATTTGTAATCTGTAATCCTGTTTTTTGGTGAGGCTGTTGTTTTGGCGTTTTTTTTCAAGATATTAAGCGTTGACAGCTCTGGCACATCTTCAGAGCTTCACTGTTTGCTGGCAGGATTAAGAGCAGATTAGCTATGATTAGACCTTTTGTTGTTGTTCACAGGTGGTGTTGGATCATTTCTAAATCATTCATTCCTAGGATCAGGTAATGATGAAATGCGTTGCACTAAGGGATTGCATTTACACTTTGTATCACCTACAGCTCTGAAGGTGCTTAATGCAGTGCATGTTCATAAGTGAATTTAGCTGCACTCCCTAATCAGAATGCCCTCAGCAGGGACCTTTGTACCATTCTCTTCCGGACAAAACCAGAAAAGAATCTAGAGTCCACACGGGGGTGAAAAATGGCTCCTGAAAGCCACATTTCTTTGCTTTGTGCCTTGTTTTGCAGTATAGCATTCATCACTTGCGGAGCAGAAGGTAAAATTGAATATCTGTTATTGCTGTTGGGGAAGAAACTGCACTAGCAAGTTGCAGTGTAGTGATTTTCAAAGGCAGATTTTGAAAGTCTACTGCTCTTATACTTTTGTTAGTAATCTGCAGAAGTATTCCAATAAGCTTGTTGCAAAAATTACGGGTTTATGAGCTGAAACCATTCCTGAGATGATTTTATGAGAATAAAACTTTGTATCTTTAAAGTTAGAAAGCAAAAACATTTCCAAATTATCTAAACAAAATGTTTTTAAGATCTTATTGGAGGATAAATTAAGAAAATACTAATGATTTCTGCTTGCTCTGAAATTTGTTGTTAAGCTTTATGCTCTTGCAGAGTGACTAAACTGTCTTGCCTAGTTCCTGTTGTCATTGGCCAATCCAGCTTTAAGAGTGTTTGGCAGGGGTTGTCTGTCATTGCATAAAAGCGAAATGAAACTGAACAAAATCGAAAGTAATTAATTGAAAAGTCTGGTAATTATGATAGTTATAGAATAATTAATATAATTAATATAAATATATAATATAATAAACATTATATGACAATGTTACAGTTGTGAAGATGCAGTATTTTTTCTTTTATCTTATGTGTCACTTAGGACAGAATGGTGCTGAGCCAGAAGTGACTATCGCACATGGGCGGCTCAAAGGGAGGCAGGCAAATGTGAAGGGGACAGACAGACTTGTAAACGTTTTCCTTGGGATTCCTTTTGCAAAAGCCCCAGTTGGATCCTTGAGGTTTTCCCCCCCTGAACCACCTGAACCTTGGAATGGTCTGAGAGATGCAACTTCTTACCCACCACTGTGAGAGCTGTTCAGTTCATTTGTATATAGGACCTGGTCACGTTTGTCAGTGTTGTGTTTATTAGGGTACGGAGGTCTGATTTTTGTCTGGTAATGAATATGCTGCCAGTACTGAAATATTTCATAAGAACTGTGGGAAAAGGGACCACAAATAATTCCTGGGAAATTCCTGTCTTTGGAAACATGTGTTCTTATTATGCTGTGATGAAATGATTCAGCCTTTTAAGTACTGTGCACAGAGCTGTGCTTTTACAGGTCTCACCTTTAACTGTATAGAAGTAACAAACTCTGAGTAGCCTGTGGGAATTCAGCCTGTGGGACAAAAGAAAGTGTGTTTTCTTTATCATTGTTACATTGTTGCTATTGCAGTTTTATTACTAATAGTCACGCTTCCTTTGTTTTGTGAAGATGTCCTCAAGATCTGTCCATGTTGAAAACAGCTGAAAAAAACTTTAAAGAAAAGCACCTTCCATTCCAAACTTCTGAGGACTGTTTGTATCTAAATGTTTACAGCCCTGCTGGTTCAAACAAGGACAAGTTACCTGTACGTAAACTCATTTTACAAACTTGTGTTGCACAAAGTTGGCCCCTAATGATAGCTCCTAAGCCACTTAATTGCCCTTGAAAATCTGGTGCTGTATTAACAAAAACAATATTATTACATAAAATTCAAAGTCCACCAACCTAAAATTCAGCTCCTATTGAGGTTTGGTGATTTGAAGTTCAAATTCTCTGATGTTGTCATCCTCTTTCACATGAAATCTACCAAGCAATGTATAAAAGTGTGTCTCACCCTTTTTTCTCTAAGGTAATGGTGTGGATCCATGGAGGAAATTTTATATTTGGTGGTGCTGCTAGGTATGATGGTTCTGCACTATCAGCCTACGAGAATGTTGTGGTAGTAATAATTCAGTACAGACTTGGACTCCTTGGATTCTTCAGGTAAGATGACCTATTTCGTTTTTTACAAAATGCTTCCGATCATGTTTGAAGCATGCATGGTTTTGTTTTCTGAATCAGCTGAAGTTCCACACCAGCTTCCTGCTGTCACGGTGGTTTAAATGTACATAGTTCAGTGACATCAGGACTGGAGAACATTGAGAAATATCCATAAATTCCATTTACATTGTCATTTGATTGGAACCTGCTGTCAAATCAGAATTGGGATTATTTGGTTCTGGATAGGATGTTTGTTCTTGCCTTTACTTCTATCCCTTGGTGTGTAAAGAAAAAAGTCATACAGTGTAAAGGCCAGGAAGCTATCTGTATATGGGTAAACAAACAGTAGAGGCAAGTAAGTCAGTGGGGCTTAGATCTGACTATGAAGGATTTTAGGTCAGTAGGCTGTACAGATCTTTCCTTGGCCACGTATGAGACCTTACACAAAATGTAAATTGGTGGGATTTATTTTATTCTGGTGTTAGAAGAACTATTACTCTTCCTGAGAAGCTGGCTTATAATACTTTTCTTTCAGTACTGGTGATGAACATGCTCGTGGGAACTGGGCATTTTTGGATCAAGTAGCAGCTCTTCAGTGGATCCAAGGAAATATTGAACACTTTGGTGGAGATCCAGGATCTGTCACACTCTTTGGTGTATCTGCAGGATCTTGCTCTGTTTTTGCACATGTAGGCATGCAGTAAATACACTAAAAAGTAAAGTCTTAAAAAAAATCTTCAAAAACTCAGATAGTATAACATTTCGTGTTTAATCTGATTTTTGAAAGTAAGATTAATGGCATATTGTGCTAAGTCTGAACACTTCCCTTGTAAGCACATAAAAATGTGTAATTCCCCACTGAATCCAGCAGTCCAGTCAAGCATAAAGTTATAGGATAAGGACCTTAATTGTAGAATAAATACATCTGTTTTTCCCTTCTTGGCAGGTTTTATCTCCTTTGTCTAAGAATCTCTTTCATAAAGCAATATCAGAAAGTGGAATTCTAATCCCTCCTGAGAAAGATTTACTTCTTTCAACAGATCTTAAGGTAGGCTCTTTTTTTTTTTAAAGCCTTTATAACCTAAAATAGGATAATTCTGATATCTGATAATTTGGTTAAAGAGAAAAGGGGAAAATCTGATTGCATGTTATGCAACAAAGTTGATCACATTTATTCTCACTGCATACCTATAAATATATAGATTAGCACTAAGTAAATTTTCATTCAAATAATCTTATTTATTTTCAATCTCATTTGGTGTTGGAAGTAGATTTTACAGTTATGTGATTATAATATTTGTGGTTCAACTTGGGTATTTTCAGTTACGCACATGCCAAGGTAGCCATATGTTCATTTTCATGCACACTGTAACTTATAGAGTAACTATGAAATTTATTATGGGAAGTTTAATTAGAATCCGGAAGAGGCATTCAGTTTTTATTCAGATATGGTCTTTCATGGAGGAGCTTTATTTGAAGTAAATGAATTATTAAAAAAAAAAAAAAATGCAACAAAAAAAATTAATATTAAATTCCTCTCGGTATGTACCTTTTCATTTCTCCTTCTGAAACAGCAGGTAGTAATAATGTAAGTCTCTCATAAGCTGATTTTCTGAAATTTATGTTACAGCCTTGTATTATGTCTGCAGCAAGGCTTGTGTAGAACAGTGAATAGAAATACAGCAAGAAAGAGAAGTAAGAATAATTTCATTTTCTGATCAAACTGTAGTATTTCTAGTAAAATAAAATACTGAAAGACCTATCAAACTCACCTGAATCTGCCCTTAGATAAAACTATTAACAGTAATGTTTATAATAATTTTATATTTATAAATTCCTTAAAGACCCCTCATAGCTAACAGGTTTTGTCTTTGTTGATAATTTCCAGAAAGTTGCAAGTATATTTAAATGTGAGACGAGCAGTTCACTCTCATTGATAAACTGCTTAAGGAACCAGGAAGCAAAGGACATAGTCTTTCACAGTACGGTAGGTGAATCTTTGCTTAGTGACAGATATTTTTAATGGTACCCTTGCAAAACTTTAGCTCAGCCTCCATCCAGAATTCATTGTGGGCCTATTCCCAAGTTGATTTTTCTTGACTTTTGTCAAAATACCCCCTAAATACTGAAATAATATCACATAATTTTCAAATTTTCAGTGAAGTCTCACAGCACCTGTAAAGTTGTGACCAAGACTTGAGCGCACATGTCTAATGTCAGTTAGGAGCAAGACAGGCTCAGGAAAACATTACATTACTGCATACCATGACCCAACCAGGCTTGGATTTTTTACTCTTGTGCTGAACTATAAATTTATTTTACAGTAGCTGTAGATACTCAGATTTCTTAAAGCTATTTTTTGCGCTTAGAACATTAAATGTGGATATTTTATTATATGGTTTGAAGGAAAAAATGGAAAATAGCATTAACAAGTAATTTGATCTTTTTTTCTCCTCCTTCAGGAAATGTCATATCTATCCTTAGTTTTGGATGGAGTATTTCTTCCTAAGTCACCTGAAGACATACTGGCTGGGAAAGAATTTAATGCAGTCCCGTATATGATAGGAGTCACCAACAATGAATTTGGCTGGAATATTAGATCTGTAATTTAATGGCCATTCTTCATTTTTTTCAATGTTTGTGTTAACTGATCTAGGCAACTCTGAGAAGGTATTTGCTGGTAGGCCACCTTTTAAGTATTGCCAAAAGGCTTTGCACTTTTGGAAATGTATACAAGGTAAACTTTGCTTGCATTATGATTCTGTAGTGACCCAGAAGCAGTTGGTCGTAAAACAGTGATAGGCTTCATCCTGCAAGCTAAACTACATGGACATCCCTGGAACATCAATTTTATACAGTATTTTCTTATCCCTCATCATTGTAATCCCTCATCCAGGCAGAGAGAGGAAAAAGAATGCAACAGTCAAGGGCTTATTACTAAAAGAAAACTAAAACCAATCTTTTCCCCCACAACACATGGTATTCAAGATTGATACATA
This sequence comes from Falco naumanni, assembly GCF_017639655.2. Lineage (NCBI taxonomy): Eukaryota > Metazoa > Chordata > Aves > Falconiformes > Falconidae > Falco > Falco naumanni. The sequence continues at coordinate 10,667,367 of NC_054068.1, forward strand.
GAATGTTTAAAAATGTGACATTGATCACCTTAAACAGCTTATGCTGTATGTCATTATGAACTCGGACTGCTGGTTATACCATTGCCCCTGCTTTCCTTATTACCATGCAGAAAAATCTATCGTTTGACTACCTCATTTGGGGACAGAGTATGGGGGTAATGCAGGTGTCCATTCCATTCTCAGTGCGTTAATTCTTTCTGATATGAATTCTATGGGTAACTCTAAAAAACAAGCAATGGCTATGTGGTGAACAAAGCTGCAGGCAGTGGATTTATGTCCTTTCTCTTCCTTGTCCTTTTTTCTTCATTTCCCAAGTATTCATGTTCATCTATGTAGTACACAGCATTTGTTTTGAATCTACGTAGTAACTGTGTGTCTCTGGGAGTGCGCTGGTACTGAGTCCAAGAAGAAAAATGTAAAGTGAAATCTGTTCTAATTCATTCTGTTGGCAGAAGAGTCATTTTATGCAATGTTCTAAAAGAGGAGGAGCATTGCCTTATCTTTACTTCGAAGGGTTCAAACAATTGGACTAGATAGAGAAGCTGCCAATAACTTTTAGTATCTCCCCCACCAGGGCAAAAATAAGCTTTTGAGACAGAAACTTTTTGCTTCAATTCTGCCCTAATGCTTTCTAGTCTTAGAAATTTCTTAACAATATGTGTTGATTTAAGGATAAACTACTTAGTATGGATAGTTTATGTAGAAACTTTTACCAAGGAAACATTTACTGCAGTAAATACAAGATTTTCAAGACAGATGCTGCATTGTACTGCATTTTTGCATATGATATGATGCTTCAAAAATAAACACTAGTAGTAAGAATGAAGTGGAATAATGTAGTTCGAATGTTAAAAATATTGGAGAAGTTGAATGGCACTAGTAACATCCTTTTTTTCCATGCAGACATCAAAAATACCAGGTTTGAAGGAAGTAGGAGATAAAAAATCAATCACTTCAACTTTAGAATTTTTACTACAAATGATGGTAAGTACTGTTGCACTAATCTAATTTGAGAAGTGAAATTCCTTTTTAATGTATATAACAGATTTGTGGAGTTTGTTGTTCTCTAATTTCCTGCTTTGAGTCATACTCTTACTAAGTCTTACTAAGACTTGAGGTGATGTTATGCTCTGGGTAGAGGCCCAGCAAAGTTGACAGGACCACAGTGTATGGAGTTACACAGAAACAGGACTGAGTCAGGCCTGGGATTTGGGGAAACGCCTTTTTCCTTCTAGACTTCTGAACCGGCATTTTTCTTTTATGTATTTTTATATAGGATTACTGTAATAGTGTCTCTAATCTCATGGTATCTGATGGCTAATCTCCTGATTGATGGGTTTCAAAACAGGGTTTTCAATATGTTTACGTTAAATTAAAAGTAACTTTTAAAGTAGTTACTTTGCATTCCTAGTTTTGAAATTTATCTTTCAATCAGCAAATTCTAACACTAAAAACGTAAGCTGTGTTTGGAGATCCCACTGGTCTTGACCTGTAGTCTAATAGCCCATAAATCTTTCAAGGACTCAGAGAATTTACTTTTGTTATCCCTATCTCCTTTCTCCTAAAGAAAACAGAAACCAACAGTATTATCAGGAGGCACTGCTGCATTTCATTGATTCCTGTAGAGTTTTAACCTATATAATTCTGTTGCAAATTTGACCTGAGGTTGGTTGGTTTTTTTGGGGTTTTGGTGTTAGGTGCAGGAGGGGGTTTCCCCACAAAAAGTCTGAACAGATTTTATTTGCTGTCATGGTTTCCCATCAACATGGGTGCTACCCTGGACCTTTGTGCCTTTGCAGAATCTCTGAAATGTAAAAGATGACATTTATAGCTGCTAATTCAGACTGTGATAAATTTTCTGTTTCTTGTTTCCCCTTTTTCTCTTAGCATGTACCATCAGAGTTTCTGCCTGTGATAGTGGATGAATATCTGGGAAACACTGACGATCCTGCTGAGCTACGGGACCGATTTCTGGACTTGCTAGGGGATGTAGGAATTGTCATGCCATCCATTAAAGCACTGAATTATCACAGAGGTGAGCTAATGAACACTAGTAGGATATTCAAACCTCTTACTACCTGCTGGATCAAATGCTGTAGACACAAATCCTGTCATGTGTAGGCATCCCTTCTTGAAATTCCCACTGGGAACTTGAAGGCGCATGTGATATAGATCTGCAGGATTGTGTGAAACAAGTGTATGTACTCCTTTATCTTTGTAGTAGTGTCTTGCACTTGTACTTACAGTCATAATATATTGAGAGCAGAGCATGATAATACAAGTAAATGTTTGCTAACTGAAGTATACAGGCTTAAAAATTAAAACATATTAAAGCAACCTGGAATTTGTCTTTTGGCCTACTGCTGCTTGGGAAGTCAACAGCTCTGTAGTCTGGAGATTTTCTGGTATCTAAGTGCAGACAAGCTGTGCCAAAATACCTGGAACTGGAAAATAATTTGATGTTATTTTGTTTTCTGTAAGTTTTCCTGGAGTGATTTTTTTTGTGTAAGTACTGTGAGATCTTAATTTTGAATTAAAAAAAATAATACATATTTGAATGTGACATTACACTGGAAATGTGCCCAGTATAAAACTTTGGGCATATTTAAAGTAATACTTTAAACAGCTGATGTAATTTATGCTTCTCTTCTTTAACTCTCTAAATGTTATGTCCTCTAGAGTCTGGAGCCCCTGCTTACTTCTTTGAATATCAGCATCGGCCCACTTCATACTGGGATAGTAAACCAGAGTATGTGAAAGCTGATCATGGAGATGAAGTTGGCTTTGTCTTTGGAGGACCATATCTGGCTGGTGATATTCAGCTACGTAGTAAGGAATAGAACACTCAGTGTTCGCTTATAAATTGCTCTCATAACCCTGGCATTATTCTGTTCAGTAATTCAACCTCCATTTTAATCAAAGTGCATGTATTAACAGTGAGACCTTTCTCCTGTTAGAATTTGTTTAACACTAATTTACTGTCTTCTTCATTCTTTATCATGTGCAGTTTGCTGTTTCTGAAGCATAGTAAGTTACACATGTTGTCAACAAATGGGCAAATAGGACATTTGCTAGAAAACATCACCGTCACTGTACCAGCACTGTTCATGAATTTGCAAGATAGTTTTGGCTGAAAAATAAATTGAAGGAAGGGTCAATTAAACTTGCAGGGGATTAGCAGAGTGCTTGGGAAGAAGGAAATCTAGGCTCTTTTCTTTTCCTGAGGAACTTAAACTAATGTCTCCTCCTTTCCAGGGAATCCCAGGGGCTGTCAGGATCCAGAGAATTTGGGACTCGGTCTCTTTTTCAGATAGTAGGCCAGTTGTGTTGATTAGTGCAAGGCTTGGAACTCTAGTGTTTTATTTTCTGCATGATGATCTAATGGTTAAGTTAAAGACTCAATTAATATTTAAGCATTTTATTCAAAACGGAACTGGTCCATTGAGGAAAGATTAAGGATAATTATAGCAGCCCCATTCATAAAGAACGCTGAAATCCTTTCCTGATGATTGCTGTATTACTAGCATATTGCAGGTGCATTGCCTGTGTTGTAATCAGTAAGTTGTTACAACATATTCACAGTCTGAAATGCTGCTTCTGTAGAAGCAATGTTTTGGTTTATGCCACGCACAATAATTATTTTCTCTCTCAGGTGAAGTTACAGAGGAAGAAAAGAACCTTAGTAGAACTCTAATGAAGTACTGGGCTAACTTTGCTCGAAATGGGTAAGAACCATGAGATTCATGACACATTACTAGTTTGTATTGACTCCATAGTGAATTAGCTGTTCTGTTGATTCAGTCTTAACTTCTGTGATTGAATTCCCTTGTGACTGAAAAGGGCAATTCACTTTTTCTTTCTTTTTGTTTACAGAAATCCTAATGGAGAGGGTTTGGTTGAATGGCCATCTTACAACCTAAATGAAGAATACTTGCAAATAAATCTAAACCAAAAGGTGGCCAGAAAGTTGAAAGAAAAAAAGGTAGAATTCTGGAGAAAGCTGATGTTTGAAAAGACAAACAACAAAAGAATGGAAAACAAGAAGGTTAATTCAGAGTTATAATTTACAGTCTAAACATACACATAATATGCAAACTATTAGGATAGTAAAAGAAATTACTTAAAGTAATTTTGAGGATAAAATCAGGTTTCACTTCTTTTGACCTTTTCTTCACTGTTGCCATATTTGCAATTATTCACTGTAATAATTCCAATTGATATATTTCCCCTTTTTGATCCTTCACTTTTTCCTGGATTCATGTCTACAACAGGAGCCTCACTTATTAAATATAGGTACCAGATTTCCCCACAAGCAGATTTCTGTTGCTTCCCTGGGACTGAAGACACAATATAGCAGCAACATTTTTTTAATGAAGTGAAATTAATAAAGAACCGATTTAAAAGTAAAACTGTCTTTTGATGTCAAGTGTATCAGCAATGGTACAGAAGTTCTCATCTGATTTAGATACAGAAATGTCCTCTGTGGAAAAATAAATTAAACTTAAGACTGTTCTGCTTTCTAAGTTGGTTTTACCACAGTGATAGTATATTTCTGACTGTTGTGATACATAATCTATAATGGTAGTGCTGGAATTAAGACTTCTCTCAGAAGTTAGAAAAGGGAGAAATGCTCTCCACTACCCACACTTTTTTCCTTTTAAATTTGGCCATAATTTCCCTAGAAGGATCCACGCTGGTGACATTATTTTCACACTTTCTGTCTTTTCCATGGTGTGTTACATTGTGCTTCAGGCTGTTCTCTGTGCCATCAGTCAGTTCCAGGTGCTCTGCACTGCGTCACAGGCCTCCATTACTAGCACTGGAGAGAGATGTGTTTGTACCAGAATTGTTCCAGAGTCCTTACTGGCATGGACTACCAAGAGCAAATCTTGAACACTTCATTTCAGTGTTGTCAAGAACTTCTTTCTCGGGTCTGTTTTGTTTGTTCCCTGGATCTGGCTCCTAGACTGCTCCAGCTCCCAACCTTATTCCTGACCATACTGCTACCTCACAGCAGCCTTACGCAGCTCCACAGATCCTGTGGGGCACTAGGCACCAGTTCCCCGCTTCTTTCATCTCACCTCTATATCTCTGGAAGAATTTAAGGTTATTCATGGCTAATAATGTCCTACAGCAACTAATTGGCCATCTCTTCTTTCTGAATATTGGAAGAAATTGGGTAGAATTTCCTATGTCTTTCTGCCCAGATTCTGTTGCCAGTCAGAACTCAGGAGGTAGGGTTAGGCTGTTAGCCCAACTGCTGTTCTGGTAAGCAGGAATTCCTGCTGGCCATCTGCCCCTCCTCCTTTGTTTTTGCTAACATGTTTTGTGAGGGGAATATAATCTCAAAATAGTCTTGATAAATTTTCATTGCGTGTACAATTCCCCTGAGGTCCTGTACCACTCGCTTTAAAAGGAGATAAACAGGCAGTATTGTATATATATGTACAGAATATATGCTTATCTTCTAAGTGTATGCAGAGAAGTACAGCAGAACTGACTTCTTATGCACGGGCATAGTGCTAAAAATAAATCACAGTTGGAAAACATCAGAAGATTTTACTCCTGTCTACTTAGGCGTGAGTGCTCTGATACTCCGTCTCATCCCAGAAACACCCTGGTGTGAGACTACCACATGCCAAAGTGAGAGAGTGTTAAAGCTCTCCAAGCTTCATAGATTACAGCTCTGTTTTATACACTCCAGCTTCACTGAATACTCATGAGGGGCTCAGTAAAAAACCCAAACTGACCCTGTTTTAAACGCAGATGTCTAAACACTCCTGCCATACGTACTTGAGGCAAAATGTAATTGTGAGCTCTTATTCAATTATGGGCCTATAAATCTGATGTTTGTCTCTATTTTTTAGCTGTTGAAATCAAGAAAGATAGCAGGACATTGAAGTATAAAGAGGCAAATGTCATATGGCAGGATTTTTTTGTGATTGATCCATGAGGTACGTATTATTCACTGATGTAGGGTAAGGTGCAAAATATTCTGTATTAAAATTAAATGCCAAAAGGATTCAATAATTCCACTTGCCAGGTATCTAGCACTGTCTCCAGATTCCACAAGTTTAGTCTGTGTCACTAGAGTAGAAGTTTCCACATTTCCAGAGCATACAGACATACAGATCGTGCTTGCAGATCCATACAAAGTATCTACAGGCAAGGCTTTAGGGATCTAAAATCCCATCTCTTTATTATCTTATTGTAAGTAAGATTGGCAGAGTTTGCAGAAACTGGTTTGCACTGGTAATATTTTCAGAATGGCCCCCTCTCTGGGACTGTGGTTGGGACATGAGCTGAGACATTTTGCAGAATGTGTACTTGGAGAGTGAAGCAGTGAGTAGAGCAAAGATTAAAGAGTAAAGCTGGGAAAATAGAGTAGTAAATGAAGGGGTAAAATAAAGGAAAAGCAAATGGGAAACGACAGAGTTTAGTAGAATCAGTAAATATCAGGAGATAGAAAATAAATTGTTTATGGAGATAAATAAAGTTTGTTACAGCAAAAGTAGAGAGCAGCAAGCAGAGCATTTGACTTTGCAGCAGAGGACCCCTCCTGTAGTTTGTGGGTCACAAGGGAGTCCTGAGGCATGCATGCCCATCAGGATGCAAGCCGAGTCCCAAGCAGGGAATCTTCTAGTTCCACCTCACGTAGAAACAGGTTTCCCACGCCAGGAACCAAAGCAGTCCAGGGTAAGTGAGGACAGTGGAAGAATTTGCAACAGCATTCAAGCAAGCAAACAGGAGTGCAGAGTTTACTACTACTTAGTACTTCTGCCCTTGGCTTCTAGCAAAACTTTGTCACAGAGACAGAGATGGGAGATAACTTATGCTAAACTCTATCACTCATACTCCAGGCACCTGTTTCCACTCATTGCATTTGACAGCACATACATCTATCAATACAGTATAGACTGTACATTCATAACAGTGCAGACTAATCACAGACCAGTTTTATTGACCTTTAGTGTAATGAACTTCACTCGAGAAACAAGAAAAAAGTCTTTCAGAGAACATCTATACAGCTATAAAAATTTGACGATGAAGTTATCGTCCACATTATTTTCTTAGAAACTCAATGTACAGTGTTATCCCATTTGCCAATGTATACTGTGCACTAACCGTACACTCAGAGATGGCTGCTATGCACGCTAGCATAGCATTGGCATTGTTAAAGTGTAGCTGCTGCAGCGCAGAGCTTGCTCAGTACAGAAAGCAGGAGTCCGGATCAACAGAGCAAATGCTCAAGATACCCAGCGTGTGCTGAAGGTGTACCTGGCCACAGCTTGCTCTCTGAGCAGCTGGGTTTAGAGTTAACCGGGATTTACTTATAAGGGCTGTAAATCACACCTGTGCAGATATACTTGGGAAGATTTGGGATGCAGGAACGCAAGCACAGCCATAGTACACAGGATCACTAGATGTATAATAGCTGTGTTGAACTAATGTAATGACTGTGGGTCTTTATGACTCAGCTGAAATCAAAGGTGCAAGCAGTAAATCAATCTATAGAAAAGTTGTCTCTGCCAACTGAGAATTCACATGATATAAAACTGCATAACAGCCTTTCTGGGGGAAGAGCTACTGAGCCTTGACAAACAAAAGAAGGTGGAGCCCACTACCACAATCTCTTCGTTCACGTAGGCAGAAAATCTCTTTTTTTTTCTCTTCAGCTATCTCTTCCCTCTCTTTCATCTCATGCTCTAATGATAGATGTGAGTTCACACAGTAGTTCATAAAGCCTCCTGATCTTTCAGGGGTTTTGAACGTATAGTTACCACTCAAATCCTTTAATGCTGTTCCCACACTACAGAAGTTGGATAATCATCTCTTTAGTGTTGCAAAACTTGTGTGTTGCATTAGATGCCAAACAAACATCCCTGAACACACAGGACTGAGTGACATGTGGGATAACCATCCAGCAGGAAAAGCTAAGATTTTTCTATTATTGTTTTTTAAAAAACATGTAACTTGCATAACAGTAATACTTAGCAGAGTATATAAAGCGACAGACTGAGGAGAGGACTATGTGACCAGCTTGCAAAATGGCAGCTGGAAAGGACACATCACTGCTGTCATTGATTCTCACCGTTGGAGTCACAGCACTGGTAGCTACTGGTAAGCCTCAGAAGGGTTTTTCCCTATCGCTTTCTGTAAGGAAATAGAGCACATGTGCAGCTTGCTCACCTAGGGGAGCCCCTTGCTGCATAGAAATTAAGTCTGAATAGCAAATAGTTCTTCATTTCTTTCTGTGATCTGCTTTCAGTCATTTGTCTTGTTTGCCTTTTTTTGCAAATAGCAAAATCAAATTCCTGTCCCAAAATCTTGTCTGATCTGAGGCAGGTCAGGCCACTGTACCACATTTGTAATTTGGTACTGAGAACTTTCAAATGGATCTTAGAATAAATCTTACCTAAATGTTAACAGTATTTGTATATGCCATACTACTTTCAGGTGTGTTAGAAGTTTTTTCTTTTCGCTGTACATACTGTCAAGGGTCCAGAATATATTTCATGTGTTCACAGGTCTTTTCTTAAAAAGAAAATACCTTTTCTTAATGAGAGCAATCTATTGGACTTCTAACAACCTGGATCAAAAAGGTTTAAAGTCTATATGCAATTACCCATGTTTGTGTATAGTGAGACAATACATATGATATACCTGAGGGAGATTATACATACAAACCAATTAAATTGAAGGCTGAAATAATGTCAGCTATACTGATTAGAGTTTGTTGAAGCCTTATGCGCGAAAATGAATTGTTTAAGTGAACAGAAGGTGTATATTTAAGTAGCTAAAGCTCTTAGAAATCTAGCAATTATTTACAAATAGACCAGTTGTGTGACTTTGTGCTCACATTCCCCAGGACAAAAAGCAGAGCAACCAGAAGTGATGACCAACTATGGGAGAGTACGAGGGTACCAATTCAAAGTAGACGCCGCTGGGAGGAATGTAAATGTCTTTCTGGGACTTCCTTTTGCTAAGCCTCCAGTTGGACCACTGAGGTTTTCTGAACCCCAGCCACCCGAGCCATGGAAAGGTGTCAGAGATGCCACTTCCTACCCACCAATGTAAGAAACCATTGAATTTTTTAATAATTTTATATTATATGCAATGCCAGGACACTGATGTACAGGGAGCATTTGGCCATTACTTAGCAATGTTTATAAACTGTGTAACTTTAGAGCAGAAACAGAAAGAACCAAGGAAATGTTGGAATGCGCTATTAGAAGAAACAAATGCTGAGGGAGTCACATGCTTAATAGGACACATAAAAAATGCAGACCAATTCTAGCCTATATTGTAAATGTCTTACTCCATTTGTACTGCTGCCCTTGTTTAGTGTCTCAAGCTTAATACCTGCCATTACAATAAAAAAAACTGTTGAAGATGTAAAAATTAATTTGCATTTTCTTTTAAGCAATTTATAGCCATATGTATTTTCAGGTATATTCCTGTAATATTTTGAAACATGCAAAATTATATCTGCATGTCACTGTGTACTGCTCTAGACTGTGGCTCCTTTTCATGGATCTCCTTAATGCCATGTCAAAGGAAGAAAATATATTAAAAATGAAAATAATATTTTATGTTTTCTGTTGCCAGCCATGTAGAAATGTATTAGATATTGCTTTCTGGTTTGCACTTGGTTGTGTAAGTACAGAAAAGCTACACTTAGTAGCTCTGAGGTTTTAGTTATTTATTGTTTATTTGGTTTTTAGTTATTTGTTATTTAGTTATTTGTTTAGTTATATTGCTTGTTATTTTTTCATTTATTCAGGTGTCTACAGGATAAAGAACTAGGACAGTATTTTTCGGATGTTGTTACTAATAGAAAAGAGAATGTTCTTCTCCAAATGTCTGAAGATTGCTTATACCTAAATGTGTACACACCCGTTTCTATAGGAAATCAGGAGAAGCTGCCTGTAAGCAAAACCATTACAAAACCACTAGCAGAATTGTTTTACAGCAAACCTACAATTTGTGCTATATGCAAACGTAAGGTGCAGTTTTGCAACGATGCTCAAGTTACATGCTTTGCCCCAGTAAATGTTTGTTTGAGAGAGACAAAATCTGATTTTACAAATAAGATTTTATTGACATTTTAGCTAGGTGATGTGATTTCCTCTAAATAATCTGTGAAATGTCACAGGGCACTGGTATAATGTAAGTATTTAATCAAACCACTGCCATTTTGTAAGACTGCAGGCCTCATATTCAAAAGACTTCTACCATTTGTGACATGTAATCTGAAAGAGTCAGGAGTGAAACAGTACCAAATACTGTATTTTGTTTTATATTTAGTTTTTATCACTGGAAGCTGTTATCTGTACTGGATTGTTCTTTGTTTTGTTTTTCCAGGTCTTTGTATGGATACATGGAGGTGGATTCATTTTTGGAGCAGCTTCATCATATGATGGTTCAGCATTAGCAGCCTTTGACAATGTGGTGGTTGTAGTAATTCAGTACAGATTAGGTATTGTTGGATATTTTAGGTAAGATTTTATTTCAGGTTTTGCTAAGTGATTTCCAAAATTATGTTTGCAAAACCTTTGTGAAGAGATGTGCAGAATACTTTCTTGTGCAAAGAAACTATACATTGCTTGATTACATATGCAGTAGTTGGGAACAATTTACAGGTCCCAAGTCAGCTTCCAAGTCTGTTCTTGTTCATCTGCTACTCTCATCTCAATACTTTCTGAGACATTTAGTTTTCAGTTGTGTAGAGAAGCTCTGTGTAGAGAATGGCAGCTGATTTCTTATACCACAGATTTTATTTTTCTCTGCCTTTTTTCTTGCACTGAGTATTTAAACAAATCTATTCTTTCTCTGCAGCACTGGTGATAAGCACGCTCGAGGTAACTGGGGGTATTTAGATCAAGTAAGAGCTCTTCAGTGGGTTCAGGAAAATATCATATATTTTGGAGGAGATCCGGGATCTGTCACTATCGCTGGAGAATCTACAGGAGGAATCAGCATTTCTGCTCTTGTAAGTTCATAGTAATATTGAATTTTAATTACTTAGGGAAAAAACCACTCTCTGCATTAATTTTTAGTACCTGTATGAAAAGTCAGTGAAGAAAAAAGGGATGATTTTATAGTAAATGACACATTACTTTGTTCTGTAATATAACAATACAGCCTCTGATTGATGAAAATGTTCTATTCATGTCCAAATCTTGTAGTTCAGACCCAAAATGTTATTCCTTATCTACTAAATTAAATTATGGGGTGTTTTTTTTTTCCAGTGCCACAAAAATTTATATTTGTGAGAAAAGTCCTTTAAGAGGATGTATTGCCCATTCCCTGTTTGCTTTGACAGTCACTTGCACAAACCAACCAAGACAAATAGCCATGATAGAGGAACCAGATGTGCATTTTGTGACCCAGCTGATTATGTGAAATTTTTACATCAACACTGAACACATTGGTTAAAAGGTTCTTCTTCAGTCTCTCACAATTTGGTAGAGATCCCACAGTGAAACGAGTGTTCAGTGATACATGTGATAAAAATTCCTATTTCCTAAGCTCCTGCTCTCTGGCCAATAGTTCTTTATTCCCCTTCTGTAACACAGCCACACTATCTTGGACACAGTTATATTTGATCCATATCTGGCTTGCAGTGTAGTTCCATGAAATCTTGGAAGCAAGGTGCTATGGGATGGGAAAAAGCTGGCATAAGCTCCTCATCTCCGAGCTTGTGGAGGAAAAGAAGGTTATCAGGGGTAGTCAGCATGGATTCATCAGGGGGAAACAGTCATGCCTGACTAGCCTGATGTCTACCCAGCCAGTCATTCCATCAGAGAAAGCTGAGGGGAGAGTGGTGGATGCTGTCTGCCTCAACCTCAGCAAGGCTTTTGGCATTGTCTGCCGTAACATCCTCATGGGCAAGCTCAGGAGGTGTGGACTAGATGAGCGGACGGTGAGGTGGGCTGAGAGCGGGCTGAATGGCAGAGCTCAGGGGGCTGTGATCGGCAGCAGAGCCCAGCTGGAGGCCCGTGGCCAGCGGTGTTCCCCAGGGGTCAGCACTGGCTCCGGTCTTGTTCAACTTATTCACCAGTGACCTGGGCGAAGGGACCGAGGTGCCCTCAGCACGTTTGCTGATGGTACAAAACCGGGAGGAGCAGCTGATGCACCAGGAGGCTGCGCTGCCCTTCAGCGAGACCCGGGCAGGCTGGAGAGCTGGGCAGAGAGGGACCTCATGGGGTTCAGTAAGGGCAAGTGTAGGGTCCTGCCCCTGGGGAGGGACAGCCCCACACACCAGTACAGGCTGGGGCTGACCTGCTGGGGGGCAGCTCTAAGGAGAAGGACCTGGGACTGCTGGGGGACAGCAAGTTGCCCCTGGGCCAGCAGTGTGCCCGGGTGGCCAAGGAGGCCAGTGGGATCCTGGGGTGCATGAGGGGGACTGTGGCCAGCAGGTGCAGGGAGGTGATCCTGCCCCTCTGCTCTGCCCTGGTGAGGCTGCACCTGGAGCGCTGTGTCCAGTGCTGGGCTCCCCAGTTCAGGAGAGACAGGGAACTGCTGGGAAGGGGCAAGTGGAGGGCTGTGAAGGTGATGAGGGGACTGGAGCATCTCCCTTATGAGGAAAGGCTGGGAGAGCCGGGCCTGTTTAGCCTGGAGAAGGCTCAGAGGGGACCTTATCAATGCATACAAGTGTCTTAAGGACAAAGGTCAAGAGAACAGGGCCAGGCTCTTGTCAGTGGTGCCCAGCGACAGGACAAGGGGCAATGGGCACAAACTGCACCACGGGAAGTTCCAGCTGAACATGAGGAAGAACTTCTTTACCCTGAGGGTGACAGAGCCCTGGCACAGGCTGCCCAGGGAGGCTGTGGGGTCTCCTTCTCTGGAGACATTCAAAACCCACCTGGACACGACTCTGTGCAGCCTGCTGTAGGTGACCCTGCTTTAGCAGGGGGTTGGGCTAGATGATCTCCAGAGGTGCCTTCCAACCCTGATCATTCTGCGATTCTGTGATCCCTGACAGTGCTGCCAAATCCTTTTGCATAGCTGAACTATGATCAGAGGATACAGTCTTATGACATTTCCTTTCAAAATGTTTCAAATGGCAATCCCTAATATTGAAATTCTAAGACAGTGATCAGAACATCATGCTTATCATGCTTGTAATGCTTGTTCTTGCTTTTTTACAGGTCTTATCTCCCCTGGGAAAGGGCTTGTTCCATAAGGCCATTTCAGAGAGTGGTACTGCAATCAGGGCTTTGTTCACTGACCATCCTGAGAACGAAGCACAAGTGGGTATTTTGTAGTAATTTTCATTATTTTTCCAGATAGTTTTGCATATCTTAAACTGTTTATTCTAAAATGTAGAAACAGATTTTTTTTTCTTATGAAACTGCAACCACAGTCATTAAAGACAGTATTTCTGTGTGCAGACAATACATGTTTAATGGTGCTTTGCTTTTCAAATACCCAAATATTCATATATGTTTGAATAAAAGCAAAAGACTAAGGAAGCAAAGAGAGAAGTCAGGGAAGAAGTGTGGAATGTAAAGGAATACTATAACATGTACTGTCTTCAAGAAAAGTTGAGCTATAATTTTTGGCTGGAAAATGGCACCAGATTCTGATTACTATTCCCCTCCTGTTTGATGCCTGTTGTGTGCAAATAAATAAAATCTTAATCGATTTGTTTATATTTGAAAATAAGAGCTGACTTCAACCCAATATTTTTTTCCGACTCCAAGAAACAGCTTCCAGGAACCTAGAGTCAATAATCTGGGATATAAAAGAGACAACATTATAATGAGCTCTGCCTGTCTAATGAGAGCTGTTACTCCACCCAAAAAGACATCATCAAGGATGGTATAACATGCTCTTTTTACCAGCTGAACATGAGGAAGAACTTCTTTACCCTGAGGGTGACAGGGCCTTGGCACTGGCTGCCCAGGGAGGCTGTGGGGTCTCCTTCTCTGGAGACATTCAAAACCCACCTGGACATGATTCTGAGAAACCTGCTGTAGGTGACCCTGCTTTAGCAGGGGGTTGGGCTAGATGATCTCCAGAGGTGCCTTCCAACCCTGACCATTCTGTGATGCTGTGGTCTTCATGGTCGTATTCTGACTGTGCATCACTCACTCCTTTTTGTCATCCTGCCTTCTCAGCCCAGCATGTTATTTACCAGAATGACTATCTTATTCTGTTTCTGTATCAAAATATTTTGGAGGCATGTATTTTGTCCTTCTGCTCAGCCCACAGTGTGAAGGGTTATGAGGGCTTTTTATTTTCTACCTCTGCAGCTAGAACATGGCTGGCTTCAGTGATCCTTGTGCAGAAGTTTAGACAGCCCCTACTGGACTCTCCAGTCCGGTGGCACATAGAGCCTTCCATGGGAAGTACATGAAAAAGTGAGTGTTTGTTTTTATTGATTGCAGAGAATTGCTTTTGCCTCTGGCTGTGGAAAATCCAGTTCAGCTGAAGTAGTTGAATGCTTAAGAGAAAAAACAGAAGAAGAGATAGTACAGATAACACTAAAATTGGTAGGTCAAATTATACTTCTTGCGTTTAAATGACATTTCAAATTTTATCATAATAGAGTATGCTATTGGTGTGCTGTAATATTAAGAGAACTTAAAATGAATGTGACTTTCTTGTCAGGATTTGGCAACCCTGCCGATATGCTATACCTCGCTTGAAAAATGCGAACAGGTAATTTCCCTTTCACTCTACATGGACTTTGAACTATTTGTGTTTTGGTGTCATGCTCTACCAGGGGAAGGAAAAATGTGTAGGAAATGTTAGTTTCTCTTGGAGAACCTGAAAATTAGTTAATATAATAAACTATGTCCTACTTAATATTTCTTATCACAATGCTGGATCCCATGTTCCTTTGTAGTTTCAACACAGAAATTGGTTTTTTCCCCCACTGCTCCACACATCCATAACAGGATTGAACTAAGAAGAGATGTAAATTGAACATCATCATCTATCTTTCACAAATGTTAAAAATATAATGCTAATCTTCACAGAATCTTCTGCCTAGAGCAGAAAATATGTCAGAGAAAATTTAGAGATGGATTGAATACTGTTATTTTTAATATTTTCACTTGACACTTCATTTGCTTTGCTTTGGAACTACAGTAAAAATCTGAAATTTTTTTCTAGAAGCAAAATTCATGTATTAATGAAGCTGTTTGTTTGGTTTGGGTTTCTTTTGTCCAGCGTTCCCTGTTCATCAGCACAACTATAGATGGTGTATTTTTTCCAAAGAGTCCCAAGCAATTACTATCTGAAAAACTGATCACTGCAGTCCCATATATAATAGGAGTAAATAACTGTGAATTTGGATGGGCAGTTCCTACAGTAAGAGACTTACAATGTTGTTATTTATTTTTTGTTATATTTATTTATTTATAACATTTTGTTAATGCAGGATTTTCTAATAAATATGCTTCTCTGTATCATGCAGATAATGAAATTACCTCCTTACACAGATGGTCTGGACACAGATGTTGCATATCAAGTTTTACAGAGCTTCTTATCATCCTCATTTCAGGTAAGACACCATTTTCAGAATAAACCACTGCTGCTTCTTCACCAGCCTGGTTCTGTGTTTGTACTCCTGGAGGGGTATATTTTAGAGGCAAACTTTGTTCTGTTTGACAGCTTCCTACCATGGGGCAGTAATGGGCAGCAAACACAGTATATTCCTGTTGCCACTAGCGACCGAAAATGCCCTCTGGATTTCTATCCTAAATGCCCCTCTTTTTAAAAAGGAGTTCTGTGGAAATCCATGAGTGATTCAGGTACCTAAACATAGGTCTCCTGTGACATTTTAGATACCATATGTTATCCAAGACATGCATGGTACCAGCAGGTATGACACAAGTCCTATAGAACAAACCGTTCTGAAGCAGAAGCTGGAGACTAGAAAGGAATAACTTGAGATGTTTAAAATGGCACTGAGACCTACATTCAGGTTTCTTGAGGTTTTGCTTCCCTGTAATTTACCAACCTCTTAACTTTCTGGTTCCTTTGTGCTCTCCTGAAACTACTAGAGAAAAATGCAGATTAATAAGTAAGAATTAAGGACTTTATAAACATGGCTAGTACTCGCAATGGATCATTCAGTGTCACAAACATCCATTATGAACTCGGAATGGCAGAGCCCAGGCTTGTTCTGAAAGAGAGTAAATTATGGCCACCTACACCAATAAATGAATGTTATGAAATCCAACATGATTTCTCTGATGAGGGTTATTTCCACAGAACTGAGAACAGACTACCATATCTATTTATCAGCATCACTGACTGATGTTTATCTAAAGATCTTTGATCTTTAGATCTTACAAACCTCTTTTCCCTGAGAACATCTGTATCTGGGTAGCTGTGTGACTCCCAGTTCTGAGCTCTGAGCCACACTCTTACCCAGTTGAGGATTTTCTCTGAAAGAAGGTAATGTTTGGCCAGGGATATGCAGATGGCACACTCAACTCAGTGCTGTTACCCTTTATAATATTCATCATCATTATAAGAAGTATTTTTATTGTTCATGTTCAGGGTGTTACTTCTGAATTTGTTGATCAAGTATACAACGAATACATAGGGAATACAGGAAACCGTACTCAAGTGCGAGATGGACTTTTTGATGCAATGGGAGACTCCTTGCTTGTGATTTCAGCCGTTGAGGTGGCTAGATACCATAGAGGTGAGTCTCTAATTCAGCACCTATTAGAAGAAATGTAGAATTCCATCCTGGGGTGTGTCTGTGGACAGTATGCATCACATGTCATTATCCAAAGAACTGAGAGTGTTTTCATTTTATCAAAATAGCTTGTGATGAAAGTTTATCACGTTTGGTGGTAGGTATTTTCTCAAACTAACACCCTTCTGTTTATTTTCTACTAGATGCTGGCAACCCAGTCTACTTTTATGAATTTCAACATCGACAAAGTTCAGCGGCAGGTGTTGTACCAGACTTTGTAAAAGCAGATCATGCAGATGAGATTGCCTTTGTCTTTGGAAAGCCGTTCTTAGCCGGTGATGTATCCATGCTTGCTAAAGTATTCTTTTCAAACATCATCTTAATCATTTTACTTACTGGAGGGCTTGAGAATAGATTTTGTGTCTTAGAAACACTGGAATCAAGATAAACACTTTCTGTCTTTAGTACTTATCATTAAATCATTCATCTGCAGTTCTCTCCTAGATCTCTGCTCAGGTAAAACTCACATAGCTCAGAGCAACAACTAGAACTGTTCACAGTCTGTTGGAATTCATATATAGCTGCTACTTTTTTGATTATTTGGTTTTTTAATGTTGCCATTTCATCTCTGACTTCACAGGGTATACTACAGAAGAAGAAAATAAACTTAGCAGAACTGTTATGAAATATTGGACTAACTTTGCTAGAAATGGGTGAGAATCATAATGTTAATTACAGCTCAAGTTCTGTCTGTGCTGCCTGAAACATACTTATATGCCTGAAGCAATTTGGCAGAATTTAAGATAAATATTAAATCATTTCTATTCTTAATGATTGCAAGAAAAACCTTTTAAATGAACCTGCAAGCCAAAAAAGAAAAAAAAAAATCCAAGAGCTACTTCTCCATCTGCAATGGAGTTTTAGATCCAAAAGTAATGGCAATTATTAATTTTTTGCTATTCCACTGTTGAGTGTTTTGTTAAAAAATATCCAACTATTCAGACACTAAAATCACATAATCTGAGCTTCTGTCGTTAGTTTTCTGAAATGCTCCCAACCTAAGCAGTCAGAGCACAATTGATATGCAAATGGAAAACTAACTTTTCATTATGGTATTTCCAGAAATCCCAACGGAGAAGGCTTGGTCCATTGGCCTCAATATGATCTGGATGAAGGATACCTGGAAATAGACCTAGTGCAAAAGGCATCAAAGAAATTGAAAGAACGCAAAATGGAGTTTTGGGCACAGCTCACAAAACAAATTATGAATGAAAGGAGAGAACACACAGATTTGTAGGCGTTGTGGAGGGTATGCTTTGCTTTTAAAACCCAAAGTGAAGTCAAACAAAATTCATTTGTCAGGATGCAGAGTTTAATAATCAGCTTCTAACTCGGTATTATGTCATCTATTGTCATGATCACTGTCCTGGTTTCAGCTGGGATAGTTAATTTTCTTCTTGGTAGCTGGTGCAGTGCTGTGTTTTGGATTTGGTGTGAGAACAATATTGACAGCACACTGATGTTTTTAGGTGTTGCTGGGTGATGTTTATACTAAATCAAGGACTTTTCGGTTTCTCGGGCCCTGCCAGCAGGAGGGCTGGAGGGGCGCGGGACATTGCGAGGGGACACAGCCAGGGCAGGTGACCCAAACTAGCCAAAGAGGTATGCCATGCCATATGACGTCATGCTGAGTATATAAACTGGGGGAAGAAGAAGGAAGGAGGGGAAGTTTGGCATTATGGTATTTGTCTTCCCGAGGCACCGTTACACGTGCTGGAGCCCTGCTTTCCTGGGGATGGCTGAGCACCTGCCTGCCCATGGGAAGCAGTGCACGGATCCCTAGTTTTGCTTTGCTTGCGTGCGCGGCTTTTGCTTTACCTATTAAATTGTTCTTATCTCAACCCTTGAGTTTTCCATTCCTTTCTGATCCTCCTCCCCATCCCTCTGGGTGAGGGGGAGTGAGCAAGCGGCTGCGTGGGGCTTGGTCGCCGGCGGGGGAGGGTCGCGCTGCACCCGCGCTTCTCTGCGACCTTCGCCGGGGCCCGGTCCGGGGCGCGCCTTCACGCAGGGTCTCCGGGATTTTGGAACCCGCCGCCGCCTCACGGGCACGGCCGCCGGCCCCGCGAGCATGCGCACAGGCGCGTCCCCGCCGGTCGGTCGGGCCGGGCCCAGCGATCCGGCGGCGCGTGTCCGCCGGCGGCCGCCGTAGCCAGGCGCTGCTATGGCGGCAGGGCCGCCCGTGCTGCTGGGGCTGCGCGACGCCGCCATGGTGGGGCCGTGCCGAGGAGGCGGGCAGCCCCCCGCCTGGGCCACCAGCAAGCTGGGGGGCTCCGCGGTAGGGGCGGGCCGGGGGGGGAGGGTGGTGGCGGCGGAGGGGCCCTGCCCCAAGGGGGAGGCGGCCCGCCCGGCTGTCGGGGCGCCCTCGGCGCGTCTCCAGCGGCGCCCGTGCTGTTGCTCTTCCAGGACTGGGTGCCGCGCGTGCGGGCGGGCCGGCCCCGCTGCGGGCTGTGCGGCGGGGAGCTGGCGCTCCTGGTGCAGGTGTACTGCCCGCTGGCCGGCTCCCCCTGCCACCGCGCCGCCAGCGTCTTCGCCTGTGCCGGGACGGGCTGCCGGGGAGCGCCGGGCGGGTGAGTACCGCACCGCACCGCACCGCGCGGGACAGCGACCGGCCGCGCGCGCCCTGACCCCGCTCTCTGTTTTTTCCCGCCCGCCGCAGCTGGACGGTGCTGCGCGCCCAGAGCCTGCCGGAGGGGGCGCCGGGCCGCGGCGCGGAGCAGGTACCGGGGGGCGGGGGTGGGGGCGGGGGGCGCCTTTTGTATGCGCTGTCGGGTACCCGCAGCCCCCCCAGGCGGCCGGGAAGGGGGGGGGGGAAGGAGGTTGCGGCACGGCCCCGGTGGCGGGGCACGGTGAGCACTGCGCGGGATTTACCAGAGGATTAACTTGGTGTTTCCGAGCTGCGTTAGGCTTGTGTTCCAGCAGAGACCGCAGCCAACTCTATGCTCAAAACTGATATTTAGTACTTTAATTCCTTGAGCTACCTCAACGTTACTTTTGAACTTTAAATGACTCGGCTGTACTGTTTAGGTTTTGGGGGTTTGATCTTTAAGATGCCCGATTTTCTAATTTTTATAGATTTTTCTTTAAATTTATCATCAGTTTTCATTAATCTGATTTGGTTCTCATTAATATACTTCTGGTATTTTAGCTCGTGAAGAAAAACTGCATGTTGGGTTAAGGCTGAAAGAGGAGGGTGGCAGTCACAGGTGGCAGGCAGAAAGTGGTAAATCTTGGTCTGTGGTAAACAAGCTTATACTCTGATAAAATGATGATGGTATTATCCTTATTGTTGTTGTTATTTTCCTCCGTATTCTGTCCTTTGAGCTTACTTGTGGCGCAGGGACTGTGCTTCAAGTAAATGTACCCAAACTGTCAGCGGTCCTGCCAGCAGCCAAGGTATGGCAACATGATGTACAAAGGCTATTCAAAAAGCCAGTGAATTCTTGTTCCAGTTCTTCAGTGTGCAGTGTTTTTTGCCATAACTACACTGCTGTGAAAAGTAGGTGTGGGTGTGCTGGTAAGTACCGCTGTGAGGAGAATGGGTGAAATAACACTAAGCATTAGGTGAAGGTTTTAGTTTTCTTACCTGTTGTGAAGCTGTATTTGAAGTGCATTAGGGTGGCTCATCTTGACAATGCTCTTTTTTCTTTCCCTTCCCAGAAACAAGAATCTAACTTTGCTGCAAAGGATTGGTGTGATGAAGCAGATGACTGGGGAGTCTGTGATGGAGCAGAATCTCCTGCATGTGCTTCCCTTCAGCTGCTTGGTTTAAATGAAGCGGTGAGCAGCTCCTTGTCCAGAGAGGCGGACTGTGCATCCCAGTTCCAACAGCTTCGCTTGTCTGAGGCTGTGGACGGGTCAGGTTCCCTGAACGCACGCTCTCCAGTCAGTGAGGGAATGGTAACAGCAACATCTAGTTCAGCTCCTGTGTTCAAGCCCTTTTACATTAGTGTTGTGGATGAGGAAGACTACTCTGGTTTCATTGATACAGATCATGCAGATGAGCTATGGAAGGAGTATCAGCAGAGAGAGGGTGTTAATTTGCAACAGTTGATGTCAGAAAGGTGAGAACGGGTCTGGATTTCATGCTGAAATTGAAGGGATTACGTAGTTTCCTGTATGCTGATTGATAATCTAAATCTGACTCTCCAAATCTGAATGCTTTTTGTTTGTAACTGGCTCCTTCAGGAATCATTGGTGTGTAGTGCTTTGCTGGGAGATCATAACAATGCACCCAGTTCTGACAGATTGTGAGTTATTTGGAGATGCATCTATTTCTGAGTGACTGTGCAGTTGGAATGTCCTTGGGCTCCAGACAGAGCAGTGGACTGTCAATCTCTGAAACTAAACCAGTGTGGTTTAAACAGTATTTTATGCTAAATGACACGAGCTTATATTGAAACGTTTGCCTTTGCTAAAGTTTTTCTTCTATTCCAGTTGCATTATTAAGAGTGTAATTACTTAGGGATTTTGGCTAGAGGCTAGGATGATGGTAAGACTCCTGAAGATTTTGGGAAGGTGTTTGAAAAACAATTTTTGAATGTAGTTACTGGAAATATTTCCAGTATCAACTTAGGTGATCACAGCGAGCACATATCCAGGACATTTGTCTTTTGATTGTATTAACAAGTACAGTGAATTTTCCTGAATTGTGAACAACATTGACTTTCTTGATAACTAAAGCTACTGTCAATTGCAGAGTCTGCATAGTATGCTCTTTAGAAGCGGTGTTACTGTTGAGTTTTGTTGACCTGTATAGAATCATAGAACTGCTTAATTACACTTAATTCAAAATTTAAAAAGACATCATACTTTAAAAGCTAAAAAGACTTCTGAGAGGTTACTAAAGGATTGAGTTGTTTGGGGCTTTTTCAAGCAGGTATCTGGTGGATTTGAATCTCATGCAGGTAGTTTTGAAACACCGTTAGTAATTGTAAACCACCAGAAACTGAAAGACTAGAAGCAAAATGTTCACTTGCAAGCTCTAAAGGGAAGTGACTCTTAATTTAACATGTATAATTTTTTCTCAGTGTACTTAGTGTCATTTAATGTGAATGTATTGTAACCAGTGCATATTTAAAGCATGCTTATTGTACTGAAAATCTTACTGGAAATTTTCTTTTCTTGTTTTCTTATAGTTATGCAGGTGAAGGTGATACTGAAAAATACGAGAAGAGCGAAGTCAAAAGCAGGGACCCCACATTCCATAAATTTATGAAAA